>NC_134486.1:395372642-395736031 GCF_040206685.1 Ascaphus truei
GCCGGACAGCAGGGGGTTACAGTAATCAAGACGGGAGAGAATGAGGGCCTGAGTCAGAGTTTTAGCAATCGAGCAACAGAGGAAAGGGCGTATCTTAGTTATATTGCGGAGGAAAAAGCGACAGGTGTTAGAAATGTTTTGAATGTGAGGGGCGAATGTGAGAGAGGAGTCGAGAGTGACCCCAAGGCAGCGTGCTTGGCTACTGGGTGAATGATGGTAGTTCCAACAGTAATGTGGATGGAGGTAGTAGGGCCAGGTTTGGGAGGAAGTATGAGGAGCTCTGTTTTAGCCGTGTTGAGTTTAAGGCGGCGGAGGGCCATCCAGGAAGATATAGCAGAGAGACATTCAGAAACTTTGGTTTGTACAGCAGGTGTAAAGTCGGGTGTTGAGAAATATATTTGTGTGTCGTCAGCATAGAGGTGATAATTAAACCCAAAAGATGTTATTAAGTCACCTAGAGAGAGTGTATACAGAGAAACAAGAAGAGGTCCCAGGACAGAGCCCTGGGGTACCCCCACAGAGAGATCAATAGAGGAGGAGGTGTTAGCAGAAGAGACACTGAAAGTACGATGGGAGAGGTAGGATGAGATCCAGGATAGAGCTTTGTTCCGAATACCAAGAGTATGGAGAATGTGAAGGAGAAGAGGGTGGTCCACGGTGTCAAATGCTGCAGAGAGGTCAAGTAATATGAGCAGAGTGTAATGACCTCTGTCTTTGGCAGCATGGAGGTCGTCAGTTATTTTAGTCAGGGCTGTTTCCGTGGAGTGAGCAGTGCGGAAGCCAGATTGTAGAGGTTCTAGGAGAGAATAGGTGTTGAGAAAATGGAGCAAGCGAGAGAATACAAGACGTTCAAGGAGTTTAGAGGCAAAAGGCAGGAGGGAGACAGGTCGATAGTTAGAAAGACAGGTAAGGTCAAGCTTGCTGTTTTTGAGTAATAGTATGACTGTTGCATGTTTGAAGGAGGATGGAAAGGTTCCAGAGCAGAGGGAGGAGTTAAAAATGTGTGTGAGCGTAGGGATTATAGTAGGAGCAAGAGGTTTTAGGAGATGGGAGGGAATAGGGTCAAGAGGGCAAGTGGTAGAGGGAGAAGAGGCGATCAACAGCGACACATCCTCCTCTGAGACTGTGGAAAAAGAGTCAAGGAAGGCAGGAGGAGAGTTAGGAAGAGGTGTAGGATGGGAGGAAGAAACAGAGGGGATGTTCTGCCATATGGATTCCACCTTTTCCTTAAAATAGTCAGCAAAGTCCTGAGCGGAGATGGAGGAAGGAGAGGCCGCTGAGGGTGGTTTGAGTAGAGTATCAAAGACAGAGAACAGTTGGCGTGGGTTAGACTTGTGCATGTTGATTAGTGAAGAAAAGTAGGCTTGTTTAGCTTGCGAGAGGGCAGAGTTGAAACAGGATAGCATAAATTTGTAGTGAAGGAAGTCTGCGAGAGTGTGAGACATCCTCCAGAGGCGTTCAGAGGAACGAGTGGAGGAACGCAGCATGCGCGTGTGGGAATTTAACCAGGGTCTAGGGTTAGAAGGGCGAGGGCGGCAGAGAGAAGGCGGGGCATGTAGATCAAGAGAGGAGGACAAGACAGAGTTGTAGTTCCTGACCAGGTTGTCAGGGTCTGTAGCAGAGCTTAGAGAGGAGAGGGAGGAGTGTAACGTGGACTCAAAGTCAGGTAAGTGAATAGAGCGCAGGTTTCTGCAGAACCGGGGGATAGACGGAGATGGAAAAGGGGAGAAGCGAGATAGAGAGAATGAGATGAGGTGATGGTCAGAGAGAGGAAAAGGGGAAATGGAGAAATCAGAGAGAGAGAAGTTTTTAGTGAAAACCAGGTCTAAGTAGTGGCCATCCTTGTCGGTGCTGGCTGCAGTCCACTGTTGAAGGCCAAAAGAAGAGGTTAGAGAAAGAAAGCGGGAAGCCCAAGGGAGAAAGGGGTCACCAATGTGGCAATTGAAATCCCCAAGGAGAAGAACAGGGGAGTTTGAGGAGAGAAAGAAAGAGAGCCAGGATTCAAAGTGAGAGAGAAAGGCAGAGGGGGGATGAGTAGAGGTAGGTGGGCGATAGATAACAGCCACGTGGACAGGGAGAGGAGAGAAGATCTGGACTGTGTGAACCTCAAAGGAGGGAAAAGCAAGAGAGGGGGGAATAGGAAGAGTTCGGTAATGGCAGAGAGAGGAGAGCAGGAGCCCCACGCCTCCACCCCTGCCATCAGGGCGCGGAGTGTGGGAGAAGGAAAGGCCACCATAGGAGAGGGCAGCTTCCAGAGCAGAGTCAGACTGAGTGAGCCAGGTCTCAGTTATAGCAAAGAGAAGCAGGGAGTGAGAGAGAAAGAAGTCATGTACAGAGAGGAACTTGTTAGAAAGTTAGCGAGCATTCCAAAGGGCACAGGAGAAAGGGAGAGAGGAGGGAGGGTGGCAGGGGATGGGTATGAGGTTGGAGGGGTTAACACCAGAAGGAGTAGAAGTTGCATGTGGGAGGCGAGGATGAGAGCAAGTAGAAATAAGGCAGGGACCAGGATTGGGAGAGATATCCCCAGAAGCAAGGAGGAGAAGCATGGAAAGAAAGAGAATGTGTGAGGATGATTTGTAGGGGTGTGTTTTAGTGCAGGGTGTATAGTGTGTGGTGACAGAGGGCGCAGGTAAGAAAGAAGTTCATGTGAACTGAGAAGTGTGGAAGGAAGGAGAGATGGAGATATATGAATAGAGTTAGAAACATAAGGAGACTGGTGGAAGGAAGTGCATAATTTGAAAATAAGTGAGGTAGCAGCAAATATAAAAAATAAAGGCGGCATCACAGCAATAGTTAAGTGTTGAGATGTGCAGTCTGGGATAGATGATTTACTCTTTTCCAACGTAGATCAAAAGCAAGAATAAGAAGCAGTAGGTGATGTCCACTTTTCCACTTCTTTTTGAACTTCCTTTTTAAACTTCATATTCTACTTGAAACATTTCTACTTAAAAGCATATCTGCTTAGAAGCATTGGCTGCAAGCAGCAGTGGCTTTTATGAGTTTACTTATATACTTTTAAAAAGTCACCTGGTTGGCACAACAAACTTAATTAGCACATGTGAGTGAAGTTAAAGCAAATGGTTTTTCAAAGGTGGGTGTTGTCTTGCACAAGTGTGAAAGATGAATTAAATTAAGGCAGAAGGGGGATGATTTACAGACAGACAATTTTAATATGTTTTTACCTAAAAAGAACTAAATACACAGCAGGGGAGGATATCAGGATAGACAGACAATTGGAATATGTTTTACCTAAAAAGAACTAAATACACAGCAGGGGAGGATATCAGGATAGACAGACAATTGGAAAATGTTTTTACCTAAAAAGAACTAAATACACAGCAGGGGAGGATATCAGGATAGACAGACAATTGGAATATGTTTTTACCTGAGGAAAGAGAAGAGAAGAGATTCAATAGTTTTCCTTTTTAAACTTCATATTCTACTTGAAACATTTCTACTTAAAAACATATCTGCTTAGAAGCATTGGCTGCAATCCCAGGGGTCTCAGCAAGCTCTCGAACAAATCCACGATCAAAAACAGCAACGGGCATCAGGTAAAGTCCAAAATCCTTTTCTTCTTTTTTTTCTTCTTTCTTTATCTTCATCTGTTAATTGTAATCAATTTTTGGGGTCTTCTTTCTTCTTCTGTCTCTTTATCTTCATCTTCTGTGTCTTCATCTTCATCCATCTTCATCTGTAACGACATTATAATCCTATCGGGGAGGAGGTCTTCACTCTCCAGCGTCTTGCCGTCAAATGAGACTGCACAGGCTTTTATACGGCCTGTGATGTCACATTTGAGTTCCCACACCATCTGGTTGGTTGGGATAACCATGTGACAATTTTTTTTTAGACTGTCACATTATGTAAAGTGAGGGAAGCCAGCCATCAGAAAGCTTCCTTTCCCTTTAACATGACGTCAGCAAACCCGCATGGCCACAGTCGCATGTTATTTCAGCCAATCAGATTGTGAGATGTATATCCCCAATCTGATTGGTTGTAGTAGACCATAGATAATCCCGGTGATAACTATTGGGCGCAGTAAAAAGGTGATACACACTAAGAAAATGCTATCAAAGTGTGCAGCATAGTAAATAACCTTTGTCGTAAGGACAAAATGCATCAACAAGAATGAGAAATGGAATATCAAGTAATAGCCGAATATCCAGATAAGATCTCTGGCATATCAACATAAGTATGTATAGGAATAAGAACTTTATGTTCTTCTGTTATCTAAGTTATGTTTGTTTTCAAAGTAAATTAAATTAAACGCTGTTGTCATGCAGGTAAACTTTGAGCAATGAATGTTTACTTATGGGTTGGTTTTATTATTTCTATTTGATTCTTCTTAGTCCTGGAAAAATGGTTCAGATGAAGTTATGTTGATGGACTTCTTTCAATATAACTTCTCTTTTGATTCCTTCGAGACATCCATTATTATTGCAATAGTTGTCATGTGTTTTATTATTGGCCATTTGAAATCTTTTGGGATGTCAATAGCAGCTGACATTAACTCAAGTGTTTTTTCAGACTCATTTTTTTATTATTTTGTGAATCATCTCGTGGTGGGAAAGTGGTCCTGTGACGGGTGGGGGGGGGGGATCTAGCTAATGCCCCTAGAGAAGGAGCACGAGGAGGAGATGGTTGCAGGAAGGGATTGGTATGCTTAGTGTAAGGCTGCGTCCTTGCAGCAGAAGACCTCGCGGAGGCGAACGCACGAGTGACGTCACCCGTGTTAAGTGAGAGCATTTTGTGGCCAAGGTAGACGTGCCGTGGGGCGCGCGTCTAGGGGCGGTTCTGTGATGTCACAGAGATGGTTGGCCCTCATTGGGCAAACCGCTCACCTGACCTGTCCGTCGCGCCAAGAATCAGATTGAACTGATTCCTCGGGCACTGCGTGCCCCCACTTCGGCTGTCACACACTGTCTATGAGCGCATCAATGCCATAAGGCAATGTGATCGCACCGCGCATACACGCCTCCGCGTAGTCTTCGGCAGCATGGACGCCGTTTGAGAAGTGCACCCCTTCTTCTAACCAGCATCTGCATATTTATACCCTGCTGGAAATGGCACAAGAGTCAGCACACAGTCTGCATTTGTTGCTGTTCTTACTTAGCAAATAAAAAATATAACTTCTGAGCGCATTCACATGTCTCAAACAGATCTGCAACCCTGTCTCTTCCCATTATCTCTTCGCATACAATACTTCCACTGCAGCTAGGGATTCTGGGTAATGACATGCAAATGAGTGTGTCACCTTTTCTTTTCTGTACTCTTTACGGTGGAAGGGTTTTGTCACTTTTTGACTCACCAACTTGTTTTGTATCTTGCTGTTCTCAGGAATTTTAGCCTTCCAATACTGGGTTTCAATTTTCCCATGGAAGATATGTATTGCGCCATTATACAAGTCTGAACCAATTAGTTCTAGGCGTTATTCCTCAGCTAATAAGCTGGTACAATTGCATTACCTTATTATTGATATCAGGGAAACTCTGGATTTATACATATGCATTAACAAATATGTGTTAGTGATTTTTCCATACCCCCACCGAAAGCTTTGAGCAACCTTTTTCCCTATGGACAGTTCACTATTAACTTCTACAGGAATCTACTACAATGCATGAAAACTTATTCAAACCTATACATTGCACATAATAATAATAATAATAGCATGTTCTTGTGTAGTGCTGCTAGTTTTAGGTAGCGCTTTACAGAGACATTTTGCAGACACAGTCCCTGCCCCATGTAGCTTACAATCTATGTTTTTGGTGCCTGAGGCACAGGGAGATAAAGTGACTTGCCTAAGGTCACTAGGGGTCGACACCAGGAATTGAACCACCATACCCTCAAACTGTCAATGCCAGTCAGTGTCTTTACTCAATGAGCTACTCCCTCTCTCAAGCAGCACACAGCAAATAACAATGAATGAACCAGACAGAAGGTCTGTATATTGAAAGCATTTAACAAACACGTTAAAAATGGGGACCCCCAAACTTAAACCTATACATGAATGAAAATCTATTCTTTTAAAGCCACAAAATTGTCTGTATGATATTTCACTATGAGTGCCTCTTATTTTAGGTATTTGATACATTTGCAATTCAGTTACATTACTACCTGATACATAATTATGTGCAGTATCATTAGTAGTTGAAAAAAGTATATTGATATTTAAAAGTGTATGTTACATATCCCAAATCTTTGCTCAGTTCTATTATATATGTAGATATGTATAATGAATTCTCACAATCAATAGTTTCATTGAAAGTTCTGATTCAGAATAGCCACTAAATAACAAATAACATATTCACAGTACAGTCTTAGTGCATACAGGTATCTTCTTGATGGAAATACTGCACAGTTTACTACCCAAATATCTAGAGTATGGTTAGTAAATCTGGCACTCTTATTTTCATTCTGTAACAAAAAAAAACAGCTTGGAAATTGAATAAACTGAACCAGTAATGCTGCATTTACAGTAAACCCGTAACCTTTATAAATTATCAAGATAGGACTGTGACGGTGAAGGGGTACCCAAGCCAATAATATAGGTATTATGTCCGGCTGGGCGGCCCTCAGCCATATTGGGGAATTGTAGATTGTCAGCTCTGCAACCCAGTAATGGCATGAACATTGTAACTTCAATATAAATGTATGTGTGTCTCCCACCAGGTATAAGGTGGCGAGACTAATGTGATTCTAAATGTAAAAGGTATTACTGTGGCAGTGTTTTCCTGTAACCGCACAAAGGAAAATGGTTTTAAAACCCAGCAGCTAGCACCATAAGCAAGCAGCTTTTAGCTAGCTTTCGCTAGGAAGCTCCTAGAGTGCTGAGATTTTCTGTGAGTGCTGTTTGGGAAAAATCAGGAAATATCATATTGCGCAATTTTTATAGAGTTAAATAAAAATTGATGACTTAAAGTTCCCCTATTTTAATTGTACCAACATGTTAGGCATATTGGGATTTTCATGTAACACGCCAGAGTCAGAGGAAATGCTTTATAATCACTGTCGGTAGAAACGTATGGCAGGAAATTCCTGCAAAGGTAACGGCGCATATTCAGCCCTGAACTTCCAAGACACCCGCTGGCATGCTGTCAGGATGTCTGAAAAAGTCTGAAATTGAAAGGCGCCGACATACTAAGGTGTCAAGTGGGGAGGTGTAACACAAGTATCCCCATCTTAGTAATGTCCGGGCAAATGGGCCAGATGTCCAACCAGCTCAGACAAAATGTTGCCAGGTAAAGGGGCCGGGTCGGGTATGCTAAGCGGCAAAGGTACGAGGTTCGCGCATGCCCTTAGCTAACTAAGAAGCCCTCTGCCAGGTTTTGAAAAGTTTTGGCAACTCCAGGATAGGTGGGGAATATTATTCCCACGGAGTTGATTGGCTGCACGGGTTAAGTATAGGACTGTTTAGTGCATAAGAAACCCTGCAGTCCATCGGGAACCAGTTTCATCTAAGATTCATCATGTAACAAGATTCAACTAAACTTCATTTTAAGACTTTATACCATCGTAACCAAAGTTAAGAGTTCGTAAGAACTAAGGGTTCCAGATCCAATACTACAGCGGCAGAATGAAGGAAGCAGCACCGGCGGAGTAACGGTGGTTGCGAGAGGCGCCACTGACCAAAGACTGTTTCCAGCTCTATTTGCGCACAACTCCCGCTCCTGGGAAACTGTGCCTAAAGACTCTATTTCTGAAAATTTCTGAGATTAAGCAGATTGTGCTCCACAAAAGAATCCTTTATGGTACAAGCCGAGGATACAGATTTGGATTCCTATACCATACAAAAACCCAGAATGGTTTTCAAGAAAGCCAAAACCATCGGCAATAATGTATCCCCTAGTCTGTTTGACTCTAAGGTTAAAAACACCAAACATCTACCTAAGGGATTCTTTAAATGTGGCCAATGCAATCTCTGCAGGTATGCTGAACCATTAAAATCAGTAAGAGACGTTCACACTGGTCATGTTCACCGGTTAGAGTCATTTATGACATGCAACACAAACTTTGTAATTAACATACTGAAATGTGCATGTGGTAGTGGCTATATAGGCAGGACCATTAGGGCACTGAAAGTCAGAATTACAGAGCACATCCGCAGTATCAAGAACCGCGATGAACGCTTTCCTGTAGCGCGACATTTTAACATATGTCCCTCAGGATCTATCAAAACACTTACGTATAGCGCCATTGAGAACATCTCTATACATCCTAGAGGAGGACACAGGGAGGCATCATTGAACCGCAGGGAGATGTTCTGGATTTATGCCCTTGGGACACTGGCACCCAGGGGCATGAATCAAGATTGGGAGCTTAAACACTTTCTAAACTGATTTATACCAATTAGTGAGCACAATCTTTTGTTTGACTTGCCTTATGTTTGGTCCAAAAAATCCACTAAATCTAATAAGCTTTTGTTTAAACAAATTTAGTTATCATTTGTTGTTGAAGACAACTGATAATATAATAACCAGTATCCACTGTTTTTCCATTCAATATATTTGATTAGCTTGCGTTTGAGACCTGGTGTATTGTTCGCACATTTAGACAATAATTGTCTCAACTAATACCCTTATATTGTGTACTCCACAATGTCTACAGACATGTATAACATATGTTTCCTTATATATCATAACAGGTAAAAATGTATTAGTACAAACGTCAATTGTTCACATCAATATAAGTTTAATACAGTAATATGAAAAACATTGTATAATAACTTTTGTCCTCTACCTCTACCCCCCCTTCTTTTCCTCCCCCCTCCTTCCTTCCTTCCCCCCTTGTCAGCTCGCACAGCAATGCATAGCAATGTATCGTATATTGGGATAGATGGCTCAATGTTATTGTTTGGAAGCATCTCTTAGCAACGACGCTGCTTGTATCAGCAGAGGGGTCTGCGCGCTGATGCTAGACGCGCATCATTCCCCTCCTCTCGATACATACCCTAGGCAGCAAGCTATCCCATTCGCTGGGAGTAGCAGCCAATCAGGTCATACTTTGGCGATTTTCGCGCAAAAAACGGGAAGCGCGATGACGCAGGGGGGCGGGCTAAGCTCTTTAAAACAGTGGGGATGAATGGCGCGAATTAGCTCTATGACTAAGGACTATACCAGTCCGAAACGCATCAGAGTGGGTGTCCCCTATACCATGTTGTATCAATAAACATATTTTTAACCCACATCCTTGGATTTCAACTTCTACTCACCGTGGAACGCTGCAATAAATATATAGACCATATTGCCACTGTGTTGACCATTGTCATCGCGCGTAATGGGCAAGCATCAGGAAAGTAGTACTGTGCTGTAGTATTGTAAGTACTGTATGATACAGGTAAGATTTTTTCTTTCCAGATAGTCAGAGTATACAGTAGTTAGTTTTTTCTTTACAGAGAGAGCAGCACCAGCCATCAGGTTACAGTACATAGAATTTAACAGTAGTCAGAGTATACAGTAGTTCCAGTATACAGTAGACTAGTTTGACAGTACTACAGTAACTGTCTACTAACTGCTCAATTTTTTTCTTTCCAGAGAAAGCAGCACCAGCCACCTACAGTAGTTCTACACATCACACAGTGCCATAATACAGTACACATATACAGTACAGTACAGTAACTGCACTAATTTTTTTGATTTCTTGTCATTTCAGGAAAAAAGGGTGGCCTGGGGGGAGGTGGGTTTTTGTGTCCAGTCTAATCTGTTTGTACAGTAAAATGTACAGTATATAAACAGCAGTAATGATGTACACAAAACCTCTCCTCTCTCAATGAACGACTGTACTGTAGACAGAATGAGGAAAAGATAAAGACGGAAAAAATAATATTACTATACAGTATATACAGTATACAGTATATATATTATACAGTACATTACAGTATATATTATTAAATAATATTCTTATAAATGTGCATTATTCATGTTTCCCCATGTTTTACAAATGTTTTCTAAATGGTTATCCATTTTCAATCTGCCAAAAGAACTTAATAAAGACTGCATTATGTATTATTCATGATTATTTTTATATTTGTATTTTTTGGGTCCTGACAAAATAAAATAAATATTTATTCACTTTCCTGCTAATCATAATAATTGACAACAACCACCCCCGCCACCCCCGACAGTATAAGAATGAATGTCAAAACAACATGAATCAGTTAATGGTTTTTTTACTCTCAATTCTCACAATGCTGTGCACATCAGATTTACATTTCAAATTCGAGAGGGGATTTTCCAAATCCTAAACAAAGCCTCTAAGGGTTGGGGGGGATATGGTGTGATTACACGCAGGCGCACTGAGGCTTTGTAGCTCGGCTATGGACGGATTAAGAACACAATGGCAATATTCAGAAGATTAACGACTCTGTGGAGAGAGGGGGTTGGTAGCGTAGGGTGACTCATGCGCTGTAAGCAGCAAGCTCCCATCTCTAAAAGGATTAGAGTACACGCAGGCACAGTCAGCCGATTGACGCTTGGCTAGGGACGGATTCAAAACACAATGACTAAAGTAACTGCAGAAAATGAATGACTCTGGAGGTGTGTGGCTAAAATAGTTAACAGTACTGTAATTGCAAAAGGAAGTTCATCATAATAATTTGATCAATAAACCCCCAAATACAACCCCCAAAAACAGTACATAAAAAGCAAGGCACTTTAACTCCCTGTGCCTCAGTCACCAAAAACAAACAGTAGATTTTCTATATATATATTATTAATTAATATTCATATAAATGTCCATTTTTCATGTATCTCCATGTTTTACAAATGTTTTGTAAATGTTTCTCCGATTTCAATCTGCCAGAAGAATTTAATAAAGGCTGCAATATGTATTATTCATGATTATTTTTATCTTTGTATTTTTTTTTTCCCTGATGAAATATAATAAATATTTATTCACATTCCTGGTTATCGTAATCATTGACAACAACCACCCCCCCCCCGACAGTATATTGTAAGAATGAATGAAAAAACAACATGAATCAGTTAATGGTTTTTTTACTCTCAATTCTCACAATGCTGTGCACATCAGATTTACATTTCAAATTCGAGAGGAGATTTTCCAAAGCGTTACCGTAAACAAAGCCTCTAAGGGTTGGGGGGGGGATGGTGTGATTACACGCAGGCGCACTGAGGCTTTGTTGCTCGGCTATGGACGGATTAAGAACACAATGGCAATATTCAGAAGATTAACGACTCTGTGGAGAGAGGGGGTTGATAGGGTTTGTGACTCATGCGCTGTAAGCAGCAAGCTCCCATCTCTAAAAGGATTAGAGTACACGCAGGCGCAGTCAGCCGATTGACGCTTGGCTAGGGACGGATTAAAAACACAATGACTACAGTAATTGCAGAAAATGAGCAAAGCGTTGTGGTGTGTTTTTTTACACAGGACATGCACGACTCCAGTCCCTGAGGGCCGCAAACAGGCACGGTTTTTTCAAGGTTGCCCTGACAACCTGCCCTGTTTGCTGCCCTCTAGGACTTTACTTGTACAATTTCAACCCGCTCAGACCCACAGAACGGATTATTTTAAATTATATTTATATATTTATATTTTAAAGATATTAAAGAATGTATTGTATTTAAAACATGTGACTTTAAACCATACTGACTGAAAAATGTTTTCACACATGTACTGTAGCAGTAAACCATACACCTGTTGATGTTTTGAATTGTTGTGCACTTAAAATGTTTCAACATTGTACAGTATTTGTAAATAAATGTTTTTGTACTTACTCCACCAATAATAGAACATGTTGATTTGTCTTACATTGTTTCCATTTGCTCCTTTGACAGTGTAACAAATGTCGAGGCTTACTGCACTGTTTTTTTACTGCCAGACCGCAAAGCCACAAGATCGGCAACATTGTTAAAAAAGAGCAATGATCGCGCAATTGGCGTGGGAACTAGGGCAATTGGCGTGGGAACTTCTGTTCTAGGGCACCTAGAAATAAAATTCATTTTGCCTATAGATGTTAGGAACCCCCTCACTTGACCCCAACAGGGGTATAAGAATGAATGTCAAAACAACATGAATCAGTTAATGGTTTTTTTACTCTCAATTCTCACAATGCTGTGCACATCAGATTTACATTTCAAATTCGAGAGGGGATTTTCCAAATCCTAAACAAAGCCTCTAAGGGTTGGGGGGGATATGGTGTGATTACACGCAGGCGCACTGAGGCTTTGTAGCTCGGCTATGGACGGATTAAGAACACAATGGCAATATTCAGAAGATTAACGACTCTGTGGAGAGAGGGGGTTGGTAGCGTAGGGTGACTCATGCGCTGTAAGCAGCAAGCTCCCATCTCTAAAAGGATTAGAGTACACGCAGGCACAGTCAGCCGATTGACGCTTGGCTAGGGACGGATTCAAAACACAATGACTAAAGTAACTGCAGAAAATGAATGACTCTGGAGGTGTGTGGCTAAAATAGTTAACAGTACTGTAATTGCAAAAGGAAGTTCATCATAATAATTTGATCAATAAACCCCCAAATACAACCCCCAAAAACAGTACATAAAAAGCAAGGCACTTTAACTCCCTGTGCCTCAGTCACCAAAAACAAACAGTAGATTTTCTATATATATATTATTAATTAATATTCATATAAATGTCCATTTTTCATGTATCTCCATGTTTTACAAATGTTTTGTAAATGTTTCTCCGATTTCAATCTGCCAGAAGAATTTAATAAAGGCTGCAATATGTATTATTCATGATTATTTTTATCTTTGTATTTTTTTTTTCCCTGATGAAATATAATAAATATTTATTCACATTCCTGGTTATCGTAATCATTGACAACAACCACCCCCCCCCCGACAGTATATTGTAAGAATGAATGAAAAAACAACATGAATCAGTTAATGGTTTTTTTACTCTCAATTCTCACAATGCTGTGCACATCAGATTTACATTTCAAATTCGAGAGGAGATTTTCCAAAGCGTTACCGTAAACAAAGCCTCTAAGGGTTGGGGGGGGGATGGTGTGATTACACGCAGGCGCACTGAGGCTTTGTTGCTCGGCTATGGACGGATTAAGAACACAATGGCAATATTCAGAAGATTAACGACTCTGTGGAGAGAGGGGGTTGATAGGGTTTGTGACTCATGCGCTGTAAGCAGCAAGCTCCCATCTCTAAAAGGATTAGAGTACACGCAGGCGCAGTCAGCCGATTGACGCTTGGCTAGGGACGGATTAAAAACACAATGACTACAGTAATTGCAGAAAATGAGCAAAGCGTTGTGGTGTGTTTTTTTACACAGGACATGCACGACTCCAGTCCCTGAGGGCCGCAAACAGGCACGGTTTTTTCAAGGTTGCCCTGACAACCTGCCCTGTTTGCTGCCCTCTAGGACTTTACTTGTACAATTTCAACCCGCTCAGACCCACAGAACGGATTATTTTAAATTATATTTATATATTTATATTTTAAAGATATTAAAGAATGTATTGTATTTAAAACATGTGACTTTAAACCATACTGACTGAAAAATGTTTTCACACATGTACTGTAGCAGTAAACCATACACCTGTTGATGTTTTGAATTGTTGTGCACTTAAAATGTTTCAACATTGTACAGTATTTGTAAATAAATGTTTTTGTACTTACTCCACCAATAATAGAACATGTTGATTTGTCTTACATTGTTTCCATTTGCTCCTTTGACAGTGTAACAAATGTCGAGGCTTACTGCACTGTTTTTTTACTGCCAGACCGCAAAGCCACAAGATCGGCAACATTGTTAAAAAAGAGCAATGATCGCGCAATTGGCGTGGGAACTAGGGCAATTGGCGTGGGAACTTCTGTTCTAGGGCACCTAGAAATAAAATTCATTTTGCCTATAGATGTTAGGAACCCCCTCACTTGACCCCAACAGGGGTATAAGAATGAATGTCAAAACAACATGAATCAGTTAATGGTTTTTTTACTCTCAATTCTCACAATGCTGTGCACATCAGATTTACATTTCAAATTCGAGAGGGGATTTTCCAAATCCTAAACAAAGCCTCTAAGGGTTGGGGGGGATATGGTGTGATTACACGCAGGCGCACTGAGGCTTTGTAGCTCGGCTATGGACGGATTAAGAACACAATGGCAATATTCAGAAGATTAACGACTCTGTGGAGAGAGGGGGTTGGTAGCGTAGGGTGACTCATGCGCTGTAAGCAGCAAGCTCCCATCTCTAAAAGGATTAGAGTACACGCAGGCACAGTCAGCCGATTGACGCTTGGCTAGGGACGGATTCAAAACACAATGACTAAAGTAACTGCAGAAAATGAATGACTCTGGAGGTGTGTGGCTAAAATAGTTAACAGTACTGTAATTGCAAAAGGAAGTTCATCATAATAATTTGATCAATAAACCCCCAAATACAACCCCCAAAAACAGTACATAAAAAGCAAGGCACTTTAACTCCCTGTGCCTCAGTCACCAAAAACAAACAGTAGATTTTCTATATATATATTATTAATTAATATTCATATAAATGTCCATTTTTCATGTATCTCCATGTTTTACAAATGTTTTGTAAATGTTTCTCCGATTTCAATCTGCCAGAAGAATTTAATAAAGGCTGCAATATGTATTATTCATGATTATTTTTATCTTTGTATTTTTTTTTTCCCTGATGAAATATAATAAATATTTATTCACATTCCTGGTTATCGTAATCATTGACAACAACCACCCCCCCCCCCCGACAGTATATTGTAAGAATGAATGAAAAAACAACATGAATCAGTTAATGGTTTTTTTACTCTCAATTCTCACAATGCTGTGCACATCAGATTTACATTTCAAATTCGAGAGGAGATTTTCCAAAGCGTTACCGTAAACAAAGCCTCTAAGGGTTGGGGGGGGGATGGTGTGATTACACGCAGGCGCACTGAGGCTTTGTTGCTCGGCTATGGACGGATTAAGAACACAATGGCAATATTCAGAAGATTAACGACTCTGTGGAGAGAGGGGGTTGATAGGGTTTGTGACTCATGCGCTGTAAGCAGCAAGCTCCCATCTCTAAAAGGATTAGAGTACACGCAGGCGCAGTCAGCCGATTGACGCTTGGCTAGGGACGGATTAAAAACACAATGACTACAGTAATTGCAGAAAATGAGCAAAGCGTTGTGGTGTGTTTTTTTACACAGGACATGCACGACTCCAGTCCCTGAGGGCCGCAAACAGGCACGGTTTTTTCAAGGTTGCCCTGACAACCTGCCCTGTTTGCTGCCCTCTAGGACTTTACTTGTACAATTTCAACCCGCTCAGACCCACAGAACGGATTATTTTAAATTATATTTATATATTTATATTTTAAAGATATTAAAGAATGTATTGTATTTAAAACATGTGACTTTAAACCATACTGACTGAAAAATGTTTTCACACATGTACTGTAGCAGTAAACCATACACCTGTTGATGTTTTGAATTGTTGTGCACTTAAAATGTTTCAACATTGTACAGTATTTGTAAATAAATGTTTTTGTACTTACTCCACCAATAATAGAACATGTTGATTTGTCTTACATTGTTTCCATTTGCTCCTTTGACAGTGTAACAAATGTCGAGGCTTACTGCACTGTTTTTTTACTGCCAGACCGCAAAGCCGCAAGATCGGCAACATTGTTAAAAAAGAGCAATGATCGCGCAATTGGCGTGGGAACTAGGGCAATTGGCGTGGGAACTTCTGTTCTAGGGCACCTAGAAATAAAATTCATTTTGCCTATAGATGTTAGGAACCCCCTCACTTGACCCCAACAGGGTCCGACCAGTAATGGCGGCGAGAAAGGGTCACGCCGGCGAGGAGGGTCCTATCATTGAGCGTAATGGCGGAGAAAGCCGCGCTGCTTTGAAACGGCTAAGTCAGAATGAGCAGAAACCTGGAACCCATAACTCCGGTTCTGTTCAACCTAGAGGGCTCAGATTCCTAGTTCAGGCAGGATTGCAATTGGCGTGGGATCTAGGGCCTCGGTCAAGTTCACGGCCAATTGGCGTGGGAACTTCTGTTCTAGGGCACCTAGAAATAACATTCATTTTGCCCATAGATGTTAGGAACCCTCTCACTTGACCCCAACAGGGTCCGACCAGTAATGGCGACGAGAAAGGTTCACGCAGGCGAGGAAGGTCCTATCATTCACCGTAATGGCAGAGAAAGCCGTTTCAAACCGTTTCAAAGTCAGAATGAGCAGAAACCTGGAACCCAAATCCTATGTTAGCGGCGAATTAAAAATAAGGTGGAGGAAGGGTAGAAGGGTAGACCAAAAAGGAGTATGTATCCCAAATAAATTCTAGGCTACTGTAGCTCTATACCCTCTAACAGGGCAGGTAAGTATATGCAATGATACAGTGTATGGTTTCTAATTGCTTCTAAATGTTTGATACAGTGTGTAGCACTGACATGTGAAAGGAGATACAATATTGCCAAAAGGGCAACTCAAACAATGTCAGTAGCGAGGGTTCCCTTTTCACTGCTACAGTACTGTACATGCCTATGCATTTCAACAATTTTCAAATGAGACATACAGTACAGTACCGTACAGCAGCACAGCACGCAAATGCATGTACATTAAAAATGCAATTTTACTATTACTGCGCATGCACGCACAGACTGTGTACTGACGTAGGTTAAACCGCGAAGGTATCAGACTTCAAAGACAACAGCTCGCAAACGCCCCCATGAGTTTTTACACGGCATTGCAGTATTGCAGACAGCGAGAATAAAATGCTTAAATCACGGGCGCGAAAATAACGCAATTCACTCCGGGCGAAAACGACACAAAACCGCACATAACCGGGATAATCTGAAATTTGCGGAGCTAGCCGAGTTGAATAAAGGGTGTCGCCACTGTATTAATATGCAAATTTACAATTACTGCGCACGCACACGCAGACTGTGTACTGACGTAGGTTGAACTGCTACAGTATTAGACTTTGAAGCAACAGCTTGCGAACGCCCACATGAGTTTTTAGACGGTATTGCAGTATTGCAAACAGCGCTAAGAATATGCTAATATTACGAGCACTGAAATACCGGAACATATTCAGAAAAAAAAAATATATATATATATACTGCATCTGCCCGCGGTTATCAGAGTTGCGCCGCTACGGCCGCATTAGGATAAAGGTGGCCGCAGCTGTAAATGTTCTAAAGCTTAGATGGAGCTTGTGTTGGCTTTAAGGAAATATCTAAAGACCTTATGACCAAATTATATGTTTAAATACAAAGAAAGATAGTTCTGTTGTTCGAACTAAATCTATGTACATTTTTCTTCCTGTTTCAAAGTGTTAATGTGATACTATAAAAAACAATAAAAACTTTTGAAATAAAAAAAATATATGCCATCATTTTAAAACTTACAACATGTTGTGCCTTTTTGACTTGGATATTATTTTTGGGAGGGGCGGTGTTGTATGCCAGTAGTTCATATTTGGTACTTTGTTATAATCTTGCTGGGGCTTCTGACATCTTTCCACTGGATTGCATCTGTCAGCTAATTTTGAAACCAGGTGGAAAATACATTATTAAGTGCAGATTAAATACAGATTATAAATCGGACAGAAGTAGCAATTTTTTACCATGGAATATTTCATTCACTGATTAACCAAACTACCGTAGTCAAATATTACCAGTTCTGGAACGGGGTCATGAATTTGCATGTGGCTTTTATCTGACTATATCTTACCATAGTTTGTAATGAAATCAGGTCACGTACATGGTGCTGATTAACAAAATATACATTACTCATCTTGAATGTAATATGGGTAAAACATACGTAAAAATGTGACAAAATAGGTAGCATTTGGAAAAGATTCCACTTTGCTCGCGCTACAATGTAACTATATTTTGGTGCCTATAATTGCGGTCACATATTATGACAAAACGTTGCAAATGTCAACCTCAGTGCAAACAGTTATCATGCCATATATCTGAAGGATAATAGAGAAAAAGGAATACACTTAATTGGTCTTCCACATGTCACAAACGAGCATCAATATTAATCCGCTCCTCATTTCCCATTTAAAGGGCTGTTTTTAACTTTGCACAAAGCAACCCAATATACATTTGTTTTTCTTTTATTGTAAATAAATAGAAGTGGCTGGCGGTTGACCATATTCTGAAGACGTATCTCTGTTTTCCGTCAAACTCCAGTTGTTGTGCACATTTTGTTAACATACTAATCATGAGTTCCTCCTCCTTCCAGCCTCAGGCAACCCATGTGAAATGAAACAGTGTTTAGAGAGTGTCATGCAGGGCCAGTTTAACCATTAGGCAAACTAGGCGGGTGCTTAGAGCAGGGGCGCTCAAACTGAGGGGCGCAACATTTCGGGGGGGGGGGGGGGAACGGCACTTACAGAGGCCCTGCGCTCTTCCCCACAACATTTGAATAAAATGCCAGGGGAGACGCACAAGGCGTCTCTTATCTTCTCTCCGGCAGCTTCTACGATGAGCGAGTCGCCATGACAACGTGGATTCAAATGACGCCTCAGGGGCAAATGGCAACGCAACGTCACATGACGTCGTGATGTCAAATGACACCACCAATGCCAGAGAAAAGATAAGGGGGGGGCAAGAAGTGGGGAGAGAAGGTGGGGGGCGCAAACAAAAATGTTTGCGCACCCTGGCCTAGCGCGGCAAAAAACTGGGGATTCCATATAGCATCTGGAACTGCTGACAGAGGGAATAGCTGGGACTACTGTCCTGGGCCCGTGGAGTTAGTGGGTCATGGAACATTGTTGGTGACCCTAATATGTGCCAGATCCAAATGGATCATAGGGGGCTGCTGTAGGCCGATTAAACTTACAGGCTCCTCCGTGGACACCCTCTGACAGGCACCTCTGTGGACCCCTACTACTAGGCTTCCTCTGACAGGCCCCTTGTGGTACAGGCCCACTCCATCCTCAAACTGCAAGTATGCACACCCTGCACCACCCCCCTCCCTCTGTTGTGGTATGACCTGCCTCCTTCTCCTCCCTCACCCTCCCAGGCTCATAACTACACCCCACCAGGAAACATACTACCCCCCCAAAGGGAAAATAACTAGGCCCCCCAAGACAACATAACTATACCACCAAGCACACAATTCTACCACCCCAGTACAATGAGAATGTACAATCGGTTTCATATTCTGCTTTTGAATGTAAAATGAATCTGTAATTATCAATGCAGAATTTGCATTCATACTAATGCACAATATTCATTTACTAAAGTTAATTATGGAGAGGGGGCTGCAAGGCTGAAAGTTCACCTAGGGCAACTGATACCCTTCTACCGGCCCTGGTGTCATGTTCCATTGACTAGTGTCTCAGCTTCAATTCCTACGCAGCAGTACTGAAGAAACCAATTAAATAAAAATGCAGACTGTGAAAACAAATTCTACTCCTTAATTCCACAAGTTTATTTGTAATAAATATGCATATACTGTAGGGAAATACACTGTATTCCAGTAAATAAAATACAATTCCACAAATAAAAATCTAACTGTGATTTACATTTTTCCAACATACATTGCTACACGTGCATAAACGCATTATAGTAATGCTCACAACTCTTTACATTTCAAGAATGCTTGTACAAATTAGTACTAGTGAAAATTAGAACGTTTTGTACATCTAATTGAATTGTACAAAATACTTTGTCTTCCTTTAAAAGAGATGTTGGATAATGGGCCTGACACAGGTACAGCCCACGGTAACGGCTTTCTTCTCCAGTTTAATGATCTGGTTACGCTCAGCTCACGTCGCAGAACCTGAATCTCCAGTTTGATGGGAATGGAATTCATGCTGAGTCCACATACCATTCAGGATGGCATGTTGCCTCAGCAATGGTATGGGGGAATCTAAAACAAAGAACAAACCTAATTAACATTATTTGTGATAACCTTAGGGAAGTAGGTGTTAGATAGAATGAAAAAGTGTCCATGCTATAAATAGGGGTTTTAACTGAAAAACACCAACGACTGATCCCTTTCCGCCTCTTGTTGCAGCCCAGACATAGGTAGGAGACAAAGGCAACACAAGGGAAGTATGGCAACTAAAAAAGAGGTGCACCGATAAATACCAAAATCCCCATTTTATTGTTAACACTGATAAGCATGGATTGTTTCATAAAATAACATTGTACAAACAAAAAAAGTAAAGACAGAAAACAAAAATGCAAACATTTCGGTATTTGAGAGGTTAAAGTCTGTGGAAGGTGTGTGTCAAGGGGGCGACTCCCAGCCACCGAGGTCCTACAGACTCCTGAACAGCAGGGAGTAGGCAAGACTCGCCTGGGTCACAGGCAGATAGCAAATAGCCTGGTTGGGGGTCACAGGCAGGGTTCGGTGGCAGGCAGCAGGCAAGGATCGTGGGGTCCAGGCAGGGGTCCAGGCAGGAAGGAAGGAACTAAGACCAGGGAGCAGGGAGAAGGAAACAAACGGGGACAAGCCAGATCATAGACAAGGGCCTTTAATATGTAATCAGGACTACAGGGAACAGGTCAGATCAGGGCAGAAACAGAAGGAGTCAGGATCACAAAACAAAGGCCAGGAGATACAGGAACCTTTAAAGACAGGACAGAGAATGAGGACAGGAGCACCAAGAGGAGACAGACAGAGGAAACCCCAGAGCAGGCAGAAACAGCAGCACACCCGGTGGACAGAGAAAGGAACTGGGAGAGAGGGAGATTTAGGAAACTATGTCAGGGCTTTTCCTGACAGTGTGTAAAAAAACATACAGTACAGTAGTGACCAACTTTATTCTCACTTGGCTAGCTCCGCGAATTTCAGAGTATCCCAGTGATGTGCGGTTTTGTATCATTTTCTCCCGGGGTGTATAGCGTTATTTCCGTGGCAGTGATTTAAGCATTTTATTCCGGCTGGCTGCAATACTGCAATGCAGTGTAAAAACGCATGGGGGCGTTTGCGAGCTGTTGTCTTTGAAGCCGAGAAATTCATGAATTGTAATGCAGTATATACTGTATATATACAGTATATACTGTATAACAACAAGAACCCATTTAACCCCTAACTTACACATACAGTACAGTATATGCACATCAATGATACTATAGGCCGTCCCCTGGCGAGATGTGTTTGCAGCAGAGAGAGAACTGCTGCTCTCTCTGCACACACATCGCCACATTAAAAATTATTTAAAATACATTTTTATTGATAGTGTAGATGTGCAGGGGGTCTCCGGAGCTGAACCGCGTTGGTTTCAGGTCTGGGGACCCCCTGCTTTCCGAGATACAGCCCCCTTTATGAGGTGCCGGTATCCCTCTGCGTTTCAAGGTCCCGATCACGTGATCGCGGCCTGTAAACAAAGCAGAAGGATACCGGCACCCCCTAAAGGGGCCTGTATCTCGGGAAGCAGGGGGTCCCCAGAACTAAAACCAAAATGTTTCTGCTCCGGAGACCCTCTGCACATCTACAGTATTAATAAAACACATATATAAATAAACACTCGTTCCTTACCTTAGCGGCTATGTGCTACGGTAATGAAGCAGCATTTCTGTATTTTAATAATATTGTACAGTGAGCAGGGGGTTCCCTGAGCCAGAAATTAATGCTCAGGGACACCCCCTGCTCCTGCACAATATTATTAAAATACAGAAATGCTGCTTCATTACCATAGCGGATAGCCGCTAAGGCAATGAAGGGGTTAACTCACCGTGCCTGCTTTATTGTGGGTAGCGGGGGTGGGTGAAGGGGGTATTTGGCCCTTGGTGTGAGTTTAGGACTTGCGGGGGGTTTGCGGGTGCACTTAACCCCTTCACGACCGTAGCAGTTAATACCGCTACGGTCATGAAGGGGTTAAGCCCTCCCGTTACCCCCCCGCAAGCACTAAACAAGCACCGTTGGGGCTAATACCCCCTTCACCCACCCCCGCTACTCACAATAAAAAAAACTCACACACAGCAGCCGCCAAAAAATAAATAAATAAATCTAAATAAATAAATAAATAAATGACTATAAATAAATGCATTTGAAATACATTTTTATTTATAGTGTAGATGTGCAGGGGGTCTCCGGAGCTGAACCGCATTGGTTTCAGGTCTGGGGACCCCCTGCTCCCCGAGATACAGCCCCCTTTATGAGGTACCGGTATCCCTCTGCGTTCGAAGGGGCCGATCACGTGATCGCGGCCTGTAAACCAAGCAGAGCAGAGGGATACCGGCACCCCCTAAAGGGGCCTGTATCTCGGGGAGCAGGGCGAGACCTAAAACCACAGCGGTTCAGCTCCGGAGACCCTCTGCACATCTACACTATCAATAAAAATGTATTTTAAATGTATTTATTTATATTCATTTATTTATTTATTAATTTAGATTTATTTATTAATTGTGCTGCTGCTGCTGTGTGTGATTTTTTTTTATTGTGGGTAGTGGGGGTGGGTGAAGGGGGTATTAGCCCCATTGGTGGTTGTTTAGGGCTTGCGGGGGGTAGCGGGTGCACTTAATCCCTTCATGACCGTAGCGGTACTAACTGCTACGGTCGTGAAGGGGTTAAGTGCACCCACAACCCCCCCGCAAGTCCTAAACTCACACCAAGGGCCAAACACCCCCTTCACCCATCCCCGCTACCCACAATAAAAAAAATTCACGCACAGCAGCCCCACAATTAATAAATAAATCTAAATAAATAAATAAATACATGAAGAGAAATAAATATATACTGTATATATATACTGTATATATACAGTATATATATAATAACAATCCCTATACATATACAGTATATACTGTGTATATATATACTATATACAGTATATACATATATATATATATACACACACAGTATATACACACACATGATGAACCAATATACAAATAAATGTAGAATGGTTATCAAAATCATACTGTCCTACAAATAACGCTTCTCCATACAGACAACAATAATAATAATAATCCATTTAATAATCCTAACTGATCTTACAATATAAAACATAACATTCCAATCCACACAGTACATTGCATTTACATTGTATAAATGATGCATAAAATCTATGCACCATATACATTCTGCAAATGAATGTTAACAATATCATTGCAAGCTACTGTACGTTAAATACAAACACTTCCAAACAAGTCAACTATTTTAACCAATCAAGTAAACAAAAATCAATATATACTGTAAGTACCAACCAGAAAACACAATTTAAAACCAAAGCTAACCCTTACAATACCAAGGATTACATCTATCTAATTGTAAAAAACATTATACATTATACACACATTGAAGCATTGCAATAAACAACATACAGTACAGTACATCCCCTGTATCTCCCTGCCTTCATTGTAATCTGTTTATAGCCCCCTCCCCCCTAATGTTTCTGTTAAATCTTTCTGCCTTCAGTGTAATCTGTTTAAAGCCCCCTCCCCCCTAATGTTTCTGTTAAACAGATTACACTGAAGGCAGAGAGATTTAACAGAAACATTAGGGGGGAGGGGGCTTTAAACAGATTACACTGAAGGCAGAGAGATTTAAAGCCCCCTCCCCCTAATGTTTCTGTTAAATCTCCCTCCCTGCCTGTATTGCTGTGAGTGCAGTGTATGTAAATGTGGGGAGGGGGGGGGACCCAATGTGCATACTGTGAGGTCTAACCACCCTCACCCCCTACCCACACATCGTTACCCCCCCCCCATCCTGGCCATGGCCCCTCCACTTCTGCAAAACAGACACAAAAATTAAAACATCCAAAGTAATGTCCCCTAACCCCTTAATCACCATAGCGGTTATTAACCGCTACAGTCATTAAGGGGTTAACCCACACTCACCCACCACTCGGGATGCCAACATACCCAACAAAACACTAACCCCCCCGTGAGGCCTAACCACCCAGTCAGTACCCACAAGGGAGGCTTGAGGATGCCGATGAGTCGGCGAAACGCGTTGCTCTAATCACCAGCTGATTTTGACCCACGGAGGCTTCTGTAGCCAGATCGCAGAGCAGCCTTTGCAGCCAAGCAGGACAGTTTTTTTCTCCTGCCTCTCGGACGCGGGACCGGTGCAAACAGCTGCTAATACCCGATCCTGGACTGCGTGAGGAGGCCAGGGGTCCATACTTTAAGGGCCAAACACCCCCTTCACCCATCCCCGCTACCCACAATAAAAAAAATTCACGCACAGCAGCCCCACAATTAATAAATAAATCTAAATAAATAAATAAATACATGAAGAGAAATAAATATATACTGTATATATATACTGTATATATACAATATACATATAATAACAATCCCTATACATATACAGTATATACTGTGTATATATATACTGTATACAGTATATACATATATATATATATATACACACAGTATATACACACACATGATGAACCAATATACAAATAAATGTAGAATGGTTATCAAAATCATACTGTCCTACAAATAACGCTTCTCCATACAGACAACAATAATAATAATAATCCATTTAATAATCCTAACTGATCTTACAATATAAAACATAACATTCCAATCCACACAGTACATTG
The DNA here is from genome assembly GCF_040206685.1 of Ascaphus truei. Classification (NCBI taxonomy): domain Eukaryota; kingdom Metazoa; phylum Chordata; class Amphibia; order Anura; family Ascaphidae; genus Ascaphus; species Ascaphus truei. The sequence continues at coordinate 395,397,117 of NC_134486.1, forward strand.
CATTTACATTGTATAAATGATGCATAAAATCTATGCACCATATACATTCTGCAAATGAATGTTAACAATATCATTGCAAGCTACTGTACGAGTAAATACAAACACTTCCAAACAAGTCAACTATTTTAACCAATCAAGTAAACAAAAATCAATATATACTGTAAGTACCAACCAGAAAACACAATTTAAAACCAAAGCTAACCCTTACAATACCAAGGATTACATCTATCTAATTGTAAAAAACATTATACATTATACACACATTGAAGCATTGCAATAAACAACATACAGTACAGTACATCCCCTGTATCTCCCTGCCTTCATTGTAATCTGTTTAAAGCCCCCTCCCCCTAATGTTTCTGTTAAATCTTTCTGCCTTCAGTGTAATCTGTTTAAAGCCCCCTCCCCCCTAATGTTTCTGTTAAACAGATTACACTGAAGGCAGAGAGATTTAACAGAAACATTAGGGGGGAGGGGACTTTAAACAGATTACACTGAAGGCAGAGAGATTTAAAGCCCCCTCCCCCTAATGTTTCTGTTAAATCTCCCTCCCTGCCTGTATTGCTGTGAGTGCAGTGTATGTAAATGTGGGGAGGGGGGGGGACCCAATGTGCATACTGTGAGGTCTAACCACCCTCACCCCCTACCCACATATCGTTACCCCCCCCCATCCTGGCCATGGCCCCTCCACTTCTGCAAAACAGACACAAAAATTAAAACATCCAAAGTAATGTCCCCTAACCCCTTAATCACCATAGCGGTTATTAACCGCTACAGTCATTAAGGGGTTAACCCACACTCACCCACCACTCGGGATGCCAACATACCCAACAAAACACTAACCCCCCCCGTGAGGCCTAACCACCCAGTCAGTACCCACAAGGGAGGCCTGAGGATGCCGATGAGTCGGCGAAACGCGTTGCTCTAATCACCAGCTGATTTTGACCCACGGAGGCTTCTGTAGCCAGATCGCAGAGCAGCCTTTGCAGCCAAGCAGGACAGTTTTTTTCTCCTGCCTCTCGGACGCGGGACCGGTGCAAACAGCTGCTAATACCCGATCCTGGACTGCGTGAGGAGGCCAGGGGTCCATCCTTTATGTATGTGAGTCTCGTTGTTGATTTTAATTAATAAATGTATTCCTAAAATCACTCAATTGAAATCGTGCCTCACTTGTTCCCCCCTCCCCTCATACCACAACACTGGGGAGAGACCCTGCCTGACACCTGAGACTGGGGATTGAGTCCCATGCTGACCTGAAGTTTGAGGACAGTCCCCATCGTGCGGCCGGCAGATGTGGATGGGTTAATTTAACCCCAAAGTTACCAACCCTCTGCAACTGCTCACACTGGGCCGTGTGAGTACATATATATATATATTTACCCCTAAACCCTACCAATTCTCATCCACTGACGCTGGGAGGGGCCAGAATTGCCTTAAGAAAGATACCAATTACTGTGTCTGCTTACACATGGCCGTGTAAGTACATTAGCATTCATATCCTACCCCCTACCCTACCTTTGGAACCATTGTCAGTACCATATTGTTTTTATGCTTCTTTAATCCCATGCTCCCCCATTGCTTGTCTGTTCCCATATCTCTATAAGGGCTCTGGATTAACCCTTTTCTGGGGTCGAAGCAGAAGGGATTTTAAAGTTGGCTCAAAGCATCTGCTAGAGAGCCGTTGTTGATTTGACTGCTACACTGTAAGCACATTTTTGTTTTAAACTCGAGGTAAGCGCCTGGTTGTTTTTTCTACATAGTTAGGAACCCCAACACTCTCTAATCGCGCAAGATCAGATTCTGTACATTGTAAGAAACTCCAACCCTCTCTAATAGCGCATCTGGGATCAGATGCATTGTAAGGCACCCAACTCTCTCTAATGGTGAGTCTGAGATCAGATGCACTAGAAGGAACCACAACCCTCTCTAATAGTTTGTCTAAGATCAAATGCATTGTAAGGAACCCCAACCCTCTCTCATAGCGCTTCTGAGATCAGATACATTGTAAATTCTTTTGAGTTTGTACAATTTTAAAACTACATGAAAATTGCAGGGAACCCTTTAGGGTATCTTGGGGAACCCCAGGGTTCCTAGGAACGCCTGTAGACAAACACTGGTCTCGCTTGTAGACAGAGCACTGTATAAGCTCACATTGCTACAAAACTCCACATTGTATCCACATGTGTCCATTGTCTTGTCTCTGTCCTCAGCTACTAGGTCACTTTCATTGTATTTAAATATTTTACATAGTATTGTCCCTTCTCCGTTAGTAACCATTGTTTCACAGAAATAAAATATTGTAACATACAGGAGACAGTCATGGATTATATCTCAGGTGTAATAAGAACCTGCTGATTATCCAATCTATTTGTGACAATTTCCCATACTCCGACCAAACAGGACTGAAAGACTAAATCATATATTTAACTCCAATGACCCTAACTTTATTCTTGATACAGAAAGTGCTATAGGTCTCAAGTCATTACTTCATATCCTGCAAAGCCGCCTCCCCCATGCTACAGAAGATTTTAGTTCCATTGATTTGAATTAAGTAAAAATAATAAAATAAAGCAAATAACCATATAATTGTGAAATGTAATTTCCTCACTGTGAGTCACTAGTGAATGTAAGTTAAACATTCTTCTAAATACTGTATTGTGTTTACAATTGATGTGAACTCATTCTTGTAGTTTAGATAAACAAAAAAGTACTAATACAGTGCATACTTGCATACTTTATAGTAGCTGTTAATATTTTAATTCAGCATGTAATATGATGCAGATACGCAGGTGGGGTTCGGTAACAAAAACACATTGGTTGGATATATTTACATCTCCAATCACAACCCCACACATACATTTAGCATGGGTTAGAAATTAGTCTTTGTTATAAGCTGCAAGAGTTTCAAGAGGACTAATTCCAATGAACAAAGTGTCATAGACCAAAGGCTAAATTCACTAAAACGTGCTACAATATTTAGCCTAAAGATAGTGAGCACACGGACAATCTGTGCTATCTTAGTGGTTCTTTTAACTTAAGCCTCATTTCCTAACAGCCCGTTTATGTTTAGTAAGGGAAATCTTAATAGACAAATCTTTATTCATGCTGTGATTATCTGACTAACCATGATGCGTTTAATGACTACTGTCATTTCCTCAAAGGAAACGGCAATATTTACCCACATTATATTATAAATGGGATGTATTACCAGGTTTCGTCACTTTTTCCTTCTGTTAGCATCACAAACCTCTACCAAGACTTCTCTAACCTCCTCTACCTAATCATTTATGTCACACATAGGACGTTTACTACTGCAGGTTTCTTATATTTGTTGTAAATGCATCTACAAGTGTAACTGGTTATCATATATAAGAATTAGGTGAAAGTCTAGCATTAGGCAGTTTTAACACACAGCTGTTAAGGAAAATACAGAAGTAATGGGTAGATCTGTAGCAGTTAAGTATTACTATACAACGCAGTAATAGTGCAGGCAATAGGATAAAACAACTTTATACTGAACACGTTCCTCAGTAATAATGAACGCCACAGTGTGTACTGTTCAGTAAGAAACTAATCAAGTCACACAGCTTACAAGTTCTACTTGCCATGCACTAAATGTACAGTATAAGCAGGAAGTAACCTAGATTACCATGGGTAGTATATAAGGGAACTTATTAGTCCCAGCATACATGTAATGCAAAGACCAGGAGGGATAAAAATACAAAAATAATAAAATTTTATTAATTACTTATAACTTTTCTAGGTGAAAAAATATATGTATATATATACACTAATAAAATGATTTAAAAACCACTGAAGTATGCCTGTTTTGTGGACCACTCATATAAATATATGCATGTATATGTCCTTGTTATAGTGAACGCATAGTCTCGTATTCAAATACCCTATAATCTGTGGCAGGAAAGTGTCACCGATATCAAGGTGTTGACATCTACAAATATATATGGATAATGTAAGTATATGCTTGTTCACAATACATATGGGCAAGAACAAAAATATGTAAAGTCTGTAATAGATGACCCCTCACAGTGGGTTAAATGTGATCTGATGGTCTGTAATATACACACACTTACTCCCTATAAATAGGGTGTATACATACAAATGAAAGTATCATATACATAACAGTTTCTTCAAAGTGTGTGTCTACCCAAATGTATCCATGGGTTACAGATCATCCAACATAATGTTCCCAAACTGTGACCAATAGTAACGAAACAGACGTAATTGTAACCATCACATACCACGTGTGCACTTTCATTTCATTTGTGCAGGCTGAGCCTATATCCAATGAGTGGCTATAACAGCCGTACAAGGGGCTAATGCCCTCATTGCATATAAAGCACTATGTTATGTGCATTCTATGATGTAATGTAGTAACTGGGTATTAGTGAGGTTACCCCCTGCATATAACAGAGTTAATACAACCGTTTGTCAGCGGCTGTGCTTGATCATTTAATAAACATATCTATTATTCCCCATGCACCGCCATATCCTATATATACTATTGAATATTAAGGTTGAGCTGTGATAACTATTTCCTACTCTATAAGCAGGAAGTAAGGCAGGTTATTCAATAAATGACAAAAGTGACATTGTAGCAGTTCTATAAAATGAGAGGAAGTCCTTCGCTGTACCGACTGATTACAGGTAAACTCCTTTTTTTTTGTTTTTAGACGTTGTGCCACTTTTATGGCCAAATTGTATGAAAACAAAAGCAATGAGGCAGAGTTCCCCAAACAAGATACAACATAGAGCTCTACTCACAAAGGCCTTAAAGCAGCAGTCCAAGCTGCCCTTTTTCCCCTTTAATACAGTATGTGCATCAATAAAATCCACGCCATAAAAAAAAGGCTTGTTACATTATAATACATTAAAAATGTCATTCAGAGTTGTTTTAAAACCAATGCTACAACTTTTTTCGCATAGTACAGAACTGATTTTTTTTTTTTAAACACACATGTAGGATATTGCTTGGTCTGCAGCATTTTTCATTTATTAGAAGGGCAGTGGCACTGTAACTATGAAAAGTTACAATGTCGCATACAAGTTCAGGTTCCATTTACCTGTATTCCCAGGAGAGATGGAACGGCTTCTGATGTTGTTGCCTATAAAAATAACACTTGTGAGCCCATTCACATCTCTCAGATAGGTTCAGAACCCTGCCTTCCCCATTAAACCATAGCATACAATGCTACCACTGTAGCCAGGAATTCTGGGTAATGACATGCAAATGAGCACTCAAAGCTCCAAAGAATCTTATGGCAATCAGCTGTGAAGGATCTGAAAAAAATGTATTGTTTGTCAGTGTGTTGTTGGCTTCTCCTGCATTGACAGTGTTTATTAACAATGGGATGTATTATTCTTGAGCAGGAATGCATAAAAACATTAAGATGAATTCTTATTTTCTGAAGACTCTGATTACACAAAGGAGCAGCGCTCAATGTCTGGGACCGCAGCCGTGAAACTCTACTCACAAAATATATACCAGTACCAGTACTTAAGTACCTGCCGTATAACAACCATGCCATACTGTAACTATTAAATAGTACCCATGTTTAATTGCACTGCATATCAAAATGCAGTAACTCTTCTAGCTCCTTCTCCTTCTTCTTCTTCTTCTTCTTCTTCTTCTTCTTCTTCTTCTTCTTCTTCTTCTTCTTCTCCTTCTCCTCCTCCTCCTTCTCCTCCTCCTCCTCCTCCTCCTCCTCCTCCCCCTCGGTTTTAGCCATTAATATAATATTATGTCGTCTCTATAGAAGGGTCTTAATAGGATTAATTATCAGTAAAGTAGATTTTTTTGTCATCTTTTTTACTTTAAGATCATCTTATTCCCACCCTGAACTCCATAGAACACTAGCTGTCCTGAATATTCTATAGGCAGAACTTAAATCATTTGCTTACCATTGAAGATCTCCTTTGAATTGGGTTTACAGCCAATCTCATTTTGGATGCTTTCCTTTGCCACTGAGTTGTACAGATGCAGTGATAGGTATCCGGAAAGGAGAGTTGGAGCACAGCTAAACGAAATAAATTTGCTAGAGAGTGTGTCCCAAAAGTTAGAGGTTTATTTTTCGTCAGTACATGGTAACAAGAAAAAAATGAGCCCTCAGGCCCCCACCGACATGTTTCGAGCTTCCGCTCTTTATCAAGGTGTACAATGATCTGAAAATCTCTCTTACCTATTATAGTATCCTTTTCCCGCCAATTGTCCCGTCAACCCGTCGCTTAGTCGTGTCACACGTAATGCGCCTTGTTGCCAGAGCGCACCACGCGTATCACGCTTCACGCCGGGTATACCGGTGACGTCAGCGCATCAGGGAACAAAACAAACTTTATTAATAATATAAACTTAACAAACCTAACATAAATTAAAATACTTTTATTAGTCTATTAAAACATAATATATATTAACTAAAGTTACAAACATATATATATGAATAAAATCAAATTAAAAAACAAACAACCAAGGTTTGATCGTGACAGTATTAAAAAAATATAATTATATTTTTAGATTATAAACATATGAATCCTCATATCCCCAACTATATCCAAAGTTTCCATTCTGCAACAAACATATGTCTACAAGATTAATCAATCAAATCAAATCACTCAAATCATCAATACATATGTTTGTTCCAATAAAATTCTCTACATTTGTATATAAGTCATATTATAAGGTATGAATATAGGGTTCATATGCTTCAGATCTTATTTTTAACCATTTTAACAGTTTTGAGGGTGAATATCTTTTAGTGTCATTGGTGTGACATAATTATTACAATCATTCAAATGCAATACTTAGTATGTTATTTTATGTTATTATGCAAACTAATATCTATACCAAAAGGATGGAAAGAGCAAATAGAAAAGATATAAATTTGTATATATTGATAATTAATGGATTTATTATACAATAAATTAGAAATCAATATTTTATCTTAGATATGGGTTTAAATCCCAATCTGTATTCAGTCCATAAGGGATCCTAGTGTTCAGAGTAAAAATCCAAAATAGTTATTTTTTATCCAGTAACTCCAACCTATTACCACCCCTATATGGCATTTCAATATGTTCGATGGCTCTAAATTTTAATTTATTAATATCTCCATATTTGCAGGTTGTAAAGTGTTGGGATACCGGATGTGTGAGATCCTTAAGTTTAATCAGTCTAATATGTTCTCGCATTCTGGCCTTCAATGCCCGAGTAGTACGCCCCACATATTGTTTACCACATCCACAGTCCAATAAATAGACTATGAATGTGGTATTGCAATTTATGAAGGATTTTATAGTGTATACTTGTCCTGTATTAAAGGATTTGAAACTGGATGATTGTTCCAAAAACTTACATGAAATACACTTCAAACATTTGAAGCAACCTTTTGGCAGATTTGCCCCATGTAATTGTTGTTTGGATGTAAAGAGGCTTCGAGAGACATAATTTGCAACTGTTTTAGCCTTTTTAAAGACGAAACGTGGGCCCTCCTGATGTATTTTCTTCAGTAAGGGGTCTGCAGATAATATGTTCCAGTGTTTCCTCACAATCTCTTTAATACCATTTGCTTGAACATTAAATTGTGTTATGAACATTGGTATATTAGAGTCCCATGTGTTCTGTTTTGGGTTTCTTTGTTTGTTTAAGAGATCATCCCTGCTCATATCCTTAACTTCAGTAAATGACCTTTCAAGATTTGTTTTTAGATATCCCCTCTCCTCAAATCTTTTTAAGAGTTCCTCTGATTGAATCAGAAAGTCCTCCTCATTGGAACAAATCCTTTTTAATCGGATGAGTTGTCCTTTTGGTATAGAATTTAAGAGGGGTTTTGGATGGCAGCTGTCAAATCTTAGATATGTGTTACGTGAATTTTCCTTTCTATAAATATTTGAACCAATTTTCATGTGCATGTCAATAAATAAATATAGGTCAAGATAATGAATATGGTGAAAATCATAAGTGTAGGTGAATTTTAAATTAAAATCATTGTGATTAAGGTGATCAATAAATAATAAAAGTGATTCCTCCCCACCATCCCAAATAAATATTAAATCGTCCAAAAACCGTCTATAAAAGGTGATAAATTGTCGATAAGGGTTGTTATCTCCAAATATGTGGACCGACTCCCACCAACCTAAAAAAAGGTTGGCATAAGACGGAGCAAAGCTGGTACCCATAGCGGTTCCACATATTTGGAGATAAAAAGTGTCATCAAACAAAAAGTAGTTGTGTGTTAATAAAAAGTGAATACAATCCAAAATAAAAGCTCTCTGTGTAAGTGATAAAGTGGAGTGTTCCAAATAAGTGTTGACAGCTGCCATTCCATGTTGATGAGTTATAATGGTATACAAGGAGGTCACATCCAGTGTGACCCAGATGTAACCTCCTTTCCATTCAATTCTTGTCAGTTTGTCCAAAAGGTCACCACTGTCTCTGATATGTGATGGTAAATCATAAACAAATTGTTGCAAATAATAATCCACATATCTAGAGACACCATCTCCCAAAGATCCAATACTAGCAACTATTGGTCTACCAGGAGGGGAGACCAAAGTTTTATGGATCTTTGGGAGATGGTGAAACACTGGGATAATGGGATGTGTCTCAAAAAGAAATTCACATTCTTTGGAGTCAAGAACTCCCAAAAGGGAGCCCTCTTCAATGAGTGACTTTAGTTGTTTAAGGAACACTGGTGTTGGGTCACCACGTAGTACAGAGTATGATAAACCATCTGACAATTGACGGATAGCTTCCTCCCTGTATTGCTTTTTACTCTGTACCACAATGGCTCCCCCCTTATCCGCGCCCTTAATAATCAAGTCTTTATTATTTTTCAAATTATGTAAAGCCTCTTTTTCAATCTTGCTGAGATTATTAATCCTGCTCTGTAGAGGAGACACTAGGAACGTGTATCCTCTAGAGAGGAGGACCAAGTCTCTCTCAACAAGTTTTTTGAATGTCATGAGGTAATGTCCCTTCATATGTTTGGGAAAAAACACTGATTTCTTCTTAAAACCTGACTGTTGTCTACCTAGAACATTAGAAAGATCAATGGTATCAGACATTTCATTTTCATTTATTAAATTGTTCATGTCTTGCAGACAACATTGTTCCTTAAATGTCAAGGTAGGAGGTGATGGATCTGGGCCTAGGGATGAGTCTGTAAGCTCCCCTCCATACAATGGAATTTGTGTTCCATGAGTAGTGGGACCGCTCACGTCATCACCTCCATCCCTCTCTTCATCACCAATCCTATCCTCTCCATCAAAGAATCTTTTAAGGGTTAATTTTCGAACATATTTATTCAAATCAATGATAACATCAAACAGTTTAAATTTCGAGGAAGGTGCATATTTAAGCCCCTTGTCCAGTACAGAAAGTTCTGCCTGTGATAAAGGAGTATTGGTTAAATTAATAACGCCTGTATCTTCAATCAAGAGTTCTTTTTCCTCTTTGGAGGGTTTCTCTTGTTTTCTTTTCTTTCCTCTTCGTGTGTGTTTGTACGCTCCCAGTTTTTTGAAGAACCAAAATATGTTTTAGGTTGAGCTTCTTTACTCCTACTGTTATTTTCCTGAGAGGTATGTCCTGAAAAACTAGGATCCCCTCTTGTCTCTCTAGTGTCCCTCTGTGGTCTAGGATTAAGTTGATCTCCATGTTTGTTACTTGTGTGGGCAAATGTGTCATTATCCGAAAAATCTGATTCCCCACTTGTTGTTTGTGAAAAGGAAATGTTTTTCTTGAGAATAGATTTCTGTTTATCCCCGTAATTCTTTTTAGGTGTAGAAGAATTATATCTTTTTGGGGGTGCTGGCCTTTGCCATACATAAACCTGATTACGCAAATAATCCTGCTTGTCTCTCTCAAATTTTGTTTGTTTTTTTAACATAATTTCCTTCTCCATGACTTCAATATTTGTTGATAATTTCTCATCCAGATCATTAAATCCCTCCATTTCAATAAATTGACGTAAATCCTTTTGTAATATCTGTATATCTTTATCTAATTGCAGTTTTTCCTTTGTTTTAAGTTGTATAATCAAGTCCATAAGTGCAAATGAACAACAATTGAGGGTGTCCTTCCAATCATTCTCAAAGTCCACATTAACGAACCCAAAAGTGGGAGTTTTTTTAATTCTTAATCCTCTTGGGATCCTTTTTGTTCTTATATATTTTGCAAAGTAATAATATCCCACCATGTGCGTACTTTTAATGATAAAAGTTTTTCCAACTTCGTAAATTGAATTTTCAGGTCCGACAAATCCTCACAAACCGATTCCACCGTATTATCAAATACTTGCTCTGCATTCTTTGCTCTCTTTGAATTATCTGAGCAGCAAAATGCACATCCGGTATCCCAACACTTTACAACCTGCAAATATGGAGATATTAATAAATTAAAATTTAGAGCCATCGAACATATTGAAATGCCATATAGGGGTGGTAATAGGTTGGAGTTACTGGATAAAAAATAACTATTTTGGATTTTTACTCTGAACACTAGGATCCCTTATGGACTGAATACAGATTGGGATTTAAACCCATATCTAAGATAAAATATTGATTTCTAATTTATTGTATAATAAATCCATTAATTATCAATATATACAAATTTATATCTTTTCTATTTGCTCTTTCCATCATTTTGGTATAGATATTAGTTTGCATAATAACATAAAATAACATACTAAGTATTGCATTTGAATGATTGTAATAATTATGTCACACCAATGACACTAAAAGATATTCACCCTCAAAACTGTTAAAATGGTTAAAAATAAGATCTGAAGCATATGAACCCTATATTCATACCTTATAATATGACTTATATACAAATGTAGAGAATTTTATTGGAACAAACATATGTATTGATGATTTGAGTGATTTGATTTGATTGATTAATCTTGTAGACATATGTTTGTTGCAGAATGGAAACTTTGGATATAGTTGGGGATATGAGGATTCATATGTTTATAATCTAAAAATATAATTATATTTTTTTAATACTGTCACGATCAAACCTTGGTTGTTTGTTTTTTAATTTGATTTTATTCATATATATATGTTTGTAACTTTAGTTAATATATATTATGTTTTAATAGACTAATAAAAGTATTTTAATTTATGTTAGGTTTGTTAAGTTTATATTATTAATAAAGTTTGTTTTGTTCCCTGATGCGCTGACGTCACCGGTATACCCGGCGTGAAGCGTGATACGCGTGGTGCGCTCTGGCAACAAGGCGCATTACGTGTGACACGACTAAGCGACGGGTTGACGGGACAATTGGCGGGAAAAGGATACTATAATAGGTAAGAGAGATTTTCAGATCATTGTACACCTTGATAAAGAGCGGAAGCTCGAAACATGTCGGTGGGGGCCTGAGGGCTCATTTTTTTCTTGTTACCATGTACTGACGAAAAATAAACCTCTAACTTTTGGGACACACTCTCTAGCAAATTTATTTCGTTTAGCTGTGCTCCAACTCTCCTTTCCGGATACCTGCCTCTGCTATGGAGTACCGGATGCACGCACCAATGAAGGTTAATCCCGGGAGGACCATCTGCTACAAGTGAGTTTATTTACTCAATCATACACCGTTTTTCCTAATCAATGATTTGGCTGGACACTAGCTAGTGTGAGTAGTTACCTATCTGGGTTACACTCTTCCGGTTTATTGATAACTAGTGGAATTAGGTGTTTATGCTATAGGTGGTCACCATTTATATGTGGGATACTTCAAGGATACAACCAATACAACATACAATTGAAGTTGCTGAGTCTACGTTTTAGAGCACCACACAGCCTGGCTTTTCTACTGTTTTTCAGATGCAGTGATAGACCCCAACATTTTATCAGGACTACAGCCCTTTCTGGGGTTTCCAATAGCAGTTTGAAAATTGCCAAATACTAATGCACTTGTGTCAATGAAACCGTAGACTTTTTTTGCATTATTCCACTTCCAAACACTGTCCATAGGACGCACTGCTCATGGACAGAAAAATAGCTTTAAAGAAAATCCTATTGATTTCAGTTGGATTTTTTTTCCTTTGATAAATATGGTTCATTTCTTTTTTTTTTTTTTGCCACAGAATTAGCCCTCTTCTACACCACTAATTTTTTGTACACATTTTTATATGCCTCGACTTTGGCGTTTTTTCAAATTTTCACATTTACATTTCTGGTTGGCGGGTATTTACACTTTATTTTTTTAAATTGAGGGGGGGGAGGGGGAGGAACTTAAACATGTCATAAGTTTATTACAAATACATCAACAAAAATATGTGCACACACTTCATTGTAACAGGGACTTATCCCTGTTTAAATAAAAGCCTCTAGTGGTCTGAGAAATCCATCAGAGAGCTAGTTAATTGCAGCTAGTCAATTAATCAGGTCCACCTGCGTAATCAGACAAGGGTAAAAAAAAAACCCTGCTGGGAACAGACCCACAGACTCCTTAGCACAGTCACAACTGTGCTGACATGGGAGATGTCTTGAGCACAAAGGCTGTGCTGAGATCAAGACCCCCAGACACCAGACCCAGACACTGACCTGAAGGGCAACCTGCTTTGAGGTACCTCTTGAGAATTTGAGGTGAGAGGCTGGTAAGGGGCTTTTCCTCCAAGTCTTACAGATAGGGACTGCGGAAGCAAGTTAGCCCTTACAAAGCGGTAGGTGTTTGTTTCTTTTGTATATATGTTGTGACAAATGCCACCCTTGCGTAGTGCTAACGTATGTCTGGGCTCTTCCCGACACGGTCTTCAAGGGTTTACTTAGAGAAACACAAAGATAAGACGTAGCATTATAGTGCGTAACTCAGGTTTCTGTCTGTTTTATTTGGTCCCAGTAAGGGACTGCAGTTTCAACAGATACATGTTGGAGGCACTCAGCCATTAACCTTCAGTGGTTATTCTTACATTAGTGGCACAATATTTTATACAGCCTGTCACTTTAAGAAAACGAAATCATAAAAGTAAAGCCTATCCCTTTTAGGGAAACTAACTATACAGCAGCATAAGCCTTTCTAATTGTTGCTGGCCAACTAACCTGGTTCCCAGCTTAAACAACAAACTCCTGTTTAGGGTTACCATATACCTAATATTCACAGTCTTTAGACACAAATATATATTGTGTTCTTATCCGATAGATGGGGACAGTGCCCAACGAGTCCAGGCAATTATTCTGGACACTGCAACTCATGATGGGGCACCCTCCCCGAACTGGTTACAGGGGAGCAGCATGCCCCGATCCTCCAGGCTCTAAGAGAGAGACTGAAGCAGCAAACCTAGCTGCCATAAATACCTGTTCCTTAATTAGGAGAGCAGCTGAGAGGAATTAGAACTATTACAAACTCTGGCCTGGACTTTTTATCCACCAGCCTCAGTAAATGTGAAGCTGTGGAATGGATTCTTTTACACTATTTCTGCACTTTCTGACCCAAATCAGGCAGAAAGCTGCCTAATATCCTAGGACTATGTCACATATCCCCCTCCCCAGCTCACACCTACAGGGGTGATTGGCCATCAATATATACCGGAGTGTCCTATCTGAAATACTTAAGCTAACTCCCAAAACAATATTAAACGGTCACTTGAAACGAATATGAACCTTTTTCCTAAGACTTCCATTTGACTATGTGTGGTAATTACGGACAATAGGTTTTTGTCATAATATACTATTCTTAGCCACCATAATTTGTGCCTTGTAATAGGGAACTTTTTTCAAAAAATATTTTTCTAGCAATCTTATTTTTCTTTTACAATAACTTTAATCGTAAACATACTCTGCTTGGCTAACATATTTTGTTGCCTTCTTAATAGGTACCTATTTTCAAAAATACTTTTCTAGCAACAACAAATTCCTATACCCCAAGATATGATAAACATTATCGGTATATACTCACGAAACCGGACAATTTCCATCACCTCCCTGGGTTTTTTCTACTGTAGGATATAACCAATATGATATATTTACGAAAAAGGGCCATTAACTTTTTATACTACATTGTAAGCTACCAATATTTTTAGAAGATATAGCCTTGTAATATTGTTAATGGCAATCAACTCTGTATATTAATTTGTAGTTTTACCTACATTTTCAAAGAAGGGGAAAATACAATATTGCCAAATTCACATAATGCATAATATAGCATATAACTGTACTAGCAAATTATGTTGCAAAGCTAAACTGTCCGTGACATATTCCGCACGTGTAACCCAATCGTGTTCTAACAAGTGGATTTTTGTTTCTTTCTTGACTTCAAGTCCATTACATCCTCAGACTTTGTTTTAATGCTTTCTGTATCTTGCACATGGTTGGACTGTCTCTTGAGCTTCTGACGAACTCAGGGCCGGATTCTCTTTGTCTTTAAATTGTGGCCCAGAGTGGTGAGATCTGTAACTATCCAAGGCCAGCGTTGACCATAGTCGCTTTTGCTTTCCAATCTTTGAACCTTCTTGGTTCTTCTTACTGTAATGTCTTTTCTCAAGACCATTTTCACTCTCATCAGAAATTTTGGATTTTCCCTTTGGGGCAATTAAATGGTACTTAGAAGATGAAGCACATTAAACTCGAGCACCTCAACTTTGATGGAGTTCTCACAAACTCTGGCTGTAACCCGGGGCATCTTTCCTTTGCAGTCGGCAGAAATGTAGTCTTGGGCCTCTCTTTCTTGAGGCATACAGTTATTCAGGCAGAAGTACCGCTGGATAACCAGTGATACTTTCTCAGGGTTTGACAGCGAATCCTGTTCTGTCTCATCCAAATCAGAGACTGAATTTTTATAGTGGCTCCTTTCATAATAAGGAACCTGTTTCGTACCATGTGGGCATGATAGAAAGATTGAAGAACACAGGCTAATTTATTCCGGCGATTAAACTGCCAAATTTTCATCCCTCTGTAGGCAGCCGGTAGGACGACACTTGCAGCATGGTTTAGCTTCTTCCTTGGATAAGAGTTTTGCAGTGCTTCTGAATTATTTGAATGCTTTTCTCCCTTTTCAATACATTTAGTTCATCCGCGAGAGAATTGTATTTCGTGCGCACATCTCGCAATTCTGTTCTCACAGCCTCAATTTTTTCCTTGCGCTCGCTCTGAGCTTGCTTCCACACATCCTTCATTAAGTTTTGAAGCTCTGACAATTCCTTTGCTAGGGTCCCAGCTGCTTGCCTTTCCCAGGTTTCTTTCTCCTGGGTGTACTGACTGTTGGGGATGGAGCAGTGTCTCTGCTACTCTAGCTCTTTCATCAGTTTCTGGACATTCTCATGTTCCCTCTCATACTGCTCTGTGGGAACACACATTGGGACTCTGACGCTCCTGCAGCATTTTTACTTCATTAGCGGCCTGGATACTTTCTTCCTGTAGGACTCGCTGCTTCTCCTCAGCATCCGCCTGCCCCTCCTCAGCCTCCTGCAGCCTCATGCACAGATCTTGCAGCTGGGTCCACAGCATGTGTTCTGCTTATGTGCACTGCTCAGAGGAGACATGTTCTTCTTGCAGCACTCTCTCTGCTTTCTCTAGTGCTTCCTATACTTCTAACTTTTCCGGGGCCAATTGTTTCTTCTCTTTTCCTGCTTGGTGAAGCTTCTCATTTCTTTCACTGACCTGGTCAGTCAAATCGGAATTTTCCTGTTCAGACTTGTATTTTCTCTTTTTACAGTCTCTAAATGAATCAGGATCTTTTCCTGTGAATCCTTTCATTTACAGACCTCTGTGCTGAGAGCGTGGACCATTTCTGGGAGACTTCCTGCTCTGTGATGAGATTGTTAACATCTCTCTGAGAGGCCTCATAGCAGTGTTTCCAGTCAGCAACCATTTTGTCAGACTTCCTCTGTTGCTCAGCCTTGGCTTCTTGCTCTTTATATACAGTAATCGTTCGTGGAGTAGGCAGCAGTCCTGCCTGGTACTCTCCAGCACCTTTTCAGTGCTGATCAAGGAATCCTCCAATCCCCCACTGAAGCACCCAGTCAATCTGGGCTGCAGTACATCTCACCTCTTTTCAAACACACGCTAACCTGACATCCCAGGATCCTCTGTAAACATTTCTGCAACTTCCACTGCAAGTTGAGGAATTCTTCTGTTTGTCTTTACCTTTGAAGTTTCGAAGGCATCAGTGGTACTGAAGGTACACTCTCTGTGAAAGACTTCTGCATTTTCCTTGTATCCAGAGCACGTCGCCTGCTGCTGCGGTTGCTTAGCTCGCTGAAAATGTTTTCCATCTTGATGCGGAGGCTGTCCTTTTCATGGGGCCCCATAGGAATTCTCTTTCTCATATGACCTGAAAGGATAGTGTTTGGTGTGGCCGGGCACATTACACAGTAAACACAATTTTTCCTCCATTTTCACTCTTCGGGTGTATTCTCCACCTTGACCTCTGGAGACACTATTAAATCAATACTTCACACCTTTCCCTGTGTATGCTATAGGCACAACTGGTAGTCATACACAGTGGGACAGACTTTACTCACAGAGTCTGTACTTTACTTCGACTGGGAGGCCATGTTAAACCCCCGCATTTATTTGCAAACCCGCAGACCTTGTAGTGTTGACCCGAATTCTCCATCATATGTCACAAACGCCACACTTGCATAGCACTGACATCTGTCTGGGCTCTTCCCAACACGTTCTTCTAGGGTCTATTTAGAGAAACACAAGGATAAGATGTAGCATTATAGTGCGTAACTCAGGCTTCTGCCTGTTTTATTTCGTCCCAGTAGGGGACTGCAGTTTCAACAGATACATGATGGAGGCACTCGGCCATTAACCTTCAGTGGTTATTCTTACATTAGTAACACAATATTTTATACAGCCTGTCACTTTAAGAAAATGAAATCATAAAAGTAAAGCCTATCCCTTTTAGGGAAACTAACTATGCAAAGCCTTAGCCTTTCTAAGTAATGCTGGCCAACTAACCTGGTTCCCAGCTTAAACAACACACTTCTTTTTAGGGTTGCCATATACTTAATTTCCACAGTCTTTAGACACAGAAATATATAATGACTTCTTATCTGATACATGGAGACAGGTTCCCAATAGATTCTCTGTAATTCTTCCGGACACTGCAACTCATGAAGGGGGCGTCCTCCCCGAACTGGATACAGGGGAGCAGCATGCCCCAGCCTCCAGGGTCTAACAGAGAGACAGAAGCAGCAAACCTAGTTGCCATAAATACATGTTCCCTAATTAGGAGAGTAGCTGAGGAGAATTAGAGAACCATTACAAACTCTGGCCTGGACTTTTCATCCACCGCATTACAAACTCTGGCTTGGATTTTTCTTCCACCAGCCTCAGTAAATGTGAAGCTGTGGAATGGATTCTTTTACACTATTTCTGCACTTTCTGACCTAAAGAGGACAGAAAGCTGCCTAATATACTAGGACTATGTCAAAATGTATAGCTGCATATTGTCTTAAACTGCTTTTTAAAGTGACAGGTGGAATAACGCCAAGTTTAATTTCCCCCATATCTGTCTCCCTGAGTATACCTCTGCACAGGTCTCTTACAGTCATTAAAAGCAATTAAACTTCACTTTCAACCTGTCATTTTTTTTCTCTTTAACATTGCTATATACAGCCTTCCCTCTGTTACTCTATTGCTTAAACCTTAACGCATTCCCTCATTTCACTGTCCGGCCTTCCTGATTCTCATCTTTCTCTACTACAATCTCTTCTAAATGGTCTCTTCTTCTGTCCTGCTGAAATCCCTCTCCTGGCTTCCCATTAAATCCTGTCTTACTACAATAAAAATCTCTTTCTCACTTTCAAAGTTATATGCTCCTCTGGCCCTTCTAATATCTCAGCCCCCATATCTCGTTAAACGTCTGCTTGTCTCCTGCGTTCTGGTCAAGGATGTCTTCTGTCTGCCCCTTTTGTACCTAAAGCCCTTTTCAATATGAAATCTTTGTCACCACCCCTGAAATGTTCTTCTGTTCAGTGTCTGCCACGCACCCTCTCTCCTCACCTGCAAAGCCTTTCTCAAAACTCACCTCTTTAATGAGTAACAATGACTGGGCCCCTGATTGAGCCACCTGTGCTGAAGCAGGAATATCCTTAAAACCTAGCATGTTCGTGATCCTTGAGGACTGGAGTTGGCCACTCCTGATCTAAGTGGAATCAAGGGAGAACATACAGAAATATTTAGAAGGTGTTATAGTAAGTGCTCATGCAAGGGTAAGTATTTTGGAGCTACAGTAGTGAAATGCTTTATGAAAAAAGGGTGAGTCGTGGTGTTGGTCCTTTCTTCCATAAAGTGGTATGATATCTTTTATTGGATCAACAAGCTTTCGAACCTTGTGTTACGCCTATGCATGTGTTTTTGTTTGTGTTCATCAATGGCTGAGCCACCTATGCTGAAGCAGGTATATAATTAAAACCTGACCTGTTGGTGACTCTTGAGGACTGGAGTTGGCCACCCCTGACTTAGATTGTTAGCAAGTGCAGAACTACCAATGAAGCAGCATACAGTTGTGTGAAAAAGAAAGTACACCCTCTTTGAATTCTATGGTTTTACATATCAGGACATAATAACAATCATCTGTTCCTTAGCAGGTCTTAAAATTAGTTAAATACAACCTCAGATGAACAACAAGTCATGACATATTACACTGTGTCATAATTTATTTAACAAAAATAAAGCCAAAATGGAGAAGCCATGTGTGAAAAACTATGTACACCTAATGATTCAATAGCTTGTAGAACCACCTTTAGCAGCAATAACTTGAAGTTATCGTTTTCTGTATGACTTTATCAGTCTCTCACATCGTTGTGGAGGAATTTTGGCCCACTCTTATTTACAACGTTGCTTCAGTTCATTGAGGTTTGCGGGCATTTGTTTATGCACAGCTCTCTTAAGGTCCCGCCACAGCATTTCAATCAGGTTGAGGTCTGGACTTTGATTGGGCCATTGCAACACCTTGATTCTTTTCTTTTTTAGCCATTCTGTTGTAGATTTGCTGGTGTGCTTAGAATCATTGTCCTGTTGCATGACCCAATTTCGGCCAAGCTTTAGCTGTCGGACAGATGGCCTCACATTTGACTCTAGAATACTTTGGTATACAGAGGAGTTCATGGTCGACTCAATGACTGCAATGTTCCCAGGTCCTGTGGCTGCAAAACAAGCCCAAATCATCACCCCTCCACCACCGTGCTTGACAGTTGGTATGAGGTGTTTGTGCTGATATGCTGTGTTTGGTTTTCGCCAAATGTGGCGCTGTGCATTATGGCCAAACATCTCCACTTTGGTCTCGTCTGTCCAAAGGACATTGTTCCAGAAGTCTTGTGGTTTGTTCAGATGCAACTTTGCAAACCTAAGCCGTATTGCCATGTTCTTTTTAGAGAGAAGAGGCTTTCTCCTGGCAACCCTTCCAAACAAACCATACGTGTTCAGTCTTTTTCTAATTGTACCGTCATGAACTTTAACATTTAACATGCTAACTGAGGCCTGTAGAGTCTGAGATGTAACTCTTGGGTTTTTTGCAATTTCTTTGAGCATTACACGGTCTGACCTTTGTTTTATGTCAGACTCCTTATGCCTATGCCCATGCTTCTGCCGCAGCTTCTGTTCCTGTACTTGTTCTGTTCCGTGTTGGAGTCCTGTACTTTTATTAATGGCCCTTGCTGGTAATCTGTCTTGTCCCTATTTGTTCCATGCTTCCACAGTCCCTGTTCCCCAGTCTAAGTCCCTGCTCCCTAGTATCAATTCCTGCCCCCTGTCCTGCTCCTGCCTTCCTGTTGCCGACACTGCGTGTGACCCCGACGTTCCTACTAGCTGCCTGCCTCCGACCTCAGCGTGTGACCCCAACGTTCCTGTTTGCCGCCTGCCACCGACCTCAGCCCATGACCCCAACAATCTTTGCCTGCTCCCGCTGTTCTGGCCACCAAGGTCCTACCTGCTCCAGGAGTCTCCCTCGTGACCATGCACCTGTTATAATGCTGCTATGTCATCTATAGAAGGTGGGGTCTTCAGGTCATTAATTCCAAGACTGCCCTCTCCTATAGGCACTGCAACCTCTGAATGTACTGCTTTATACTCTGTTTCTAATGCAGGGAAAGAGATACACTGGTGGGACCCTAGGTTCCAGGGGTATGTTCCACAAATGCACAGGACTCGTTTTCTACTGGTACTAGATGATGTAGTAGGTCAGTGGTGGGAAGAAGGAGAATTTACACCTGATGAGACCACAGAAATGATCTGGGACCACAGGAAGGACATATCTATGTGACTAGTTTCAACTTCTGGACCAGGGATGGTTACATATGGGGCCCCAGTAGAGGAGCCTTTATTCTGAGTATTGTCAGGGCAGGCTTGCTGGAACAACATCCTCATTAAGAACAGTAGGGCTGACCGGCTAGTGGTTCAGCGCTATCGGAGGTCCCATGGGTACGATTATCTGTTAGTACAGGAGCCCATAATAAGGGAAGCCGAGGAGCATAGGGAGGAAAGAGTCAGGGACAAGGTTCTGGAGTATCTGTCTACTCGATGTAGTAGTAGGTCTCTGTATAATGAGGATAGGGTCGCTTCCTTATCAAGGTATGGAAGGTTGGCCGGAATGTACACATAGACCGGGGTGGAGTACATTTCTGAAAAGGGTCAGAATTGGTGCTATTCAGTCACAGTACTGGATAGAGAAGGCAGACTGATCCGAAAACCTGACCCCAAACACTACTATTGAATATCGAAATGTTATTAGAGCAGGAGCGGTACTGCACAATGATAAGGTATAATGACAGAGCAGCATATGTGCTGCACAGGTTATGGGTTCTTCTGTATGTGAGTGCCCGGTTATAAAGTTATGTCATGTTTTACACATTTGTTTGGTGGTATAAAAAATAGTGTGCCTCATGCGCCATCGTGAGGGATTTCACCAAGGGGAGCATATAGCCTAGTGCCCCTGGCTATGTGTTTCCCGGCCCTGGAATGTAAGTCCTGGTAAGGGCAGGCAGTGTCCGGGTTAAATCCCTTTCACATGGCCAGGATGTGAATCAGTTGGCACACTAGCAAGATTGTTGCCATAGCCAGGTGCAGGCTGGATAGCAGTTGGGAGCATCATGCTTGGGGACAGGGGAGGGGGGGTAAGGAGTCACACATAGTATGGTGTGACACCAGGACCTCCTCTAACCCCTGCCCAGTTTGGGGCAGGGTCACTAACCCCTCCTCAGGTATCTTAGAGACTCCTAACTCAAATTTAGAGGAGAATTATTCCAGGATGTAACCTGCTCCCCAGTGAGTGATGCGGGTTCAACCTTACCCCATCAGGGGGTAAAGGGTGGCAACTAGCCTCAAGGGCTTCAAGCTCTTGGGGGGTCTAGTCATGGAATGACTGTGATGCAAGATGCGAGGGAAGATATTATATGTGGTCGTGTAAGAAATACCTCTCTTGCAAGAGATGGAGTCGGGTTCTGGCCCGCCAAATAAAAGGTGAACTGTTCCACTTCTCTGTGTCATTACTCGAAACAGGGGTTCCTGTGGGGAAAACCTTCTGCCTTCGGCAGCTACCCTACATGATGGAGGTGCTGCACCGAAGAAGTACCGATATGTCCCGTTGCTATTCCCACTAACACCGCAGAGACTCAGGCTTCCTGGCCTACAACAGGTGAGCTACCCAGCACTAGCGTACAAGTAACATGGGAGATCTCCCATAAGGGTGGGGGAAAGGGTGTTACATACAGTACTGTATGCATACAAGGTGGAACAATTCATCTGAGAGAAGTGACTCTGCAATATAGAATCTGAAAACATCAAGAGTGATCAGTAAATGTAAAATTGCTTATTCAGTGACTTCTGAAATATGTCGCTTGGTCAGACTGCGTGGAGTGCAGATGACTTTACACAAGTCCAGGAATTCATGGGCTGTCCCAATACCTGTTTCAAATGGGACACATGTCTTCCATCTAGTGGGGAGAACTGACTAAGGGCCAGTGCCACTTGTACACATGACTTTGTTTTCATCTATCTTTCAACTAATCGTTCGTCCTCCAAGTCATTATTGCCAAATATACTTGCTATTCCCAAAGAAATTGTAAAATAATACTGACAGATAGTTCTAGTGTTTGTACAACATAAAATATTTAAGAATCAAATTTAGACAGAATTAAAGTATCATAGGAGTTGACATCAACACAAAAATGTGTTTTATTAAAATTGAGAAGCACATCTTTAACTTTCTTCAACTCTACTATAAAGAAATAAAGACCTATTTACACACCAATCAGTCCCGTCACCAGCTTGTATGGGGCCTGGGAACACATATAAGAGTTGAATACGCAGGAGGAGGGGGTTCCCCAAGCTTGTTAAGCATAGGGGGCATTTCTCATGGAAAAGGAAGTCAAGACCTACATCCAGTCAGGCCCAACTTCTGGGTTCAGCCAGGTTGGCCCCCTACAGTCGTTGTGTCCGGCACGGTATCCCAGTACTCTACTTGATGACGGCCCTCACATCAATTAGCTCATTTGTTTAAATAAAAAATCACTATAAAGCAAGTACACAGTATTTTTACTTTTTGTTACTGTATCCAAACAGAAGAAAACTTGTCTGCAGTTTATTGGAAGTGGTATGAGTGCAGCATTACTAATACATGATGCGCTTGGTACGGTTTTCACTTGATCTCTTCTATTTCTTTCAAAGACCATTGAAGACAATTACAAGATACAGTACTCTATTCATTCTACCTCTGCACACAAAGGAAACTCAAGAAAAATGTGAAACATCCCCATATAACCTTTATTGTAAGGACAGGAACCATTGGGGGAAAAAAAGTTCTTAGCAAATATAATTTTGCAGATAAGAACGTTATGGGTCATTTATGGGGATCTGTTTGCAGGATAATGTGTACATCAAGATTGTTGTTTCATTTGAGAATGCTACTTGGCTTGTATCACATAATTTTAATGTATGCATGATTTATGTAACCCTAGTTAACACTGAGTTTGGGCTTCAAAGGAAAAAAGTACAAAGAAAGCTAATTTGAGGTCAACTCAGGATAATAGACATTATTTTGATTAATCTCTGTTAGGATGAATACTTGGAAACATTTAAGGTGTTTAATTAAATATTTTTTTTCCAGTAGTCGTGAAGCCCGAGCCAGACCAGGGTTTTGACGCCAACCAATCTTAATCCTATTTGCATCCATTAATGTGTTCAGATTTGGAGTGGGCACTTTCACTGGTTCTTATGTTTGGGTGCAAGAAAATTATGTTTTGGTTGTGTTTCTAAAAAAAAAATTGTGAGATTGTAAAAAAAAAAAAATGTGTGTTTTTGGTTTTGCCAAATTGATTCTGGTTTTAGATTCGTTAAAAGTTATGGTGGGTGGAATCAAAGTTTGGACAGTTTTTTTTTTCAAACTCTGAATATTTGAGAATTTGGCACAGATTTAAAAAAATCGGAAGTTCAACTGGGACTTCGAATCGAACCTGGTATTTTGAAACTTCAGATTTTGAACTTGCAAGGGATACACAAACAGGACACTCTTCTTTTATATAAATGTAAAACGTTTTCCCCAACCCTAAGGGAGATTCACTGTGGTTACCTGGTTTTGGTGCTACCTGTTGGTTCACAGGAAGGCCCTGAGAATCCTCCGGTGTTGTTTGGGGATAAGCAGGACAGACTTTCAGTGCTGGGGGGTTCGTTTTCTTGGTTCTCTTGCCTCCATTCCCACAGGGCCTATCATAGATAGCTGCAGTCCCCTGTGGAAAACATACTTCCCTCCGCTTGAAGAACTGCAGCCTCAGGCGGGAGTATAAGAAACAGCCTCTGGGTATTTATGCAGCAATTACAGCATACACAGCATACATGTCAGCCTACATGTTCTTTCTTGGGTCCATGGACTCAACCCCCAGGGCTTGAGGCCCCAATGGTCTATCCCTGACTCCCATATCCAATGGTGGAATATGAGGTAGCTGTTCCCACTCCCTGAAAGAGGGAAGGAAGGTGAACCAGAGCCCTGGCTCCATACTTCCACATTCTCCCTAAATTTGGATCTGAAGCCCCTTTTGTACCCAGAAGAAAGTCCTAGGTCTGAGCCCCTGATAGGGCAGTATCCAGACCTTAGGCCCACCCCCCTTTCACTCAAGGGAGTTGTTTACTGCTGCAGAAGCAAGGGCATAGATTTAACCCTAACACTACCAGGGCTTATATGTTAGGTAGAGGATTAGTAGCCATGGGGTTACATGTCTACAGATGCAGCAGCCATTATTTTAGGAATTTACACGGTGTATACTTCGGAATACCCATGTGATGGCACGCAATTTCTTCCAACTGTACCGCCTTAAGACGCGTGTTGACTCGGGTTTGTATCAGGTTCAGAAAAATAAATTTTAGCGCGGTCTGCAATACCGTTGACAAACTCAAGTGGGCGATCGCAAGTTGTTGTCTTAAAAATCTAATAGTAATTCAACGTGTCTTTTATTGCTGTACAGTTCTGCAAGTGTATGTGTGTGAGTGTGTAATTATAATCTGTAGATTAACGTTACGACTTCATACTGTATGGTGCACATGGGAAAGAAGTATTTTGTACGAATTAAGGGGGCTATGCACTAAGCTCCGTTAAGTCACTTTTAGACCGCTAAGTGCTCTTCGATCATGATTTGTGGCTCAACCCGATGCACTAAGCAACGCAAACAGGCACTTTGCACTCTAAAAATGACTTTTTTCAGGAATTTTTTCTAAGTCCAACTTTGCTCGATCGCAGCCCTGTTCGCGTGAAATTCTGCCCTTAAGCGGGATGCACTAAGCAACGCAACAATTAGCAAACGCGAAAGTTGCGTTGATCAGAAAAAGTCAGGTCAGAGTAGACGCAAAGAAATCTGGACTTAGAAAAAATTCTGGCTTTTTATTTTTTGCATGCGCAAAACCCATACAGCAGGCCGGCGGGTGTCCCTGGCTGACCCCGCGGGGGTCCCGACGGAGCCGGAGGTCGCACGGGTGTCCCCGGCTGACCCCGTGGGATCCGGGGGTCCCCGGCTCACCAAGCGGGGGTCCCCGCGGGAGTCCCTGTGGGAGTCTGGGGGTCCCCGCGGCCGTCCCGGGGTCCCCACGGGCCTGCGGTACCAAAGTTGCACCTCCAAAAATAAGAAACAACAATTATAACTAAATACACCCCCCTAACACATACTATACAGTAATGGCCAAAATTACTATTATCCAAATATGGGTAATAATGCATTTGGCCATTTTAAATACATATAACATTCAATAAATACAGTCAAAACATATTACACTTACCTTTTACAGGCACCCACGATGAAGGCCGACTTCATCCTCATCTTCATTCTGCCCATGCCCCTACGGTGCTGCAAAACATGCACAACAATTACAATAGCCAATGTAATGTCCCCTAACCCCTTAATCTCCATAGCGGTTATTAACCGCTACAGTCATTAAGGGGTTAACCCACCCTCACCCACCACTCGGGAGGCCTACATACCCTCCCACACTAACCCCCCCACCCCGTGAGGCCTAACCACCCTCACCCACTACCCAGCCAGTATTCAGAAAAGGGTAATTTAGTAAAATGTCCCAATGTCTCTGTAGGATTTTTTTTTTATGTTATAGGCTGCCCTCTTATGTTTGGTAATGAAAAGACAGTTCTCATTAGTTGAAGTGCTTCCTTTCACCTTTGGTACTTTTTTCAGTAGTTCACTCCTGTCTACGCCTCACACTCTGTTCATGGCTTACTCAACTAACTCTCCCCTGTAGCCCTTTTCCAGGAATTTCTTTTTTAACACCAGCGATTGGGACACAAAATCTTGGTCCTTGGTGCATTTCCTGCGGATTCTGAGCAACTGCCCATATGGGATGTTGTTTGTCCACACTTGAAGGTGATTGCTCCTGGAATCAAGATAACTATTTGCATCTACCTGTTTAAAAACTGAAAAGCACTAAGTCTAATACATTCCTTAAATTGTTCCTCTTCTCCCTTCCAGGTGACATTTAGATCATCAATGAATCTTCTATAGAGTTAAATATTTTCTAAAAATTGGTTATTTTGCCACAGGTTACAATCTTCCCAATATCACATAAAAAGATTTGCAAAGCTTGGTGCAAATTTTGTGCCCGTGGCCATCCCGCATACTATTTAAATAAAATTGTCTCTCAAATAAAAAATAATTATGTATTAAATTGAATCTAGTGCAATTAAGAAAAAAATCAATCTGCCCAGGGCACATACACCGATCCTTCTCACAGCTGCAAAACCTTTCTCATGTCCTATGCATGTGTATAACACTGTGACATCACAAGTTACCCAAATCAAATCATTCTCCAAGTAAAATCCTGCACCAGTTCTAATAAATCTTTAGTTAGATAGGATCTTACATTTTTAACATGGCCCCTGAGGAAGGAATAAATATACTCCGATAGGTTAGCTGTGATTGAATCTATTCCAGAGACTATTGGCCTCCCCGGGGGGGTGGGAGTTAAGGGGGGGGTCGGTTAGGCCCCCTGTGTATTTTTGGCAAGTGTTTAAATCTAGGTGTTCTCGGGTGCAGGACGTTAAGAAATTTGAATTCCAATTTACTTATAATATTAATATCTGTCCCTTCCTTGAGCACAGTCTTGAGGGCTTCTTGATAGCAGAAAATGGGATCTGAATTTAATAATACATACGAAACGTGATCACCAAGCGGACGCAACGCTTCCTTGATGTAATCATCCCTATTTTGGACCACTACACCACCTCCCATGTCTGCCTGGTGTGTCACCAGGTCCTGGTTATTTCTGAGCTCGTTCAGCGCTAATCTTTCTTGTTGCGTTATATTGGGATGTATTTTGGTTTGTGATTCACACAGTGTTTTAAAATCTTTTTAAACCAATTGGTGAAAGACATCAATATTTTGTGCGGGATAAAATGATGATTTCGGTTTAAATCTAGAATGTATTATACCTGGTTCCTGCAAAGCCCCTAAGGAACCTAACTCCTGTTCATCTGGTCCCTCATTCTCCTCTAACAGTGCCACTAGCTTTGCTAGGCATTCCTGTTCTCTTGCATTATTTTCTGCATCAAAAATGGGTATAGTTCTATTGTTATTTTTTAGAAAATGCTATTTAAGAGTGAGCTTCCGGGTAAACCTGTGTACAGTAGGTCAATGTATAGATCAAAGAGAACAGGACCACTAGTCGGGGCAAAAGATAAACCTCTCTCTAGTATGCTGGCCTGTATGGGGTTTAGTATGCTGACCTGTATGGGGTTTAGTATGCTGACCTGTATGGGGTTTAGTATGCTGACCTGTATGGGGTATGTAGATACATTAAAAATGCTTAGAACTTTATTGTCCTTCATTTGTTGAATGTTCCTTTTTTTTTTTCAATTTTTTTGGAAATTCAGCAAATTTGCAAATATTCTACATGATAATTTTTTTGTTTTACATTTTTGCAGCAAATTTTAATTCTGGCAAAGAAAAAACGCCCATCTCTCTATATTACCATAGCAGATAATGTGAATGACCAATAACAGGATACAAATTAAAATCAAGTCATATCTTCCTTTCATTATGGTGTTAAAGGAACTCAGATTTTGAAATGACTTTTTTTCATATGTAGGTGCAGCTCTATGGTCGGTCTCGCGGCTGCGAGAATGGGCTGTTCAACCGCGTGCAATGCCTTGACAGTCCACAGCACATCGCCTATCAGTCGGTAACGGCCCATAGGGATTAACACAGTGGGGGTCCCTGCATCTGAATGGGACTCGCGCTGTGGGAATCATACCGGGTTGCACCTGTCTGCAAAAGACGCGTACTAACAGTGAGACTGAATCAGTCCCTCTCCCTGCGCGCCTCTAACAGGCGACCGCAGGGATTTCATTTTATTTTAATAACACATTATTGCTTTGGGAGCATATAGTAAAAGTTCTTTTGATTACTCATCTATAAAACCTTCACTATATACTCCCAAAGCGCCCCTCTTTTTCTGTTCTTGCAATTATTGCATAAGATTGGTAATCCTTATATGGGGCAGCATCTAAGAGCATATTCTATTTTACCATTTGAATTCTACATCTCATCATATTGGACTTTACTGTGGAATTGGATGTTTTAGGGCATATTCACTCAAGTATACCATTTCTAACATATTATATCTCACACTTGTCCACAGATAGTGCTCAAGATGCATTTTTTCATTGTATTTATCATCATATGGTTCATGTCATACTTCTAGACCATTATAGATTTGGGTGTTATACAGGTTTTCGTAATTTTGGTTATATACTGTTTAACTATCACACAGTTATACACACCTTTCATCATCATTAACATCTATGCAGTGAGAATAGCCATTTTTTGCACTTAGTTAAAGGTTTTATAGCGCCCATCGTATTCTGTGTTTCGCAGCACAGTATTGAATCAGGGGGTCTCCGGAGCGGAATCCGGAGGAACATAGTACAGGGGTCACTACAAAGGTCACCCAAGGAAAAGATATCTAAAATGTATCATATTAATATGTATCATATTCAGTGTTCGACAAACCTGTACATTTGCACGCCCCGGGCGAGTGGATTTAACATCGTGGCGAGCGCCTATTTGCCCAAGCAGCACACGTTTGGTACTAGGTGGCGAGTAGATTTTTTTTGTTCGGCGAGTAGATTTTTTGGTGATTTGTCGACCACTGATCATATTAATGTTTTAACATCAAATTTAATAGAACAAGCAATATCTTGTAAGATTCACAGACAGCTCTTATGGACACTAATAGAAAGACTTTATACTGTCACCTTTATTTGACCTTGGTGAAATAAACCTTATTATGTAAGGTAACACATAACATAACACACAAACATGGTGGGATGAAATGATGGTGAAGGTAGATTAAAGGGTTACACGTTATTTAGTAGTGTAGAGAAAAAAGTTAGTGCGCCCCAAATTAATTGTATAACCAATCCCTAAAACTCTCAAAGTATAAGAATCATTAGGGATGGTAATGTGATAACGTGCAGCTAATAGAATTGATGGCTCACAACATCAAGATAGGGTGAGACGTGTAAAGAATATCAGCACAATAAATCACATAGAGATATAACATTTATATTAGTAATATTATTCGAACTATTCATCCCACGGGCAGTACTAAGGACTCGGGCCATCCCTTAAGGTTGGAGGAAAGGAAATTTCACCAGCAACAAAGGAAAAGGTTCTTTACAGTAAGGGAAGTTAAAATGTGGAATTCATTACCCATGGAGACTGTGATGGCAGATACAATAGATTTGTTCAAAAAAAGGTTGGACATCTTTTTAGATGGGAAAGGTATACAGGGATATACCAAATAAGTATACATGGGAAGGATGTTAATCCAGGGATTAATCTGATTGCCAATTCTTGGAGTCAGGAAGGAATTAATTTTTCCCCTTAATGGGTTTTTTTGTTTGCCTTCCTCTGGGTCAATAAGTAAGTATAGATATAGTATAAAGTATCTGTTGTCTAAATTTAGCATAGGTTGAACTTGATGGACCTATGTCTTTTTTCAACCTCATCTACTATGTAACTATGTAACTATGTAACATTAATTTCAGCCTCAGGGCCCCCCTGCTACCCGAGTTACAGGCCCCGTTATGGGGTGCCGGTATCCCCGCCATGTTTAAATTCTCCCTCGTCATGGCACACGTGACTATAACATTTAAACAATGTAGGGGGACACTGGCACCCCATAACAGGGCCTGTAACTTGGGAAGCACGGGGTCCCCGAGGCAGAAATTAATGCGGTTCAGCTCCGGAGACCCCCTGCTTCAATACTGTGTTATCATTATAAATAAAAACAGATTCATTACCTTAGTGGCTAGTGGCCAGAGTACCTTGTTTCTTGAGAGTAGTGGGGGGTGGGTGAAGGGGGTAGTTTACCCAGGGTGGGTGGTTAGGCCTACCAGGAAGCTTGCAGGAGGGGTTAACCCCTTCATTACTTTAGCGGTAGTAACTACTATGGTAATGAAGGGATTAACCCCTCCCACTACCACCTACCCGGTGCAATGTCCATACCAATAAGACCCTAAACCATATATTCAAAAACAACACAGGTGATTTACCCTGCAAGCAATCTTACAATATACATATAACAGATATATACAGAAGATGAGGTACAGTAATACAGAGTGACATTGTCATTAGTCTCAGATCAAGGTCTCTTACTCCTGGGTGTCTTATTTTAACCACAAAAGCTTCCTTTCAAGAGCTTCCTTTCAAGAGCTTTCTTGTCAGCTTTCTAAATGTTACGGTACAAAGATTTTTAAAACATTGTATGCGTAACTGTGTCTGAGCTTCATCCAGTGTTTTACACACACACACACACACACACACACACACACACACACACACACACACACACACACACACACACACACACACACACACACACACACACACACACACACACACACACACACACACACACACACGTGTAGCTAAATGGAAAGAATTATTTTAAACCTTCCATAATGATTATTCCATAAATGATTTAACAATCCAAATCCACAACGGAATGTTTAAAAGCCTCAAGAACGGGAAACATTTGAACTTAGAATTATAATACACTTTGACACTAAAACAAGAGGACATAATGCTGATATTGGGGCTTTAACCCACTACCATCCTTTTTTGTAATGTTTCTCCCTGCTATTCTGTGACTTCTACAATTAACCCCCTCTCTCCCCTGCATCCCCACCCCCTTGCACACTGCTGATGGAAGTATGGTCCAGTGTCTCACTGTCCCTTTCATCTGTTTATTCTCTCTCTGCATTCACTGCCTTAGATGGCTATCCTGTTTTTCTTTTTTTTTTGCATCTGTGTTAAGCTCATGGAATCTCTGTAAATCAGTATCGCCGACCTGGGGAATAGTGGAGAACTCTCGAAAAGCTTCTCTCTTGTCTTATAATATCTATTGTTAGTCCAAATAAAAAATGTATCACCTAATACTGAAGTACTCCTTTACTCTGCACTATCGCAACTGGACTAACACGGCTATTTCTACTTAATTCTTGAAAAATTCCCAGCACTGAAGTGATACGAAAAAGTATATTAATATTAACTATTATAATAGTAAAATGTTTTTATTGTTCACGTTCTTTCAGTATAAAACGATATATTTGGATTAAAGAATGTTAATGTATGTATGTCTTTATTTATATAGCGCCATTAATGTACATAGCGCTGCACAGCAGTAATATACGTGACAATTATATAAATAACAAATAATATAAATAACACATAATGGGAAGAAGTTCTTGAGACATAAAAGTAACATTTAGGAAAAAGAGTCCCTGCTCCGAAGAGCTTACAATCTAATTGGTAAGTAGGAACATACAGAGACAGTGGGAGGGCATTCTGGTAAGTGCATCTGCAGGGGGTCAAGCTTTATGTATCAGGTGTATAGTATTAGCCATGGAGCTACTCATATGCTTCATTAAGCAAGTGGGTCTTAAGGTGGGCTTGTTGGTTTAAGGTTAACCAACATTGTCATAATTACTGCTATTGGCATAGATGTTTGCTACAGATAAATAAATACACTAACATGAAAGTAATACCACTTTTAATGTAATATCCAGTAATTTCTTACCAAACCCATGTTAAATACATGGCCTAATTCTATTATAAGGTATTGCATAGGCATATGCAAATTCATGACCAACTGCCAATGCTCGTAATATCTGACTTGCTTAGTTAATCAATAATTTGCAGATTCCAGTAGAGGAAAATGTATGATTTATAACCTCATATTTCCTCTGAAGTGCAGTACGTGCTAGGATATCTTTAATAAAGAGATATAAAAAGAACAAAAAACCACAGAGGAAACCCACTCTCTGAAATGTGACCACACATTGTCACAGAGACCATCGGAAACCCCAGCACACGCTGAAGTCCCTATAAAATGTTGGTGTATGGACATGTACAACTCAGAATACTCACCTGCAGTCCTTACATTCACATAGGGGAGCAGAAGACGGCAAATTACAATGGATGTCCTGAGAAGACCATCTGTGGTAAGCAATCCATTCATCTTCCCTGCTATCTGTGCCTGCTACTCGCTGTATGCACAGATATTCACAGGTATTCACTAGGACTGAATGTGTAATGCTTTCTCACAGAAGAAATGGCAAAGCATTGCATCAACATCAAATAAATCAATGCGAAAGTCAGGAAACGTTCCTATTTAAACTATTTCATTTTGTTGTCATTGTTTAGTATTCTTAATTTTAATTAATACAGTACTGTATGCTTGTTTGTGTTCTAAAGATACCTACAAAAATATTGTTTTATATATATATATATATATATATATATATATATCATAAGTATTTGTGAAAAGACAAGTTACAGTAGTAGGATGGACTAGCAATTTCTGTTAAACTTTAGTCTTATGAGAATATGGATGTGTGTAAGTGTGTTTTCATGCACTGCACTGTTCTCTGCCCCAAGCTGTGTTATACAGTATGTAATCAGCCTCGTGTTCAAGTTTCTCACGCCTGGCACAGATTGCTAAACAAGGAGATTTACGCCAGGTCTGACCTGGTAGATTTTTGGACACAGGAAAAAGAATTGCAGATTCCTGATTGCATATATTCATATACGTGGTGGAGTCAGAACACACAATAAGAGATGCCCAAACTGATACGTGCAGTAACTTTCAACCCCTGTTGACCTTTCTAACATCCCGAGCTGATACACATAGGACTAGTTTGGAACAAAGTGTCTTGCTGTATTGATTTTAACGGGGCAATTCTATATTATCCAACGGGGTCGTTTGGGACATTTTCGGATGAGAATGCCATTTGAAGTTAAGGGCGATTTTGGCGCTTTGGCAATATATAATTAACCCCTAAGAGTCACAAAATTAAAAAAAAAATTACGGTGTCAGATTTGCACCAAAATTGCCTTTTTGGGGGGCCGGCTTGATGGCGGTGCAGTCAGTGCCACTGCTCCGAGCCCTTCGCTTACAGAGGTTCCGCGCTCTTCCCACAACAATGAAGCTGATTGCCAGGGGAGTGAGCGGGGCTTCTGGAACTCTCTTACCTTCCTTCGCGATGTCTTCCTAAATTGTCTCTCATCGTGGCACATTGTTATGACAATGGGACGCCCCTCAATTTTGCTGGCCCTGTATAGACCCTTTATGTATACATCTCTTTATCAATAAATCAATATCAATACCTTAGAAAGAGCAACAAAATGCCTCTCTCACCCTCACCTCTTTTGACTTCACACCTGTAGACACAACAAAAACAACCAGGGAGAGACAGCTAAGATCTCTATTGTTTTCCCTCTCTCAGTTTCCCTTTACGCTGCTGTTACTTATCCTGGGAGTCTCTGTCCATGGTATGGAGTTGCAACATCTCAACAGAAAGTGCCCGTTCCCGAAGGACATGAGGTTTCCCCAAATAATGAAAGTCAGCCTGAATATCCGTGGGCAGGATCAGGTGCTGGGGAATGACGCCTGGAACCGTTCCCTCTCTCCTTGGAACATCAGGTAAAATACGTTTATTTCCTCTCTCTGGTGTAAAAAAAAAAAATGGTCAGCAAGCATCAGATATTAGAAGTAATAATCTTTTATTTCCAATATTTTAAACCGAGATATCCAAATCCTAATTACCGTTTGTTTGTACGGTAGTTACATTTGTTACAAAGGAATACCAGATAGTAAAGGCATAATGGGCCACATGCACTAAACTGTGCTAAGCGGTGAGGTGCCATGCGGGTGATGAGTGAGTGGGTTGTGCGGTGTCACATGGCAGCACCAACGGCGTCACTATCTTTTAATATAAGAATTCTATTTCTAAAACTTTCATCTTATTTAAAGGTTTTCTTGTTTTTTTTCAAACCATGAATATAGAACATAGAAGAGCAATTCTTCCCAGCCCTGAAAGGTTTATAATGACGTGTTTTGGTGCCACTCAGGTAGATAAGGAAGCTGACCCGGGGACTTTAACTTGTATTTCCCACATCCCAGTCCAGTGACTTAACCACAGGGCTTTTCCTTCTCCCTGGCACAGGGGTGGCCAACTCCAGTCCTCAAGGGCCACCAACAGTTCAGATTTTCAGGATATCCCTGCTTCAGCACAGGTGGCTCAATCAGAAGCTCAGCCAAAATAATTGTGCCACCTATGCTGAAGCAGGGATATTCCTAATTCCTGGCCTGTTGTGGCTCTTGTTGACTGGAGTTGGCCACCTTTGCCCTAACAGGTCAGCTGTTGGTTATAGATGCAAACACCTCAAATTACTTATGAAAGTATATTAAAAGCATTCTCTAGATGTTTTTGAGGCAAACATGACCTTTATCTACGGCCACCGTTTGGCTACCTTTTGTTGACGACTCTAGTTCATGTTCCCAGCCTGGACTAATAAAGAAGTCCAACTAAGCTGGCTCAGAGATGGAACAGGGATCTGTTCCAAGTCTAGCGAATGAAACACAACGATTCCCTCCTATTTAAATCATGGAACTGCTCTCGTAGCATTAGTAGATTCAAAATCCACTTCTCTGTCAGAAAATACTGTTACAATATACTGTACGTCTCTATAATGTATGTCTCTGTATATCTGTCTTATCTCTGTATTGTAGCTAAAGCAGGATATTCATCTGATTAAGTATTGCAAATGAATGTGACCCATTTTGCTGCCAGAGGGGCATCAGAAGAGTTAAAAAATAAATATAATAGTAAAATAATTAGTAGCATGGTAATAGTTGTCTCCATCACCATAATGTGATATTGTTTACAATTGCTCTTTGTCTCATTTCTCCAGCTATGACCAGGATGCTAACAGAATCCCTCATATCATTGCGGAGGCAACATGCCGTCACGAAAGGTGTGTGGATTCAGAGGGTGACATGGACTTCAGCGTGAATTCCATCCCCATCAAACAGGAGATCCTCGTTCTGCGCCGGGAGCTGAGCGGCTGTAACCACATCTTTAAACTGGAGAAGAAAACCGTTACTGTCGGCTGTACCTGTGTCAGGCCCAAAATCCAACATCTCACATAAGAACAGTCTGTCATACACTGCAAATTGCAGAGGAAATACTTGAATTGACCCTAAAATGTGAACGTTTATTTGTTGTGCTAGTTTAATTCAAAGCATTAAGGAAATGCCAAAGACAGCCAGCAATGTATGTGGCAACATGTAAAGTATAACTATTTATACATATGTATTTATATAATTAACTTATATATTGAAAATGATGTGCATGTATTTATTCATATCTGTTACAAAGATACCTGAAGAATAAATAAAACAAACGAAAATAATCTTGTCTATATTTTCATTGTGACAATTTTTGCTAAAATGTATTGTATTTGTTTATTTATAAAATGTTTTACCAGGAAATAATACATTGAGTTACCTCTTGTATTCAAATACTGTACGTCCTGGGCTTTCAAAGCTAACATGTTGGGGTTTAGTGTAGTCACATTATATTGGACAAATAGTAGTACACGTATTAGTTGTATTTGGTTTTGATCATTAAGGAATCCATGTTCCTATTGTATGAAAGGACTTTATGTAAAGTAACCGCTGCTCTCCTTTGGTTACAAGAATGAATAAAACAAATAATAACCAACCATGGATTTTATAGGTAGCCAAAGTAAAAAAAAACAAATGTATTCAGTCTTTGTAAAATAAACACAAAAGCACATCATGGTTATTTTGGAAAATATTGTATTCACATATCTGTGAACATATTAGAAGGATAAGGCTACTAAGATTATCTTAGAAGGATGCACCATTCACATGCAAGAATAAACGTTACAATCCATCGAGATCTGGATTACTCATATTAACAGAAACACTTCTGTAGCGGTTTGTAGCAATAAAAGAACATACTGCAGAACTCGCTGCACAATTTATTTCAGTACTGTCCAACTCCCAAAGAGGTGTAGTACAGGAGCCAGCACTGCCAATGAGTCACAAATCCACACCCCATCCTTAAATTTAAAAAAAAAAGAACCCTGTCAAATGGTACACCAGACAATCGGATTGGGGGTGTACCATCTTACTCTCAAATGTGACGTCACAGGCCTTATATAAGGCCTGCCCCATCTCATTTGACCTTAAGAAGCTGACGGGACAAAATCCTCCCATTGGATTACAATGTACAGATGACAATAAAAAAGAAAGAGGAAAGAAGAAGGAGAACTTACCTGCTGTTGAGGAGCATTGCTTTGAGTGTCAAGAGGTTCCTGCTGTTGCTGCTGGAATCGGAGGGTGAAGATGTCAAAAGTAAGAAAAACATTGATTGTATTTGAGCAGAGAGAATTAAGCTGGAGGTAATTAAAATCAAAAAGTGTTATTAGGCATATGAGCTAACTACAAAGAACAAACAAGATCCTCCAATGCGTTTCCCGTCTGAGGCACTTTTTCAAAGAGTAAAAGCGCCACAGGCGGGAAACGCGTCAGAGGGTTTTGTTTGTTCTTTGTAGTTGGCTCATATGACTAATAAAATGTTTTGTTTTTAATTGCCTCCATCTTAATTCTCTCTGCTATGCTCAGCCTTTGTTCACCTTTTTCAGTAATTTTTTTTAGGTTGCCCATTGACTGCCAATGTGTTTATCTAGGCTATAGATAATACAGTGACAAGCAATGCATTTTTTGGCAAATGCTTGTTTTTATTTCATTGTTATAAACTGCCAGAGTTGTCCGAATCTTCAAAAGTGGGGACAAAAGCACTGTCTCAAACTCCACGCCAATCTCTCTTCTCTCAATACTATTGAAAGTCATAGAAAAAATGTGTCCACTCCCAATTAAGCAATTACTATACCAAGACAAAATTCCTCAACCAAATCCAATCTGGCTTTTTCCCAAAACCCTCCACGGTAACTACCCTTCTAAAAGTTTGCAATGAGATCCAGTTTGGAATGGAACTGGGACAAAGTACTGGATTTTACAAAGCCTTTTGCTATTGTTGATCACATTATCTTGATAAACAAACTCCAGTGCTCTGGAATAGGGAAACATGTTTTAAACTGATTTCAGGTACTGTAGATCCCAACATGTGTCCATCTCTGGCTCTAACTCTAACCCCCTGGATGTCACTTGTGGGGTCGCGCAAAGCTCTGTTCAGGAGCCCCTACTCTTTTCAGTCTTCATTTGTGATCTACCTACAGCTTGTAAGGGAGCTTCAATGTACATATATGTGGCTGACACAATCTTATATGCTCAAGGTCATAGCCTCTCTGGCCTTGGAAACTTTTTTGAATCTGATCTTTTGAGATTTTTAAACTGGATTTCCCAAACCAAACTGTTTATAAACACTGAAAAAACTAACAATGGTGTTGTCATGGGAGACCAACGGTTTTAACACCAAAATACCCGGATCCTTTGATTGAGCAAAGCAAGAGATAAAATAAATTGTAATTTATTTACAGAATGAACATACACAGCTTAGTTTACAAAAAACACTTGAAATACACTTGCTGGGACGGGGCAGAACAAAATTTTCGATTCCCGGAATGAAATCTTTAGAAATAGAGTCTCTAGCCACAATTTCCCAGGAGCGGGAGTTGTGCGCAAACAGAGCCGAAAACCGTCTTTGGATAGTGGCGCCTCTCGCAACCACTGTTT
This sequence comes from Ascaphus truei, assembly GCF_040206685.1. Taxonomy (NCBI): domain Eukaryota; kingdom Metazoa; phylum Chordata; class Amphibia; order Anura; family Ascaphidae; genus Ascaphus; species Ascaphus truei. The sequence goes on from NC_134486.1 coordinate 395,434,642, forward strand.
CTCCTCTGCAGCTGCTTAGTTCGTTCTACCGCTGTAGAATTGGTTCTGGATTCCTTAGTTCTTACGAACTCTTGACTTGGGTTACAATGTTGCAAAGTCTAAAATCCAGGTTAGATTAATCTGACTCCCGATCGGCTGCAGGGATTCTTATGCCGCAAGAATCCCTGTCTGTAACCTCTGCAGCCAATCTCGTTCGCGGGAAAAATATTCCCACCTATCCCAGAGTTGCCCATACTTAGCAAACCTGGCAGAGGGGCTTCTTAGTTTGCTAAGGGCAAGTGAACCTCGCACCTTTGCCGCTTAGCATACTAGACCAAGCCCCTTTACATGGCGACATTTTGTCTGAACTGGCTGGACATCTGGGCCAGTTGCCCTGACATTTACTAAGATGGGGATACTTGGATTACCCCTCCCCATTTCACACTTTAGTCAGCTAACTCTTTTCAGCTACGGACTTTTTCAGACACTGTGGAACCAACCCAGCGGGGTGTCCTAGAAGTCCGAGTTACATATGCATTGCTCCCCTCACAGGAGTTTCCTGTTATACACTTCTAAAGTATAGTAATTACAACTTAAGTGTTTCCCTCTGTTCCGGCCGTAGGAATGAAAATCCCTTATGCCTATAATGTTGGAACAATTAAAATAGGGGGACTTTCATTCATCAATTTTTTTAAAACTTTATAAAAATTGCGTTATAACCTTTTTCATTATTTTACCCCACCAGCGCTCACAGCAAATCTCAGCGTGCTGGGACCTTCCTAGCAGAAGTTAGCTAACAGCCGTGCGCTGTGCTGTGGGCTACTGGGTTTTAAAACCATTTTTCCTTTGCGCGGTTTACAGGGAAACACTGCTATTGAAATACATTTTACAGTAGAAATAACACTATTCTCACCACCTTATACCTGGTGGGAGAGACATAGACATTTTTATTAAAAGCACAGTGTTACTGCCATTACTGGGTCGCAGAGCTGACAATCTACATTTCCCAATAAGGCGCAGGGGCACCCAGCCGGGCATAATACGTTAATTTACTGGCCTGGGTACCCCTTCACCGTCACAGGTATTTGGGACAAAGGCTAAACTTCTAAAGCTTCCTATGAAGGAGCTACAAATCAGAACCAACCCTAACACCATTCTAGCCCCTATCACTAGTTTTAAATATCTGGTCATATGGTTTGACTTCCATTTAAAATTTGTGTTTCACATTGATACTCTGACATCCAAAACCTATGCCAAACTCTGTGTACTTTTATAGGAATAAGTCCTCCCTAAGTCTGCTGGGTAGAAAGCACATTGAACCGCAAATATAAATGTCAATTATAGACTAGACTGGGGACATAGTATATGGTACAGCAGCCCAAATTCACTTTAGCAAACTAGACGTCCTCTCCAACTCAATATACCACTTTGTGCTACAATGTAACTACAACACACATCACTGTGAATGCTCCAAGAACTAGATTGGCTATTTCTTGAGTTTAGGCGCAGAGTTTATATTCCCTGTGTTTCCTTCAAACACTTTCTACGCAAACCACCCGCCTATCTGAGCAAGCTCCTCACGCCAACCACATGCAACAGTTATCATCTGAGATCTGATTCCAAAAGACTGTTGATGATCCCAAGGTTCAACAAAGTATCCATCCGCTCCTCCTTCTCTTACCGTGCACCTCACAACTGGAACAACCTACCAGAGACTCTCAGAGCTGCCACCAGTCTAAGTTCTTTCAAAACTAAAAATGTCTCACATTTTAGCCTGGTATGTAACTGTTACATACACCTATAACATATATTATCTTTACTGTTCATGCAATGTCTTTAAATATAATTTATAACCCTGTTCATTTAATGTAACCATGTACTGTCATCATAAAAAAAAGAGCAAACCCGGGTTCAAATGAAATTGCTCTAGAATTCACAGATGTTATCCAAATATCTTCATATGTAACATATGTCAATTTTATTGATTACAATGATGTAATAATCTTTCCGGATCAGCATAGGAATGTTGAATGTATAAAAAGTTAACAATACTCCCAAATCGGATCTCAATAATTGCACCAAGAGGGGATGTCTGAAAAATGCCACGAGGACTGCAGATCCAGGCCCCCTCACGACATAAAGATAACACCTCCTAGAGTTAGACTTAAATTATATATAGATGGGTCTTTAAAATGAAAGTTGAAATAGATCATATAATCAAATCCAATCACTCATGACCGTGCTGTTTGGTGTCTGGAGGTAGCGTGTTCCCAGTTTTCCCTCAAATAGCGGAGGTTGAATTCCATGGGGGAAGAAAAAGCTTTGCACTGCTATAATTCAAAAATGGAGGCTGGATCGCTCCCAAAAAATTAAAAGGTTATGTATTGGACTATTCGCAACATAATAAATACAAGCAAGAAGAACAGACAGAGAGAACCTCTGATGAGTTTCACGCGTATGGGCGCTTTGTCAAAGAGTGGTATCTCTCTGATCAGTGGACACAATAAATATGGATCCAAACCGGAAGGTCAACCCCGTGCTCCTCAATAATGTTCCCCTCACACCAAACCGCCATAGTAGACAGCCGTTCAGGGGCGTGGAAGCTCGAGTGACAGACCCACCGGTGGGAGTCCATATTGCACCAACAAATTAGCTATATTACAAATTGTACAGAATAATAAAGACATATGTGGAGGCTTATACATTTAAATCTGTATCTATATCAGGAGAATCGCCGCCCGTAAACTGCTCACATCGTTCCTCCACTGACAAATTTACCACATGGAAACGGCAGTGCATATGCAGCAATTGACAAACAGTGAGTTCCCCGGCAGAGATCTCTACAACAATAAAATAAAATGAAAGTGTGCATTGAAACTGCTTTACTAATGGCACCACGTCACAAGGCTCTTTATATACAGTCATGTTTTTGTCATTTGGATGAAAGTAATGAGATTTCACCGGAACCGGTGCCTTTTGTGACTTTATGCGAACACAACAGATCACTGAAATCTTTCACAAATACTTTAGAAAGTTGTAAAAGTTTTGTGAACCAAACTGCAAGAGATTTGCAAATGTTTGCAATAAATTGAAGTCAGTGACACACTATTGTTTAATTTTTCTATATACATGTGTAGCTAGGACTGGTTTCTGGCTACCAGTCTGCCCTCCCTGTCAGTAAGTCCTGGTAAAAGCAGGTCTGCCAGGAGTTATCATGGGTTTTCTCCATCCACAGCAGCTTCAGTGAGTCACAGTGGAGGCGGTGGGACTAGGCCTGTGTGTGTCCAATCAGAGACTCAGACCTGGTAAACACAAAAAACAAAACTGTGCGCTACTACCTAACTACCTATAAAGTTTAAATGTATAAATATATACAGTGCAGTGACTATACCATCAATTTAGTGATAAAAAATGTATAAAAAATTAAACCACAACTCCCACAGTGAGGTAGTTAAACATTAAATAATAAGTGCCACATAACCGTGTTGGGGATAATGGCGTCTGCAGCTGTAAACGCAGGGGTGGCTCAGCACCCCACACACACTAAGAGAAGGGAAACAAAAGAAAACAGCGCACAACGCCAAATAGTGAAGCAAATTCAACAATATATTATAGATTTAAAAAGGGGGTAATATATCTGCGTACATAAAAAAGGTTGGTAAAAGGCATGTAGTGTGTATCACACTGTTTACCACTCGGCTGTTAGCTGTAGATTCAGGTGCTTGCTTCCCTCTGCTGCTGCAGCTCAGTTGATTCTGGGGCAGGACGTCAGTCTTTTCACTCCCAAGGGGATTTCCCTTCATGCAGCCAGGTTCAGCAGCTGGTACTGGGGCTCGGTGAAATCGCTCCTACTTCCTAGCCGATATGAAGCTGCTCCTGTACCTTGGCAGGTGTATCCTCTGCAGAGAGGTTAAAACGCAGCTTGCTGCTGTCTTCACAGCAGTGGTGGATTCAATAGGGAAGTTTGAACAGTCTTACAGAGTCTCTCACAAGTGTCCAAAACAGCACACAGGATGAAATAAAAACAGGACAGGCCAACACATAGACAAAGGCCAATGTAAGCAGATATAAGGCAATAGAATGTTACATCCAACTAGTTTCGTAGAATTAACTACTTCTTCAGGGAATAATTAGGCCATTACCCAGAGGTCTTAAATACCTCACATAGATACCTTATTGGTCAACCAATTAGGGATAGACCAATCATCTATAATAGGTAATGGTCTGCGTGATAGGGAAGATGTGTAGTTTACTTTTAAAACAACAACTTTATTAACAAGAAAACAAAAACAAATCAATACCTATTTAATATAAACTTACATATAGACAAAATCTAGCATAAATAATTAAAAACATGCTGGAATAAAAGAAACACAATATTAGTCGACTTAAAATAGACACCATCATTACTTGCATAAAAAGATGTAACTAGAAAAAAGCGTAGGATAAAGAAAGGAAAACAGAGATACAGAGATAAATGATACATCCCCTAGGTACAGAGGGGTGGTGAGCTAAAGATTCAATAAAGTGCCCAAATATCCACATCCTCATTTAACCCCTTAGGGGACATAGTATCTAACTTATGTATCCAATATGTCTCTTTAGAAGACAATGTTTTAACTCTGTCCCCTCCTCTTCTATTTATAGGAATCAACTGAATCCCCTTAAAAGTGAGACTTGACGGATCTTTATTATGGTGTATCAGGAAGTGTCTAGATACACTATGTTTTTCAAAACCATTTTTAATATTTCTGACATGTTCCTGAATCCGAACTTTAAGGCTGCGTTTGGTTCTGCCTACATATTGATACCCACACGCACATTCCAATAGGTATACAATATGTGTAGAGGTACATAGAATAAAGTCATCAATATTAAAAACTTCCTTCGTTACTTGTGAATAAAAAGTGTATTTGTCAGGATGTTGGTATTTACAAATCGTGCAATTACCACAGATATAGTTGCCTTTTGGTTTAGGCCCTAGCCAGTTCTTTTTCGATGTAGTATTGCTCTTACTTATAAAAACATCACTAGGAGCTAACAAGTTTTTGATATTTTTTGCTCTCCTGTAAATAAACCGTGGTTTAACGTCAAGATGTGATCCCAAAATGGGATCATTGCACAATATACCCCAGTGTTTGTTAAAAACCTTTTCAATGTCTCTATGAACCGAATTAAAGTCTGTAATGAAAGCCACATTAAGAGTGTCCTTTTTTGTGTTTTGACCTTCTTTATTTTTAATCGTGGATCTATTTTGAACTAACATATCCTTACGATCCATATTACGTACCCTTATGGTCTCTCTTTCTAGAAGTTCCTAAGGATATCCCCTCTCTCTAAATCTCCAAATTGTTGTTGTTGTTTTAAAAGTAAACTACACATCTTCCCTATCACGCAGACCATTACCTATTATAGATGATTGGTCTATCCCTAATTGGTTGACCAATAAGGTATCTATGTGAGGTATTTAAGACCTCTGGGTAATGGCCTAATTATTCCCTGAAGAAGTAGTTAATTCTACGAAACTAGTTGGATGTAACATTCTATTGCCTTATATCTGCTTACATTGGCCTTTGTCTATGTGTTGGCCTGTCCTGTTTTTATTTCATCCTGTGTGCTGTTTTGGACACTTGTGAGAGACTCTGTAAGACTGTTCAAACTTCCCTATTGAATCCACCACTGCTGTGAAGACAGCAGCAAGCTGCGTTTTAACCTCTCTGCAGAGGATACACCTGCCAAGGTACAGGAGCAGCTTCATATCGGCTAGGAAGCAGGAGCGATTTCACCGAGCCCCAGTACCAGCTGCTGAACCTGGCTGCATGAAGGGAAATCCCCTTGGGAGTGAAAAGACTGACGTCCTGCCCCAGAATCAACTGAGCTGCAGCAGCAGAGGGAAGCAAGCACCTGAATCTACAGCTAACAGCCGAGTGGTAAACAGTGTGATACACACTACATGCCTTTTACCAACCTTTTTTATGTACGCAGATATATTACCCGCTTTTTAAATCTATAATATATTGTTGAATTTGCTTCACTATTTGGCGTTGTGCGCTGTTTTCTTTTGTTTCCCTTCACTCAGACCTGGTACCTTCTTACCTTGTATTTAAGGAGCTGCAATACCAAATTTAGTCAGTGCCTCTACCTCCTTGAGAGAGGCTGGTCTACCCTAACAACTGTGCAGGGCTCTGCCAGTTTGTACTCCCTCCCCTAAGGGAATGGAGAGGGAGACTATACCCTTTACTCCACCAGGGAGTAAGGGAAGAGCATGGACTGCTTCAGGTGCCCCTGGCCTGGAGTGGAGGTCCAGGGTACATCCTGAGGGTGAAGACCCAAGAACTGTCTGAGGCTGTGTATGCTGATCATCTGCATTGTACTAAATAAAGTGATCCTGTTCAAAGATACTGTATCTTCCTGCCTGAGACTACAATCAATCAGGGGGAGTGGAAGTGAATTCTGCTGCAGGGATTGTCTCCACATCCCTGGGGCCTGCAAGAGATGGAGGCGCTGTCACCGTGAGAATCAGTTACTACCCCAGAAGTCTGTCCTCTTCTCCTCCACAACAATGCGGGAGACTCAGATCTACTGTCAGCCAGCAGGTATGCACCACACCACACTGTGTAATGGCAAAATCTATCAGAGAGGGGGGGAAACACTGTTACACATGGTTAGGATAAGATGACAACAGAACCTTACTGCTGCGGCCGAGTTTATTCGAGCATTTGCCCGTTCTCGGCCGCAGCAGTAACCTGGCACGCGCCGGAGGGTGCCGGGCGCGCGCCGAAGCCTCGGAGGAGAGGCCCGCCGATCGGGGCTTCCCCCTCTCCTCACCGGGTCCGCCGGGTCCCCCGGAACGTCCCGCCGCCGTCCTCACATCCGCGCGACACCAGGGCTCCCTCGGGGAGCCCTGGGCACGCGTACAGGCGGCACAGGCACCCGATGACGCGTGACCGCGCATCGGTGATGCGCGGCACGCTGAGGGAGTGCGGCTCGCAAGCCGGGACATATCCCGGCTTGCGGAATGAGCCGTACTCAAATAAAGTGTGCCGCCTGTGTATGTGTAGGCATTTAGATATCTAAAATGGTCAGAGGTTACAGTATAATAAATCAAGAGTCAAACTCAGTAGCGGGCAGAGGCTTAAGAAATGTGCACTGACCACAAAAGTGGAAAATGGAGAGCTGTTAGAGGATAAAAACCTTATCGGTCTGTCGAATAAGGACAAACACAGATATCACAGATAATCAAAGGGGAACTCACCACTCAAAAATAGAAAGGAACATAGTACAGAGGTCACTACAAAGGTCCCCCAAAGAAAAGATATCTAAAATGTATCATGTTAATACAGTATGTATTGTATCATATTAATGTTTTAACATCAAATTTAATAGAACAAGCAATATCTTGTAAGATTCACAGACAGCTCTTATGGACACTAATAGAAAGACTTTATACTGTCACCTTTATTTGACCTTGGTGAAATAAACCTTATTAAGTAAGGTAACACATAACATAACACGCAAACATGGTGGGTTGAAACGATGGTGAAGGTAGATTAAAGGGTTACACGTTATTTAGTAGTGTAGAGAAAAAAGTTAGTGCGCCCCAAATTAATTGTATAACCAATCCCTAAAACTCTCAAAGTATAAGAATCATTAGGGATGGTAATGTGATAACGTGCAGCTAATTGCATTGATGGCTCACAACATCAAGATAGGGTGAAACATGTAAAGAATATCAGCACAATAAATCACATAGAGATATAACATTTATATTAGTAATAGCATATAAAATGCACATAGAAGTGCCATAGCAATACAATGTATAAGAATAAGAATGGTTATAGAGTTCAACCAAGTTGATACAGATTAACCAGTACCACTCCTAACAGAACAAAGCCCAGTAGTTAAAGTGGAAACGTGCAACTATAGAATAGAAACCTGTTGTAACAGTCCACACTCATAGATTCTTCAGGCAGCGCTGATAGGGAATGCACCCGCTCTCGGCTTGGCAGTGAAAGAGTCGCTCCCGTCTTTGGAGCAAGGTAAGCTAAAGGTCAAATTCGCCTCCACCTCTCTCGCCTCCGTTTGTAGTAGAGCAGCAAGCGGTGAGCGATCAGACGATGAGTCCACGTGGTTTAATGGTGGTTTTGATGAATCCACGCGGATTAAAACCGTCCAAATCCGTCCAGGGATTTTAGACAGCGAAACTAATTTTAGGGGGAAATACGATAAAAAACAGGAAACGGGATAAAAAAAACAGGAAACTGATTTGGGTGGATTCGCCCATCTCTAATCCCTTGTTCATTCTCCCATGATTCTCAATAATCTGGAAAGAAAACAATTTTTGGGAGGATTGAAAATTCACATTTTTATTTCAAATGCCTGATAGGCTACTTTTTCTTGCCAATGTAAATGCAGACAAATAATAAAGAATACAAGTGTCATTTAGGTAGCACAGTACACTGCTGGTAGCCGCATCATCGCCACTCTCTTCTTCACTTGAGTCACTTCCTACACTGTCCTGCGATCTGCTGTTCCTGCTGCTGCTCCTTCTAGTGCTGCTGTTCCTACTGCTGGTGCAGCTGCTATTCCTGCTGCTGGTGCTGCTGCTGTTCCTACTGCTGGTGCTGCTGCTGTTCCTACTGCTGGTGCTGCTGCTGTTCCTACTGCTGGTGCTGCTGCTGTCACTGGTGCTGCTGCTGCTGCTACTAAAGATAATATTCTGAACTATCCATAGCATTGGAAATGCAACATTTCTTGAAGCCGTGAACAATACTCTGGGTGGAAATCAGATCCCAGGCATGAAGCACCCAATCACACAGCTGGCTAACCGATGGTTTTATTATCTTACTCATGAGAGCAAGAGTGTGACCACTCAATGTCAATTTGAGTACTTTTTTCTTAAATGGTTTTTGAATGGTTGTTAACAACCACATCACAGAACTTGTAATTGGGAGATGTAAAAGGGGAGTTATCCCAGTGCAGGAAATATGCCTCTAATCCAGCAGTGTGGTGGTTAACTGTTGGTAGTCAATTAACCAACACCACCTGCCTGATTAGGTTCTTAGAAAAGCCTGTCTTTTGAGACAGGAAGTGAGATTGTTCCTGAGTATCACAAGTTGTGAGACTGACCATAGGAGCAGATGTCTTGAGTCTACCAGAAGAGGCTGCCAGCAAGACACAGGGGAAAGCACTTCTGAACCTGAATCATGATATAGCCTGAGGAAAAAGGCAGCAACCCAGGAACAGAAAAGACTTTCCCTCCAACTACAAGAAGACAGATAAGACTTTCCTTTATAAGACTTTGTATCTGCACATATCAAGATATATATTTGGGGCTGGGAGTCATGCTTATCTAAAGGGAGTTGTGGACTGCATAGGTTTCACTAGAAATACTCCCAAGTGAATAGAAGCTTTGTTTGACCCCTTAGTAAGAAGGTTGGTGAGAATGCTAAAATACCCTGCTTATATAACATCATACTGTCCCAAAACATAGAGAGGTGTATGCCATACAGTGAGTAACTTTATTGAAGGTAAATACTGCACCGACACACTTTATTCGAGCAAATACCCAGTATGTACCTGGCAGATACCTGGAATGCGCCGCTCCTCACCTCTGACAAGCCCCGTTGTGTTTGCCTTCCCAGCCTGGGTTCATGCCTGGCTGACGGGCGGCTGATCTGTTAAATGATAATGATTAGGATTTAATAGGCTGCAATGCTTCGCGTGTCTACCAGATAGCATAAATTCATGAATTGTAATGCAGTATATATATATATACTGTGCAGTATTGCAGCCAGCGGGAATAAAATGCTTCAATCCCTGTCTGGAAAATACCTCAATGCACTCGGGCAGAAAACAGTCACAAACCTCAATACACCCGGGTATACCCGAATTCGTGGGACTAGCCGAGCTCGAATAAAGTGTGTCGCCAGTGTAAGCCTTAATCCCTGATAATTGAAGGTGAATGAGGGACCCACCACAAACAATTTCATTGGGGCTAATGGGGCTAATAGCCCAGTACTCACAGACACCTCTTGTAGTGGATGATGTGCTGCTGCTGATAGATCCAGGGAAAAACGAAAGAAGAGAGCACCATCGATGACTGGAGTCAGGAGGGGATCCAAATAACAATCTTTATTGAAGTAAAAGCACAAGGAAACACCTCCTACGCGTTTCGAACAAAGGTTCTTTGATAAAGAACCTTGTGCTTTTACTTCAATAAAGATTGTTATTTGGATCCCCTCCTGATTCCAGTCATCGATGGTGCTCTCTTCTTTCGTTTTTGTTTGACCCCTTGTTTGGATGATTTTCTTATGTTAAGGAAACAGGCGCAATAAAAGCCTAATTTAATTTCACCTTAGCAAGTCTCACTTGCATACCTCTGTGCGTGTCCTGGTACAGGAGATCATACCACTGGGGATAACAACCCAACCTGTGTGCATTTTAGCAATTTATTTTTTGACACCTGTGATTACGTGTCCCATAAATGTATCCAGTACTAGCTTTTATCTTTTTCTGAACAAAATTCTTGGTCTTCTTCCCCAAACAATTTTAAGCCAGACCAAAATCCATTTTTTATTCAATCCCCCCTTTTCTTGCACTCACACTATCACTACAGAAAGTAACTTTTCTTGTGGTTTTTTTATCTTCAAAATGATGTACAGTACAGTGGAAGCTTTGTACCAGCTGCTAACACTCCAAGCGTAACTATTACGCAAGATTTCTCGTTTCCAGTAGATTTTATCACTACTGATTTTTCTCCTTTATTGTGAACAGTAACATTCACAGGCATATTAAAAAAAAACTCTGCCATTTCATCTGCATTACCCATGAATCTTAGACGATACCTGTGCTTTAACTTAGGGCTATAACATGATGTTGGAATGAAATCAGATTTCCACTGAAACCCTGAGGCAGCCTCTGTGCCAAACTTTACAAATGGGTGAATCATCTAATTAACCCTCCAGGCGCTCAGAATATAACATAGTCCAGCTAGTGAAAGATGAAATAAATCTTATAGACCCAGGCTATACACAACCTTAGTGTAGTGAGTTATAATATATAATCATTCCCCCCAACCGGCTCACCATGAGCACTATGAGGTTGGGACACGGGAAACTCACGTGTAGATCCTTGTGGTAGTTTGTTGAGCCTGTGCGGGTCTTCCCAGTGTGATGTGCCTGGTTCTCCTGGCTGAAATCAGGGTGTCTCCGCTCGTGATCTTCTCTCTTCACCGCCAACCCAATACCCGCAGATGCAGAGGGCGGTCACCTGACCGGTGGCCTGAACGGTGCTTCCTGATGACGTCACGGCAGACCCGGTGAGTGAAACAGCAAACCAGCAGGGACTCAGCGTGCAGACGCTTAATGCAGCAATGTGGGAAAACTTCTTAAAGAGAGAAAGATGCGTCGCACAGCACAAAAAATATAGATAGAGGACTCGCTTGCACCTTGTGCAAATAAAGCTCATTTTTATCCCACATCAGCCTTCATCTATATTTTTTGTGCTGTGCGACGCATCTTTCTCTCTTTGAGAAGTTTTCCCTCTGTGCCAAACTTGTAAGTCACCTCAGAGCTAACCCATTTCGTAGCATCCTCCTACACCATCCCAAGCTTACGTTAAATTCAGTTTCTGCTATCTTTACATCTTTTGCAATTTCACATTGTTTCAACTGGATAACTTCTCTCGTTATGGGAAATCCTTTTATCTCACATCTCATTCATGTACTGAGCCACATGTGCATTAAGTTCTTCATTACATCCCTTTTTAGGCCCTAAAAATGTTTTTCATGTAGATTGTGCATTTAGGAGTTCAGTCTTTCGTTTCCGCTATTACATCACATTATTCTCTGTTATGGCAAATTCCTTAGCCGCTGCACAGTTGTGTGTGTTTTCTGCCACACGGACCATCCTCATTTTAAAATTGGCATCATAACTCCTTCACTGTCCTCTGTTAAATGAGCCCTTTCTTGTTCCTTGTCTTTCAATGTGGTCACTCATTTTTTTGCACGAGGATTAATCAGCCAAAACGTTAATGTCCATGAGCACGTGGAGGTCAGGTGCAAACAGCTGCTGTGTTGGTAGCACGCAAAAGACCAAATGGAGCGCATGCGCAGACTGCTGCTGTCTTGGTAGCATGCACTGAAATGTGAGCGGCCTGATTATAAGGCAAGTATGGATTTTTCAACAACTTTGTTTAAAAAAAAAACATTGCCATATAATCAGACCAACACGGTATATAATATTGTATAACCCCACGTGTCAAAAAAGAAATTGTCATTGTCACGGGGAACCTGGACTATCACACCAGGGATTAATTCACCAGACAGAACAACACAGTTGATAAAATTGAATTTATTGGACAATAATATATGCACAACTGTTACAAACATACAACACACACTCCCAACTGGGGGAAATGAGGACACCCTGTAGATCTAGTGGCAGGGGCCTCCGTGAGAAGATTTTCCCTGTTCTTCTCCCACAGGATCCAACAGGAACTGGACAAGCATCTTATGCCTGGAACCGGCATGGGTACAGCAATAGCTTCAGGTTCAGTTCAGCAACCTCTTCTCTCTCTCACTAGGGCCTCCCGCCCCATCCTTTATACCCCATGGAATAACTTGGTTATATAAAAGAGAGTTAAGGCCAGGTGTATTCAATATCACCCAGCACCTGATTGGTGGGTAGAAATGCAACATAACTTTGGTTACATAAAACTAGTTACATGAAAAGGTCACATACAAGTTTGCAACTATTCTACTGAACACAAAATTAACCCCTGGTCCCTGAAGTGCTGGCAACAGGCTACATACAACATATATATTTACAACATACTGTAATTGGTAATACAAATATATTATTGACAGGTAGGGGCAATGGCGGCTTGAACTTTATTAAAAGCGTTCACATCTACCCCTACTGTCACAGACATCTGCAGAGGTACAGATGTAGCCAGACTTACTATCCTCAGAGCTGTGATTTTCACTGCTCGGGCCTCTGTCACTCTTTGACGCCGGGCCCCTCTCTCATGTCGGTGCGTGCCAGAAGCTGGGTTATCTGAACTTTGTGAAGCCCCCTATCTGTCATAGAACACTAACTTGATACATGAACGCCATAATCTGGAAGTGCTAAATCGTTGCTAAAAAAAACAACTCAACAAAGACCGTGAGGTCCTCTTTAGATGTACCAGGCTTCCAAGTGCTTTTGGATCAATACAAAATGGGGTGAGAAGACCAGTGCCAGTTATGTGTGTTTTCTTTTTATCCCATTGTAACTTAAATTATGGAAATGTTATTACAAATGTGTTGGGATAGAGATTGTTTGTAGTTGCATGATTACACTACTAACTAATATTCTGGGCCCTTTATAAAATAATATATTAAAATGTAGCTTTTAATGTTGAGAAAAAAAGACATACTGTGCGTACATCGACTTCAACCTATGTTAAATTTAGACGACAGATACTTATCCTATATTTGTATTTATAGTTTATTCCTAATGAAGGCAAATAAAACCCCAGTGAAACATTATCCAATGATGTCACATAAGGGGGGAAATAAATTCCTTCCTGACTCCAATAAGGGAAATCGGATATCTCCCTGCATGAACATCCTTACCATGTTTACACCCCCATGTAGCCAGGTACCCCTGGGTTACTACACTGCTCTGCCTAACACATGTCCTGGTACCAGCGCAGGCAGTGTTATGGTTAATCCTTGCCCTTGCTGCAGTAAACAACTCCCTGGTTGTTACAGGGGGGTGGGCTGAAGGTGTAGGTACTGTCCACTGCCAGGGCTAAGACCTGGGACACTCCCCTCGAAACAAAGAGGGGCTGCAGCCCAAATTCAGTCTTCTCTTTGCTCTCCCCTTAGGTGGAAGAGTGTGTGTTCTATCCTCTCCCCTCAGGGGGAGTGTGATGTGTTCTGTGCTGGACCAGGGACCTGGTTTCAGGCCGCCCCCCCCCCCCCCCCGCAGGGGAGTGGAAACACCTACCCCATATGCCACCAGGGAGTATGGGATATAAGGCGAGACTCCTGGGTCCCACAAACACCACAAGTTATTTGTTTTACTCCTGCCTGAGGCTGCAGTCATTCAGGGGGATGGAGAGAGGTTTTCCTGCAGGGACTGCACCTTTCCATGATAGGTCCTGTTGGAATGGAGTCGCTGGAACAAAGAATAAGAGCTACAGATCTGAAAACCTGTCCTGTTATCCCCACTAACATCGGCGGAAGCTCCGAATCCTGAGAGCCTAACAGGTGAGCAGCACTACACCCGGTATCCAGAACCAAATCTCCCTTCGGGTGAGGGGAAAGGGGTTACACCTATATACATTTCCTTTCCAATAAACAGCATATCCCACTTTTTTTTTTAAAGATTTTCTTATTTATTTATAAAATGTTTTACCAGGAAATAATACATTGAGTTACCCCGAAAATGTCCTGAGCACAGAGTTAGGATGACAATACATGGTTATATTAAATGCACAGAGGTTAAAAGGGATACCTACAGACATTTCATGGACAGAGACCGTATTTGTTGTGGGCGTATGCAACAGTTACAGACAAGATTAAAGATATCTATTGTATCTGCCACCAAATACAGTATGTGTACATCAAACAAATAACCGAATCGCACAACTTTACAATATGGCTGGTAATATTCTTGGACGAAGTAATAATTAACTCACTTATCAATAGTTCAGGACAATCCTCCTCCAGAGTTTCCTCTATTCCTTTAATCAGTCACAACCATAAAGTAGGATTGTCCGTGAAATTTTACCAAGGATTTTTTTTAGTTGTTGCCCTTAAAGTAATCACACCAGCTACACGCTGTGTGTATCTGAACGCAGTGACTGCTGGTGATTACAGGAACCCAGAACTCAAACACCAAGGCGGACGTAAGATCAGGTACTGAAACTCCGGGAAAGTCATGGGGAAAACACATCGGCGTAACATGGAAAGCCCTTTAGGCACGAAAACTCTTATAAAAAGGCTCTGTCTGTGTGATAAACATGAAACTCTCCTGATACAGTACATAGCTGCTGTATCCACCAGGACAAAGAAGGACAAGAAGAATGGTCTTCAGAAGCAACTCACTCTTCATATTTGTAAGTCATTTTGAAATTAATAATTTGTTGAAGACGGGAGGGGGGTGGGGAAGCAAAGTAAAATGATTAGCATCAAGGTGTAGATCAGTATGTTGTGCAAATACTGTAGCAGCATGAGGGAATGGGGTTTGTACTTAACTCGTTCTCTGCCAGAACTGCCGGGGACAAATTGCCTTTCAATGTTCAAGCAGGGAACGGCTTGGTGTAGAATTCTTATAGCTGAGCTGTCCGCTGTTATATCACTATTTCTAGTCCATTCACATTTCCCCAATTATAACTATACCATACAGTATCTGATCACTGGTATGTACACTGTGGGCCTCTAGCCAAATATACTTGTGAGATATCTTTTTCTTTGTGTCTTTTCAATGTTTTAAGATAAGTGTGTGGTTACTCAGTGGAATACCTTAACAATGTGTGGCCCTTTAAAACCGATGTATGTAAAAATACTATTGCTGAAGGAGGGCTGATATACAGTATTCTAAATAAACAAACAGCTTTCTATATTTTAACTCGAAAAATGTAATACATATAGGTGAAGGATTTTTTATTACAAATATATATCGTTAAACATGGCACTGCCATAATCAACTCAATGTAATCCTTAACACATGTAGCTGCCATTGGTTAGTTACGGTCTTAGGTGAGATGGCACCTTGAAAGCAGCAAAACATGAAGCACTGCGCAATTTAAAGGAAAAAAAAAATATATATATATATATATAAATATATATATATATATTTACAGGATTGAAGGAGGGGGTCTCCGAAGCTGAATTGCATTCATTTCAGCTCCAGGGACCCCCTGCTTCCAGAGATACTTACCGCCGTAGGGGTGCCGATATCTGCTGCCAGGGAACTTGTGTGCCTAATGAAATGGCGGCATTTAAATGTCCCATATCACGGGGACCAATAGGAAGCTGTGACGTCATCCCATGTGGCTTCCTATTGTCCGTAACCTGGACATTTAAACTCCACAGAGATGCCGGCACCCACTATGGAGGTAAGTATCTCTGGAAGCAGGGGGTCCCCGTGGCTGAAATTAACACGGCTTCAGCAATCCCCTGCTTCAATCCTGCAATATATTCAAAAAAATCATGCAGTGCTACATGTGTTGCTGCTTTAAAACATCTGTTTTGGAAAAGGTCTCTCAACCAGTCAAGAACTGTGAGTTGTTACAGTATGTTGACATACTGTAAAGCAGTGCTACTTTGTTGCATGAATCCAAGATACTGTGGGATTCAGTATATGCTAACTTTATTAGTACAAAAGCCAGAAACGTCATTTTAATTGTAATCTGCGCTTTGTCTGCTTCTTTAGTCTGTAATGTTTCTGATACTATAATCTGTACTTTTTCTCATGAAACAGGCATCTGTTCTTGTTGCATTGTCTACAACAGCCTTTCAAGCCCAGGGATATTCCTCACATGGGGGAAATGAGGAGAGGGAATATCGTTCAGATTCCAAGGAGAAATGTGCATTGAAGAAGAGCAGGCGGCTGCCAAGCAGCATGACTGTTGATATTAGTATCATTGGCTCGAGCTATCTGGAGAGCCTGGCTGAGGCTGAAGGCATTGAAAGCCGCTCTCTGGCACCATGGGATTACAGGTAGGTTTTGTATGACTGACAATACAAAGTAGCCAAATGTTCCTCTATAAATGTGACCCACAATTAGTGTATGGCGGGTAAAAAAGTGGCAGAAACCTTCCACCGTACAAAATACAGGAAAGATAAAATACCCAGGAGTGTGTTTGCAGGACTTCTACAGGTCCCCAAACCTGATTTACTCGCCCCATTGTCAGATGTCATGCAGTGGTTAAGCTGCATATGATCATCCAATGGGAATGTCACTTTTAGCCTCCTAATCCCGTTATTTTGTAAATTCACTAGCTTTGCCTTCTGCATTAAACCGCTGATACAGCTACTGTAAGCTTATGACAAGGGGGACACAGTGTCAGCGGACTAGCCCAAAGACACGTGTGTCCTCCTATTGGATTTATCAGTTTGAACTTGGTCATTGCTTCTGCATTGCTACCAAACATGGGAAACAAGTAAATGGTCGCTTTTCCACACACTTGTCTTTTTCACAATTTTAAAAATAAAATGACCCCTTGTATAATTTTATATTAGTTATCAGACATTCCCAGGTCCAATGTATTGTGATCACTGAGCAAATCAAGACATCATTGTGGCATACTATGCACGGCATTTAAGTTAATAGAACCTAGGTTGTTACCTGGAAAATAATTGTCTAGTCTCTAGATGAGTATAGTCATTTTTATACCTCGTGCAAAATTAAAGAAACCTCAATTTCCCTCAATCTTATGCTATACGGTGGAGGATTTGTGTCACTTTTTCATTCACTATAACTTATTGAATGTGCAGTTGAAACCTATCACCGCTTCATATTGCAAAGCCAGCACAACCAGCCTCACACTGATGAGACCCAAAAGGTTGAAATAGCTGCCTGTGAGTAGGGTTACGGGCTATATTGAAAAGCTGTGTAATACGACAAATAGGGTTCCATGTTAAAATGGATTTGAAGCAAAAGGTGATACTGGGTGCTCATTCACATGTCATTTCCCAGAATCCCTGGCTGCAGAGGAAGCTAAGAGATAATGTATGCTAAGAGATAATGGAGAGAGTCGGGTTGCAGACCAGTTTGAGACATTCCTCAATTTTGCCCAAGTTTGTGATGGTTAGTTAATTTATCAAGGTTTTGACAATTTAAATTAATTGAAAATAATGGGACATTTGTAATAATAAACAAAAAAAAGTGGCACATGTATAAATAGTTTGAAAATTCTCTATCAAAGGGGAAGCTTTTAAGTTATCCTGTGTCAAGACAATATAAGGGTGTAAGGATACACTTACATTGCAGAGCAGATCCATGTACCTTTTATTGTTTATGCACAACAAATTCCAAGAGTACTCGTCAATAAAGTTTAGCTCAACTTACAGAGCAGCCAGTTGTCTCCAGGATCGATTCTAAAATGCTGCACTCGTTTGCCATTCAAAAACATCATTCGTTTCTAGAACTTTCTCACATAAACTTTTTCATGTGTTGCAGCCTCAATGTGGATCCCAACAGATACCCTCGTGTTATTGCTGAGGCTAACTGTCTCAGTTCAGCCTGCACGGACTCTGATGGGAAGGAAAACCCGGATCTGACCTCACATCCTATCCAGCAGGAAATCATGGTTCTCCGCCGAGGGCAGAAAGACTGCAACTATATCTATACACTGGAGACTCAGCTGGTCACGTTGGGGTGTACATGCACCAGACCCAGTGTCAGCTCAGCATGGTAGTTAGTTACTGTATCTGTTTTGAAGTCCCTCATCTCAGTCCTTATAATGCATGATCCATGAAACACAGAAAACTAATATTTGACTATTGTGTCATTTACATTTACCAGCTTCTTTTTCTTAGATAACGACGTGTTAATGTACCCTTTATATGTACATAAACATACTTGCTTATAAAGCTTTGTGGACAACATGCTGCTGCAACAGCTTGCGTGTATCAATGACTTACTGTTCAATTAAGTGGCTCTGCTATGTTAGGCACTATAAAACATAACAATTTGTTATTGCTAGACACTAAATCCTTGTCTACTGGACAAGACCGGAACCCATTGTAAAAAAGCAGTATTGTATATTACTGGATATGTGAATATTTCTTACATTTCAGAAATAAATGTAGCAATGTATATACTGTATATAACATTTAATTTGTTCTGTAGTTCTTTACTTGAATACTCAATAAATCCAATAAATCTAACAATGTTTTGTCGCAATGGAAAAGTGTCAGAAGTGAGGGACACAGCTTCCTCCTGATCCTCTGGACCACTCTATAGCATTTAATATTGTCAGTCATTCTCTTCTTCTCGTTCTTCAATCTGTTCACATGTGGGACAAGACCCCATGCTTGGGGGGGAGGGAGTATATTTTACCTCTCCAGCTACTGTTGACATGAAGGGTAGTTAACAAGAGAACGCGGTGTGATACCCTATAAGGGAGCTTGGTGAATCTCCTCCTATGTCTCTGACCATAAAACAGGATCCAGGGCAGGAAAGGGAGCGATGTCATCAGGAACACCCAAAAGAAAACATATAAAATATCATAGTGCAGTAGGTTAAATAAAACGTGATGTTCAGTGTGATAACTTGGCTCTTATAGATGACCTACTTACAAGAAGTAAGATCAAAAACAGCAAGTGGTTTAAAGATGGTTCTTGAAAAATTCAGCTTGTAGTGGCAGATGGGTATGACCGCAGCACGCAACAGTGAACACTGGTAACAGGCTGGATGGTATATTCACGAAGACCTCAGCTCCCAGTCAGATACACGCAATCATACAGGAATAGAGGGAAACCATAGTGTTTACCAGATAACACCAAAATTAATAGATAAAAGGTATAAGACATGTACTCACAAGGTGGAATACGAACACAATCACATAAGGTTTTACTTGAGGCAGTAGGTATGGTGAATCGGCAGATGGAAAGCTCCAGTCCCTTCAGTATCCCTCCTTGAGGGTGCCCCCTCGTCCGGTCGCAGATGGAGAGCGTCTGTCGTCACGTCCGGGCCTAGGAGTGACGACTTCCGGTTGAAGCGGATGAGTGAAGGGGTGATGGGATCGCCGCACCGACACTGTGCCTCCAGGGATGAAACAGGTAGCCAGACTGCAATTCAGCTGTGCTGCTACTCTGCTAACTCGGCTCAACGCGTTTCGCTGTATACCACAGCTTCCTCAGGAGAAATAATTACATCCCCAGTGGGTTGTTGTTTAAGTAGTATGTATAATTAAGTAGACAATTGAAAACACTCAAAAAATTACAAATGAAATAATTAATTAATTACACACAGGTTCTCCCCATAAAGGGTACATAATCACTGTGGTCCAAAAATACGGCGCATAAAATATATTACATAAATTTATTTAAAACTCCAATAAAATGTATGTTAAAAGTATGTGATATTTTAAAAATATTTATTTGATAAAACTCAATTAATGAGGGGTCGACGAAGAGGGATTGGGGATGGAAGGGAGAGAGAGAAAACATAAATTAGTGGAGGGTATATAAATCAAAACATAACAGACTTGGAACAGCATATAAATTAAAATGTATAAAATTTTATAAATATATAAAAAATATTAGTATAAAGCTGACATATATTTAGACAAAAAGTGCAATCACAGTAGCTAAAGGAAAGGTGTGATTTCAAAGTCTGCATTCAGACCATTGGGCATTAGGGTATTGAGTCTATGTACCCAGTACATCTCTCTTTTGCTCAAATCTAAGTCTCTATCCCGCCCTCTCCAGTGTTGTGCAACATGCTCTATAGCAGTAAATTTTAGCCCTTGTGTACTGGAGTTATGAAAGTTGGAAAAGTGCTTAGAAACATTATGTGTCTGGACACCGCGTCTAATATTACTTAGATGTTCTAAGATGCGTGTCTTGATGGCTCTTGTTGTCTTTCCCACATATTGTAGCCCACACGGGCATTCAAGAAGATAAATTATATCATCTGAGTTACAGTTCATATATTGTTTTATTTTGTAATCCTCATTTTTATTATTGCACTTAAACCCCTTTTTATCTTGTTGTTTATATTCACAGGCTTTGCAAGAAGCGCAGCCGTAGAAACCTTCCAGTTTCTGGAGCCAACCATTCTTTTTTGTTTCCAATTTTTTTATTGCACTGGGGGCTATCATGCCTTTCAAATTTCTCGCTTTTTTAAAAATTACCTTAGGGTATTTTGGGATTTCGTCCTTTAGAATTGGGTCATTCAGCAGAACATGCCAGTGTTTGTTTATTATTTTACTAATATTGTTTGATTCTTTATTAAAAGATGTTAAAAATGCTGTATCAAAGTTCCCTGGAAGGTTGAGAATATTTCAGAAACACCTTATAATTTATCTTTATTTATTTTATTCAGTCACATTTACTGCTGTTATAGCGCTGTTCCAAGTCACTGGGTTTCACATTCTGACCATAAAACAGACAAAAATAATTCCACTGTGTATTTTTTGGCCTCTCCAGATCATTTTTCGTACCTTATTTATTATAAAACGTCTATCAGACCAGCAACTGGAAAAACAACAGCAGGTCATTTTCACACTGGTGATCTAGAACCACTTGAAAGGTGTAGATAATTTACATTTATATACACACTGTTAGCGCTCATTTGCATGTAATTTCCCAGAATCCCTGGATGCAGTGGAAGCACTGTATGCTGAGGTAATAGGGAAAGGCAGGGTTGCAGACCTGTCTGATACATGAATGTGATTACAAGTGATTCTTTTTTTATGTGCGGTACACTGTACGGTGGAGGGTTTTTGTCACTTTTGTTATTACTCACCATAAGTTATTTTGTATACTGAAGAAAGGATCAGCACGCTGAAGTTAAAGCTGGCGTCCAGCAATATTGTGGATAGGATTGGTCAAAAGGTGACCAACAAAAGGAGATCATATAGGTTTGCACGCAACTAATATATAACTCTGAGTGTAGGTATATATATATATATTTATATTAAACCATATGGGTACCAGGAGGTTTAAAATACAAAACAAAAAATTATTTATTAAATACTAATGGGTACACATCTATCAAAAATTATATATCTAATTTAAAAGTAATCTAAAATCTCTAAAGAAAGTGATGACGGAGTAGGTCGGCAAACACGGTGAGGTGTATGGGTATATTGCAGTAGGGGTATATACAGTACAATCACGGTGGTCCCATATGTAAGTGACACTGCCTATAGACCCTATAGTATAGGTCTGTATGGTGTAATTCGGCGGTATGCTAGCTAAATTAGCCTATGTGCACACAAGCCTCTGTATCACAGGGACTCACAGATTGGCGTCACTGAGCAAATAGCAGCTAAATATCCCTCGTTTATATACTCCTCATAGTGGAGGGATAGTACTCTAATGAGTATGCTGTGTGTAAACAGAGCGCCGTATATCACCCATATCCGAGTTGTAGCTCTTAGGTCACCGGGGATGCCTCATGCTCCGTCTCACGCTCCACGAAAAAAACGGCTGACGTCATCAGTCTGTGCGTCGCCTAACACCCGACGATCGTTTCACGCCTCTTGGCGCTTCTTCTAGGGGGGAGGAGTGTAGCGTATCTCCTCTATGGTATGTATTTATACACCTCCTGGGGGCGGTGAAGTGGGCGTTTTTAGTGTGAACGTAAAGACCCAATTAGGTCGTCCGCCTCAGTTGAATTAGACTGATTGAGTGGCTATTAGGTATATAGCCTATTGTTTTGATTAGCGATGCATAATATTGAAGTCGAATACTAAAGTATTTATATGTAGATCCCTGTGTGAGTGACGTGATTTAAGATGGTTTGCGTGGACATATATTGTTTAATTACCATGTAGACCATACTAAATCAATTTATGCCCATTAGGATTAGATGCGGTTCGTGTTGTTAGTGCCTTATATCTACAGAAGTAACGATGTGATGAAACATGCTTGTATTTACATATCTGTATGTTTGCCGTGTAGGAGTGACCACTAGCTGTTTAGACCGCCCAAACGGGTCAATGCGGTCTTACTAATTATTAAATATATTTAAGCTGACTATATTGTTATAATGTCCACAGAAGTATTGAAACATGCTTGTATTTACATATCTGTATGTTTGTCGTGTAGGAGTGACCACTGGCTGTTTAGACCGCCCAGAAGGGTCAATGCGGTCTTACTAATTATTAAATATGTTTAAGCTGACTGTATTGTTTATACTGTAATATCAGTGGCCCTAAAGTCAGGCATGAATGTATCCCTAGTAAGTATATGTTGGTAAGTATCCTAGGCGCTTCACAGAAGGTACATGGTATGTGAGGGGTGTAAGAGTATTCACTAACTATTCAGTCCGCCCAAAACAAATGGTCAAAAAGTTCTTGGTGAGTGTAAGATGTAATCTGTGCCCTGACTGTATAGAGTTGTTAGATGAAGGGTGAGTATATAAACCCTTCATTCAGACCTATGGGGCTGAGAGTTTATAAAGTACTCTTTTTGTAGGAGTAACCTATTCCAGTCACCCTTACGCGGTCCTAAAGGTACCAATTCTATCCCTGCAAAGCGCAGATTCGTGGAAATACCATCATGTACGCCATTCACATGTCTGGCTAGGGGTGTGTCTTGTTTATTACGTATGGTCCCTAGGTGTTCGAGGATTCTCACTTTCAGCTGACGAAAGGTTTTACCTACATACATTTTGTTGCATGTACATGTAATGATATATATAACTCCTTTGCTGTTGCAGTTTATGAAGTCAGTGATTTTAAATGTTTTTACTTTTGTATTATCTGTAAATTATTTAGTTGGTGGCATGTGTACACATGCCTTGCATTTCCCGCAAGGGAATGATCCCTGCGGTTTGTGATCTAACCATGTTCTATTGGGAATAGGTTGGTAGTGACTCTGTACCATCCTATCTTTTAGGTTGCGTGATCTTCTGCATGTAAGTGTTGGTGACGGGTTCAACACTTCTATCAGATCCTCATCCTCAGTGAGTAGATGCCAGTGTTTTGTGAAGATACGTCTCAGGTCATGCCACTGAGTATTAAAAGTGCCAATAAAACGTATGACTTCTTTGGTATCTGGTCTCGCTTTATTTTTTGTCAGAAGCATATCTCTCTGTGTGTGTTTAGCTCTCTTTAGTGCTTTCTGGACTGCATTCTTACTGTATCCCCTGTCATAGAACCTCTGGCTCATTTCTCCTGCCTTACTCGCAAATTCTGCCATAGTAGAGCAGTTGCGTCGAAGGCGGAGAAATTGTCCTGTGGGTATGTTTTGGACAAGATGATTGGGGTGGTGGCTGTCTGCCCATAGAATGCTGTTGGTAGCTGTGGGTTTTCTAAACAGTGTAGTTTGTAGATACCCTTCAGTGTCCTTATAGATTGATATGTCTATAAAGTCTATTTTTTGTTTGTCCATTTGCATAGTCAGTTTCAAATTGAATTGGTTATTGTTCAATTTGGCAACGAATTCTTGCAAGAGAGCTAGTGAGCCCTTCCATAGCATGAGAATATCATCAATGTAGCGGACCCACATGATAATGTTGTCCGCGTACATGTCCAGTTCACAGCCTAAAACCACGGTTTCCTCCCACCAGCCTAGGTATAGGTTGGCGTAGGTGGGGGCACACGTGGTTCCCATGGCCGTGCCCTGGATTTGATGATAGAACTTCCCATTGAATATAAAGAAGTTGCTTGTAAGTACAAACTCTAAGAGTTTGATGACGAAGGCGTTGTGTATTTTAGCCTCCATATCTCTAGATCTCAAAAAGAAGCTAACCGCCCCTAGCCCAATTACATGTGGGATACTTGTGTATAGGTTCACTACATCAAGGCCCACTAAGAGAGTGTCGTCATCGATATGTACATTGTCTATTCTAAGCAAAACATCTTTGGTGTCTTTCAAATGTGATGGAAGTGAGCTCACGAATGGACGTAAAAATTTGTCGAGGTATATGCTTGCATTAGAGGTGACATTTCCTATCCCTGACACAATTGGTCTACCAGGAGGAGGGGATAGTCCTTTGTGCACCTTCGGTAAGTGATAGAATGTGGCTATCCTAGGGTGAGGTATAAGGATAAATTCATATTCGGTCTTGGTGATCACTTTGTTCTCTAAGCCTTCCATTAGGATGGTAGTAAGTTTAGTTTTAAAAGAGTCTGTAGGGTCTACATCGAGTATCTTGTCTTTTAGTAGATTAGCACATTCCTGGATATAGTTAGATTTATCCAAAATAACTATATTGCCCCCTTTGTCAGAAGGTTTTATGATAATGTTTGTATCTGTTTCCAGATCCTTCAGAGCCTGTATTTCGCTAGTAGATATATTACAGGATTTTTTCATAGTTTGCGTATGTAGTGCTTCGATTTCTTTAGTAATCAGACTAGTAAAAACCTCTATATTGGAGCACGTCTCCATAGCAGGCATAAATTTGGATTTGTTTCTTACGTTAGTGAAAGGGCCTTCCCCTGGTGGTTTTTCACTTTCCCTAAGTAAGTCTCCAAGGAGGCGTATGTTCATACGGTCCATATGATCATATCCTTCCATGGGTGTGTTAAGATTAAGTCTCTTCTCGCGTCTAGTATGGAATTTATGAAGTAGTAGTTTACGCGAGAAGAGATTTAGATCCTTGATACACTCGAATTTATTAATCTGATTAGTGGGGCAGTAAGACAATCCTTTCGATAGTACCGACATATGTGCAGGGGTCAAAACTTTGTGTGATAGATTAATTATCTGTGAAACCTCCTTTTCCTGGACCCTCTCCCCCTGTATTGGGGCCTGTACCCCCACCGGTCCCTGTCTCTCAATTGGTTTTGATTTTGATTTTGAGCCCCCTCTCCTTGTTCTCTTCCGTCTCTGATAGGATTTGTGGGGGCAAGATGTTCTAAAAAACCGGATGGAGTTGGTGCGTGACTTGTGTCTAAATCTGTGTCACTGTTTTCCCACTCCGTGGAAGACTCCCCTGTACAGGGATATTTTCCAGAGGGTGGGGGGAAAAGGCGCGTCTTTTTTCGGAAAATTTTGCCCTCTTCAAAATCTTTCACATCTCGCAAAAACTTTTTTTGTTTTCTTTCCGTTATATCTGCTTTGATTTTACTTATATTCGTTTTAAGCTTTTTGTCCAGAATATCGAAGTCTGAATGATCTTTCCAGGTGTGTGCAGTTTCTAACAGTGTCTTAATGTTTGTGTTGATTTTTTCTAGTTTTTTCTGTTCATATTCTATCAGGAATGTCATTAATTTTGCTGAACAATCTAGCAGAATTTTTGACCAGCCTTTATGGAACTCCTCCTCAACAATAAGATGGGATGGTGGTATAAAGACACGAAGGCCTCTTGGGACCAATTTTGCAGCCAGATATTTCTCAAGGCTGGTAATTTCCCACCAAGTTTTTGTTTGTGTTATAAACAGTTTATCCAGTTCTGCAAAATATTTTTTGATATCTGGCAGGTCTGTCGTGTCTGTGGCTAGTCTAGTGTTAGAAAAAACATCTTGTGCCTCAGTGCTCCAAACATTGAAGTCAGGTTGGTGTGACAAAATACCCGACATACTCACTCACCACAAAGGGTCAGTTTTGAAACCAGTAATCGTGAAATATATAATCAGAAAAATGTATCTCCTTGTTATGCAAGCATTAGGGAGCAAAGTGTTATAGAGTAGGGATCAAAAATCCCAAAACAAATGCAGGATAAGGATTGTATGAACACTGCTCACCTTAGTAATCAAATGCTAAGATAAAAAGTGGTGCAAGGGATTGTTAACAAGTGGATAGGATTGGTCAAAAGGTGACCAACAAAAGGAGATCCCATAGGTTTGCACTCAACTAATATATAACTCTGAGTGTAGGTATATATATATATTTATATTAAACCATATGGGTACCAGGAGGTTTAAAATACAAAACAAAAAAATATTTATTAAATACTAATGGGTACACATCTATCAAAAATTATATATCTAATTTAAAAGTAATCTAAAATCTCTAAAGAAAGTGATGACGGAGTAGGTCGGCAAACACGGTGAGGTGTATGGGTATATAGCAGTAGGGGTATATACAGTACAATCACAGTGGTCCCATATGTAAGTGACACTGCCTATAGACCCTATAGTATAGGTCTGTATGGTGTAATTCGGTGGTATGCTAGCTAAATTAGCCTATGTGCACACAAGCCTCTGTATCACAGGGACTCACAGATTGGCGTCACTGAGCAAATAGCAGCTAAATATCCCTCGTTTATATACTCCTCATAGTGGAGGGATAGTACTCTAATGAGTATGCTGTGTGTAAACAGAGCGCCGTATATCACCCATATCCGAGTTGTAGCTCTTAGGTCACCGGGGATGCCTCATGCTCCGTCTCACGCTCCACGAAAAAAACGGCTGACGTCATCAGTCTGTGCGTCGCCTAACACCCGACGATCGTTTCACGCCTCTTGGCGCTTCTTCTAGGGGGGAGGAGTGTAGCGTATCTCCTCTATGGTATGTATTTATACACCTCCTGGGGGCGGTGAAGTGGGCGTTTTTAGTGTGAACGTAAAGACCCAATTAGGTCGTCCGCCTCAGTTGAATTAGACTGATTGAGTGGCTATTAGGTATATAGCCTATTGTTTTGATTAGCGATGCATAATATTGAAGTCGAATACTAAAGTATTTATATGTAGATCCCTGTGTGAGTGACGTGATTTAAGATGGTTTGCGTGGACATATATTGTTTAATTACCATGTAGACCATACTAAATCAATTTATGCCCATTAGGATTAGATGCGGTTCGTGTTGTTAGTGCCTTATATCTACAGAAGTAACGATGTGATGAAACATGCTTGTATTTACATATCTGTATGTTTGCCGTGTAGGAGTGACCACTAGCTGTTTAGACCGCCCAAACGGGTCAATGCGGTCTTACTAATTATTAAATATATTTAAGCTGACTATATTGTTATAATGTCCACAGAACTATTGAAACATGCTTGTATTTACATATCTGTATGTTTGTCGTGTAGGAGTGACCACTGGCTGTTTAGACCGCCCAGAAGGGTCAATGCGGTCTTACTAATTATTAAATATGTTTAAGCTGACTGTATTGTTTATACTGTAATATCAGTGGCCCTAAAGTCAGGCATGAATGTATCCCTAGTAAGTATATGTTGGTAAGTATCCTAGGCGCTTCACAGAAGATACATGGTATGTGAGGGGTGTAAGAGTATTCACTAACTATTCAGTCCGCCCAAAACAAATGGTCAAAAAGTTCTTGGTGAGTGTAAGATGTAATCTGTGCCCTGACTGTATAGCAGGCCTGCACAACTCCAGTCCTCGAGTGCCGCAAACAGGCCAGGTTTTCAGGATATCCCTACTTCAGCACAGGTGGCACAATTAGTGGCTCAGTATGACTGAGCCACTAATTGAACCATCTGTGCTGAAGTAGGGAAATCCTGAAAACCTGGCCTTTTTGCGGCCCTCGAGGACTGGAGTTGTGCAGGCCTGCTGTATAGAGTTGTTAGATGAAGGGTGAGTATATAAACCCTTCATTCAGACCTATGGGGCTGAGAGTTTTTAAAGTATATATCCATTTACACTCTTTTTGTAGGAGTAACCTATTCCAGTCACCCTTACGCGGTCCTAAAGGTACCAATTCTATCCCTGCAAAGCGCAGATTCGTGGAAATACCATCAGGAAGTGTTGAACCCGTCACCAACACTTACATGCAGAAGATCACGCAACCTAAAAGATAGGATGGTACAGAGTCACTACCAACCTATTCCCAATAGAACATGGTTAGATCACAAACCGCAGGGATCATTCCCTTGCGGGAAATGCAAGGCATGTGTACACATGCCACCAACTAAATCATTTACAGATAATACAAAAGTAAAAACATTTAAAATCACTGACTTCATAAACTGCAACAGCAAAGGAGTTATATATATCATTACATGTACATGCAACAAAATGTATGTAGGTAAAACCTTTCGTCAGCTGAAAGTGAGAATCCTCGAACACCTAGGGACCATACGTAACAAACAAGACACACCCCTAGCCAGACATGTGAATGGCGTACATGATGGTATTTCCACGAATCTGCGCTTTGCAGGGATAGAATTGGTACCTTTAGGACCGCGTAAGGGTGACTGGAATAGGTTACCCCTACAAAAAGAGTGTAAATGGATATATACTTTAAAAACTCTCAGCCCCATAGGTCTGAATGAAGGGTTTATATACTCACCCTTCATCTAACAACTCTATACAGTCAGGGCACAGATTACATCTTACACTCACCAAGAACTTTTTGACCATTTGTTTTGGGCGGACTGAATAGTTAGTGAATACTCTTACACCCCTCACATACCATGTACCTTCTGTGAAGCGCCTAGGATACTTACCAACATATACTTACTAGGGATACATTCATGCCTGACTTTAGGGCCACTGATATTACAGTATAAACAATACAGTCAGCTTAAACATATTTAATAATTAGTAAGACCGCATTGACCCTTCTGGGCGGTCTAAACAGCCAGTGGTCACTCCTACACGACAAACATACAGATATGTAAATACAAGCATGTTTCAATAGTTCTGTGGACATTATAACAATATAGTCAGCTTAAATATATTTAATAATTAGTAAGACCGCATTGACCCGTTTGGGCGGTCTAAACAGCTAGTGGTCACTCCTACACGGCAAACATATAGATATGTAAATACAAGCATGTTTCATCACATCGTTACTTCTGTAGATATAAGGCACTAACAACACGAACCGCATCTAATCCTAATGGGCATAAATTGATTTAGTATGGTCTACATGGTATTTAAACAATAAATGTCCACGCAAACCATCTTAAATCACGTCACTCACACAGGGATCTACATATAAATACTTTAGTATTCGACTTCAATATTATGCATCGCTAATCAAAACAATAGGCTATATACCTAATAGCCACTCAATCAGTCTAATTCAACTGAGGCGGACGACCTAATTGGGTCTTTACGTTCACACTAAAAACGCCCACTTCACCGCCCCCAGGAGGTGTATAAATACATACCATAGAGGAGATACGCTACACTCATCCCCCCTAGAAGAAGCGCCAAGAGGCGTGAAACGATCGTCGGGTGTTAGGCGACGCACAGACTGATGACGTCAGCCGTTTTTTTCGTGGAGCGTGAGACGGAGCATGAGGCATCCCCGGTGACCTAAGAGCTACAACTCGGATATGGGTGATATACGGCGCTCTGTTTACACACAGCATACTCATTAGAGTACTATCCCTCC
This sequence comes from Ascaphus truei, assembly GCF_040206685.1. NCBI lineage: Eukaryota > Metazoa > Chordata > Amphibia > Anura > Ascaphidae > Ascaphus > Ascaphus truei. The sequence goes on from NC_134486.1 coordinate 395,464,542, forward strand.
ACTATGAGGAGTATATAAACGAGGGATATTTAGCTGCTATTTGCTCAGTGACGCCAATCTGTGAGTCCCTGTGATACAGAGGCTTGTGTGCACATAGGCTAATTTAGCTAGCATACCGCCGAATTACACCATACAGACCTATACTATAGGGTCTATAGGCAGTGTCACTTACATATGGGACCACCGTGATTGTACTGTATATACCCCTACTGCTATATACCCATACACCTCACCGTGTTTGCCGACCTACTCCGTCATCACTTTCTTTAGAGATTTTAGATTACTTTTAAATTAGATATATAATTTTTGATAGATGTGTACCCATTAGTATTTAATAAATAATTTTTTGTTTTGTATTTTAAACCTCCTGGTACCCATATGGTTTAATATAAATATATATATATACCTACACTCAGAGTTATATATTAGTTGAGTGCAAACCTATGGGATCTCCTTTTGTTGGTCACCTTTTGACCAATCCTATCCACTTGTTAACAATCCCATGCACCACTTTTTATCTTAGCATTTGATTACTAAGGTGAGCAGTGTTCATACAATCCTTATCCCGTCCAGCAATATTGGCCTGACAATCAGAAAGAAGCAGGCGTAGACCGGCCCATTGTTTATTAATAACTAGCTGATATACCCGGCGTTGCCCGGGCGTGGAAGGGCAGGGGGCATGGAGTGGAAGGGCGGGGGGGGCCAAGGGGCGTGGAAGGGCGGGGAGGGAAAAGGGCAGGGGGGCAAAGGGCACGGAGGGGCGGGGGGGCAAAGGGCACGGAGGGGCGGGGGGGCAAAGGGCAGGGAGGGGCAGGGGTGCCAAAGGGCAGGGAGGGGCGGGGGTGCCAAAGGGCAGGGAGGGGCGGGGGTGCCAAAGGGCAGGGAGGGGCGGGGGAGCCGAAGGGGTGGGAGGGGCAGGGGGGCCAAAGGGCAGAGAGGGGCAGGGGGGCCAAAGGGCAGGGAGGGGCGGGGGGGCCAAAGGGCAGGGAGGGGCGGGGGGGCCAAAGGGCAGGGATGGGCGGAGGGGCGGGGGGACCAAAGGGCAGGGAGGGGCGGGGGGGCCAAAGGGCAGGGAGGGGCGGGGGGGCCAAAGGGCAGGGAGGGGCTGGGGTGCCAAAGGGCAGGGAGGGGCGGTGGGGGCCAAAGGGCAGGGAGGGGCGGGGGGGCAAAGGGCAGGGGGGGCCAAAGGGCAGGGGGGGCGGGGGGGCCAAAGGGCAGGGAGGGGCAGGGGGGCCAAAGGGCAGGGAGGGGCGGGGGGGCCCAAGGTCAGGGAGGGGTGGGGGGGCCAAAGGGCAGGGAGGGGCGGGGGGTCTAAGGGCAGGGAGGGGCGGGGGCACTAAGGGCAGGGAGGGCAGGGGGGCAGGGGGGCAAGAGGGCAGGGGGGCAAGAGGGCAGGGAGGGAGGGGGGCAGGGAGGGAGGGGGGGAGGGAGGGAGGGGGTAAAGGGCAGGGGGGGCAAGAGGGCAGGGTGGGAGGGGGCAAGAGGGCAGGGAGGGAGGGAGGGGGTAAAGGGCAGGGGGGGCAAGAGGGCAGGGAGGGAGGGGGCAAGAGGGCAGGGAGGGAGGGGGGCAAAGGGCAGGGGGGGCAAGAGGGCAGGGAGGGAGGGGGCAAGAGGCCAAAGGGCAGGGAGGGGCGGGGGGGCCAAAGGGCAGGAATGGGCGAGGGGGCAAGAGGGCAGGGGGGCAAGGGGGCAGGGAGGGAGGGGGGCAGGGAGGGAGGGGGGCAAAGGGCAGGGGGGGCAAGAGGGCAGGGAGGGAGGGGGGCAAAGGGCAGGGGGGGCAAGAGGGCACGGAGGGAGGGGGGCAAGAGGGCAGGGAGGGAGGGGGGCAAGAGGGCAGGGAGGGGGGCAAGAGGGCAGGGAGGGAGGGGGGCAAGAGGCCAAAGGCAGGGGGGACAAGGGCAGGGTGGAAAAGGGCAAAGGGGCAAAGGGCAGGGGGAGGGAGGGCAGGGGTCAAAGGGCAGGGGGAGGGAGGGAGGGCAGGGGTCAAAGGGCAGGGGAGGGAGGGCAGGGGTCAAAGGGCAGGGGGGGGAGGGCAGGGGGCAAAGGTCAGGGGGAGGGAGGGCAGGGGGCAAAGGGCATTGAGAGGGAGGGCAGGGGGGCAAAGGGCAGGGGGCAAAGAGCAGGGGGAGGGAGGGGAGGGAGGGCAGGGGGGGCAAAGGGCATTAGGAGGGAGGGCAGGGGGGCAAAGGGCATTAGGAGGGAGGGCAGGGGGCAAAGGGCATTAGGAGGGAGGGCAGGGGGGCAAAGGGCATTAGGAGGGAGGGAAGGGGGGGCAAAGGGCTTTGGAAGGGAGGGCAGGGGCAAAGGGCAGGGGAAAGAGGGCAGGGGGGGCAAAGGGCATTGTGAGGGAGGGCAGGGGGCAAAGGGCAGGGAAGGGAGGGCATTGGGCAAAGGGCAGGGGAGGGAGGGCAAGTGGGGCAAAGGGCATTAGGAGGGAGGGCAGGGGGGGCAAAGGGCATTGGGAGGGAGGGCAGGGGGCAAAGGGCATTGGGAGGGAGGGCAGGGGGTAAAGGGCAGGGGAGGGAGGGCAGGGGGCAAAGGGCAGGGGGAGGGAGGGCAGGGGGCAAAGGGCAGGGGGAGGGAGGGCAGGGGGGGCAAAGGACATTAGGAGGGAGGGCAGGGGGGGCAAAGGGCATTGGGAGGGAGGGCAGGGGGCAAAGGGCATTGGGAGTGAGGGCAGGGGGGCAAAGGGCAGGGGGGCAAAGGGCAGGGGGAGGGAGGGCAGGGGAGGCAAAGGGCAGGGGGAGGGAGGGCAGGGGAGGCAAAGGGCAGGGGGGCAAAGGGCAGGGTGAGTCAGGGACGCGTTAAATAACCCATTCCCCTGCATTTCCTCACCTTGCACACGGCCGCGCTCTTCTTCCTACGCATACTGGCTGCCCTCCTCCTCAACCTCGGGTTCCTCAGCGGCGAGGATGAGACGCTCCGGTGAGGAGGTGCTGTGCCTCCCGCGGGGAGAGGCGGAGAGAGCCGTAGGAGTGGCCTGTGTGAGGGGAGAGCCGCGTGCTCTGTGTGTGGGAGGGGGGTGAGCGGGTGGGGGGTGAGCGGGGGGGGGTGAGTGGTGGGGGGGTTGAGCGCCGGGTGAGGGAGTGGCTTATGGGTGGTGAGAGCCGTGGGGAGGTGAGAGTCCCCCGCTGTGTCCTGGGCGCTCGCTCCATTCCCCCACTGACTGTAGCGGCGCCGGGGGGGGGCGGAGGAAAAAGCGCGGGAAAGCGGGAGACCGGGGAGAGGAGGAGGTGCGCGCGGGTAATAAGATTTCTGCTTTGCTTGCTGTTGCTTGCTGTTGCTTGCATTATTCAGTGACTTTTTTGCTTTGCTTGCATTTGTGTCTCTCCCAGGGGGGACAAGGATTAAGGGAAGTACCTTGAGGTCTCTTTGACCCAAGGGAATGGGCCAGAAGAAAGGGTGTCTACCCTGAAACATTGCCCCTCTTATCCTACCCCATTGTCTTTATATGTTGTGCTGTTGTCTTCTCTCCATACCCTCATTTGTACCCCACACTTCACTTCTCCTTTACATCTTGTTTCCCCTTATTTGTGTGATAATTAGAGCTGTATACTTTGCATTAGTAGTCAGTTAGCATTTCCAATTTTGTATATTAATTTGCTGTTTACGTGATTAGATTTGTGGCTTACTCTGAGACTCTCTACGTTTGTCTATCTATCTTAAGTGTGCTGGAGCCTACTCTGGAGTTTCAATAATAATTGTTTGTTCTTGTATAGCACTGCTAGTTTTATGTAGTGCTTTACAGAGACGTTTTGCAGACACAGTCCCTGCCCCATGGAAATTATAATCTATGTTTGTTTTTTTGGTGCCTGAGACACAGGGAGACAAAGTTACTTGCCCAAGGTCCCGACACCGGGAATTGAACACCTGCTTCAAACTCAGTGCCAGTCAGTGTCTATTCTCACTGAGCCACTCCTTCTCCCTGACAGGGAAGATCTCAGGTGGGCCCCTGAAGCTCCAGACTGCCTGACTATCCTGGCATGACGGGTAAACTGCTGAAATGTTGGGTAGGTTTGGGAAACTGACCAGATCTCCCATGGCACTCTGTCATACTTTGTGTCTGTAAATGCATCTATTTGTGCATGTATGAGTTCAAGGCCTATAATAACTTGTTTCCCTGTCATGGCCCTACAGTTGGACCCTACTCTGTGGGTCCCTGATGCCCCCCTCTGATACTGAGAAGAGGCAATGGCTTCAGCAGAAGAAAACCCAGTTGAAATCCCAGTGACAGCTATGGTTATAGTTATAGGGGTAAGAAGAAGCAATTGTGTTCCCCTCCTCCCAAGGCGGAAGGAAACCAGAGTACCCAATTATATGCACTCCAGATATCTGGAGAGTGGTTTTCCCTCCGTCTTTGGAGGGGAACACAATTTCTTCTTCTTACCACGAATCATTTATTACCCTACTAGTGAACCCTAATTACTGCACTGGTCGAGCGGGTGGAACCTCTAATCTGGTCATAGTGTAGACCCCAAAACTAAATGGTATGCTTACCTGGGCAGGGAAAGTGAGTGTACTCGTAGAATTTACACGTCAAAATATTTGTACAGCAATAGGTAAGAAAAAAATATATAATTTACCCTAACTACAGTAAATTACACCACGTTTTTAAAGATGTTATGAATAATTATTTAGGAAATAACCCCTTAGTGTTTTCAGGCCCAATGCACATGTATAAGCAATAGCTGAACGTATAATTTCTACAACAGAGATTCTGTGCAGAGCTGTTATAAAAAAAAATAACTTACTTAAAGATGCAATAAAGTTTTACTCCATGTAAATCCAAAACGTATATATTTTTTTAGCATATTGTATTATTACAATAGTAAGACGATTAATTTAGATTATTATCATGGAACAAGGATCACATTTCTGCCCGAACCCCCTTCTGCTTGTCAGCTCCTTAAGTTCAGCTGCAGGCATTTGTTCCACATACACACACCATGCCTGTGTGATGTATCAATATGTTGCCCTTTCTGCCTGTGAGCAGGCAGCCAGTGAGTTGCTACAGCAACCTCTGAGATTCTTCTCAGAATGGGCTATTCTGCCCTCCCCTCTTGTTTGTCTCCAGATAGTCTGTCCCAAGACTATTCCTGCTACCCACATTCCCTCTCACTTCCTTTTCCACCTAAGATCACAGTGAGTACAGACCTGTCTGCATCCACCCCTGGTAAGGCCTTTCTGTCTTACTGTAGTCCACCTCATAGAAGCATCCCACATAGAGAAGCACTCTCTGCCTACACTACACCTACAAGTTCCTGTTGTTTTCTACTCCTGCAATAAAGTTAAGAAAGACATTAAGGACTTGTCATGCTTTGGAAGAGGGAAGACATGAGTTAAAGCTAACTGAAGCTATTCATACCTCAATACGTGACCCTAGCTTCAGGATAATTATTGCTTAAAATGCATTCTCGCGGGAGACCAGGTTATTTACACCTTTTTACCGGGATCATTCATTAAGCAAAACAAGGTAGAGAAATAAATTGTAATGTATTGTAATTTATTCGGCATAAATTCGCTTACGCACAATGAAACACAAAATACAGAAGAAAAGACACACTTACTTTGGGGCTGGAGTTGAAAACTAGACTTTCCTACGTGCAGGGAAATCTATGGGAGAGTTTTACCCTGACCGAGATTTAGCCCGGAATCTCCTGGAACCCAAATCGGCATAAAATTCCATACGCCACCGCTACGTTCTCTTCTGAGAACTTGGTCTCTCCTTACTGCGAGTTAGGCCTCGTCCAGGGTGAAGGCAAGAGCAGAGCGAGCGAGCTGGCGCTCATGCACAGTGACGTCATGTGCATGTAAGCAGGAGACAAATCTTGTCCTGCTAGAAGAAATTTGCGAGCGGGGGGGGGAGTGTCAGTGGGACGGGGGCGTGTCAGTTGGACGGGAGGCGGGCATCTATTGCAGTAACACACTCACATATATCTCTATCTCTCTCTCTCTCTCTCTAAATATATCTATATATATCTAGCCGGGACCCCGGTTTCTCCCCCAATTGTTGTGTGGGGTGGGATATGCCGCACCTAGGGAACGCTCCAATAACGGTGGTTCCGCGTTAAGGGAACCGCCATGTTTAGGGTGGCGCTGGCGCAGACCTGGTCCGGCAGGAGGTTGCGCATGCGCAGGGCAGGGTAAGAAAGTCTGCGAAGGAGGAGAGCTTGGGGAGGAGGGGAGTTAGGGGACATCGGGTCCCAGCAGCCCCCGCGGTCCCCCGTGACATGGCAGAACCAATCAGGTATGAGAATAGGGAGGAAAAGGAAGTGGTGGGGCGCACGAGGAGTCAGAGCTAGCTGTCGGAGGAAGGAGAAGGAGCTCCGGTGTAGGGAGGCAGGCCGCCCCTACCCAGGCCGCAGGCCCCCAGACCCAGTTAGGCCCTGAGCCCCAGTAGAGTGCAGCGGAGCTAGGGACTGGCCATAGTCAGGTTCCGGATCTCCTTCTGTGATACGATCGCTACCGGGACAGTTCTAAATCAGTGGGAGGCCTGGGACCAGGCCTCGCTACTAAGTTGCAGCGTGTCTGGGTGGGATCGCCCCGGACACCTACGGGTGACGTCATCTACGCCCACACTGATCCTTTGTGAAGATAGTTGCAGAAACAGGTACAGGAGTGCCCGGCAGGTAAACGTCAAGTGCACCAACGGTACCATTTTCACTCCAGGACATGGTTGCTGCGCAGTCACACACATACATCCACTGACTCACTTGGGGGTGGGGGAACTTATTCTACGCGGGAACTGGACATGGGGTGGGATCACCCGGTGAAGGGAAAGGGAAAGTGAGCGTTCAGCCAGACGCTGGTAGTAGTGTCTCCTCTAGGGAGGGACACCTGTTAATTAAGCTGTTGGTTGCTACAAGAAAACGTATATTGGTTAAGGTATATCGCTGTGTGTGTTCATGTACATAAGTTCCTGCGAAGACCCACTTCCCCTAGGGCGGAAGCTGTCGCAGATGGAGGCGCTGCACCAAGCCATAAGTATTGTGAGCACCCCAGGCTCTCCGTGGCAGAGGCTTAGGCCCTGTGAGCCTACAGGTTCTACAGCAATAGGTAGTGGCCTGTGTTCGATAGGAATATATATATATATGTAGCCCTGCTTCCTATCGCTGGATAACTAGACACGGACCGGCAACTACCGCCGTCGCTCGCGGCATAGTGAGCAAAAGGGAGGGTGGGGTCGTCCTCATCCAGCGGACGTACGAGTTGGTCTCGGAGGGGGTAGACAAAAGGACTACCGCCTGGCGGTGCATCGGGCAGGGCCAAAAATTGAGGAACGGCAGGTTCGAGCGCGACCAAGTTGCGCCGACAGTCCACAAACAAGGTATTCCATTTAGAGTCGTGATCTACAAGTACATCTACCAGGCAAGCTTTGGCAAAACCCGGGAGTTATCGCAAGGTCCTCTGTAAAGTTTCTAAGGCTAAGGCTATGGGCTAAGGCTATGGGCACTCGGGCCAGCGCTACGGCGCGATGGGTAGGTGTGCATACTTGGCGGGCCCAATCTCGTTTCTCATGACGGGTAGGCAGGGCCATGGTGATAACAATTTAGGTTCGAGGGGCACCCCAGGTCTAAGCTCTCAGCAGCGCCTCCAAATGTAGCCCTGCTTCCTATCGCTAGCAAGCCGCTACTCTGTGCTGTGTTACCTGTAGGCTCGCAGGGCCTAAGTCTCTGCTACGGCGAGCCTGGGGTGCGCACAATAGCTATAACGGGTGCAGCGCCTCCACCTGCGACAGCTCCCGCCAACGGGGGAGTGGGTCTTCGCAGGACGTATATGCAAGAATTACACTCACACAGCCAAGTTCTTTAACCAACTTCCTTTACTTGCAGATATAACTCACAATTAGGTACACACCATAACATCCCAATACATATATTATAACACGCCACGGCGGACGCCAACACTATCTTACGCCACGGTGGACGCCCCACAATCATGCGACACGGCGGACGCCAACACTGCCTCCCACACCCTCCACCGGATTTGTCCTCCCGCTACTGCAGGCCACTATGTGTGTGTATGGGTGACTGCGCAGCCACTGTTCTCGAGTGAATGAAGGGTACCGTTGGTGCACTTGTTGAAATACCTGCCGTGCACTCCGGTGCTCGCAACTGCTACGGTCTTCGCAAAGAGTCTCTGTAAGTCGACAACGTTCTCTCTCTCTCTCTCTCTCTCTCGGGTCTGGGGCGCTCCCACCCGAACTTCGGTAACAACAAGTGGGATCTGAGCCCAGACCTCCCACTCGAGGGTATAGTCCAGATAAGGTTCTTAAAGATACTATGGGAACAGGAACCTCGCTAAGGCGATCCCTAGCTCAGCTTGTCTCTACGGTGACTCAGGGCTAACCGGGCCTAGGGCACATGGCCTGAGCCAGGGTGGACAAACCTCCCCTACACAGACACTCTGTCTCTTCTCTTCTCCAACCCGCTCTGCCCCACGTGCGCACAACCACCTCCCTATATCTACTCCACCTCCGCAGCCCATTGGCTCAACCCTCTCACCTGACCCTCCCCGCGGGGCTGCTTGGACAAGGGTCTGCTATCTCCCGCAAATATACTCTCCTCCTTCGCGGGCTATTGCAACTCCCTCTGTGCAGGCGCAACCTCCCGCTCTTTCAGGGTGAATAAGGGGTCACGGCTACATCCTCCCCCCTGTAGATTCCAAAGTCCCCGCTTGGACAACATACAATACAACCAGTTATATAATAAAAAACTGCTAATACATAGGTCTCTAAATCAACTTGTACATTTCACTGAACATGATAATAATGGATTGAACGCGATTGCGAGCCCACTGCTGAGCCTCATAATGGTCATTAGCCAGCCTCGTTGGAGGTTGACCAGCTCTTTGGCTTCTGCGAATTCGTTCTTCAGCTACCTCTTCTGGAGAGTAGCAATTCTCATCGGGCATTTCCATCTCTGCCCTTGAGGGGCGGGGTATATTTATAAAGTCTCTTTGTGGCACAAAGCACGGGCTCTGTGGATCTAGCGGCTGCCTCATTGGAGTCAGCGTCTCTGTCGTTGGGCCAAGGGGCTCTTTACCCGTAGCTCCTCCGGGAGATGCCCCCGCGGCTGGAAGGCCCCTTTGAGAGGTTCCTTCCTGTGGATCTTCCAGAGTTTCCTCATCCCTGACTTCTTCTTCTAGTGACACTTCCCCACTCAGGGGAGATGTAGGCCACTCCACGTTTCCTTCTTCTATTTGGGGAATAGGGAGCAGATGATTGCGATGCCACGTCTTTATCCGACCCTCCAAGTCTTTGACGCGGTAGACTGGAAGGTCAGGTAATTGAGAAATCACTTCGTACACCCCCTCCCGCCATCGGTCAGCCAGCTTATGTTTTCCCGGTACTCCCAGGTTGCGGAGAAGTACGGCATCACCAGGTTTAATGTCCCTATGTTTCACTTTGTGATTACAGCGCCTTTTGTTCCCGACATTCAGTTTTTCAGCGGATCTCTCGGCTTGCCCATAGGCCTGCTGTAGGTTTTCTTGTAATCTTTGCACATAGCGAAAATGGGTAGTATTGTGTACCCCATCGGTGGAGACTCTCATCTGTATATCCACTGGTAAACGGGCTTCACGGCCGAACATAAGGAAGTAGGGCGAGAACCCGGTAGATTCGTGGTGGGTGCAATTATAAGCATGGACAAGAGTCTCTACATGGCAACTCCACTTAGTCTTCTCTACCCCGGTTAGCGTGCCCAGCATGTCCAGCAGAGTGCGATTGAAATGTTCTGGTAAAGCACCCCCTTCTGGGTGGTAAGGGGTAGTACGGGACTTTTTGATGTGTAGTAGGTTCAGCAATTCTTTTATTAGCTTACTTTCAAAGTCCCGTCCTTGGTCAGAGTGCAGATGTTGAGGAAGCCCATAATGCATGAAATATTTCTCCCAGAGTACCTTAGCCACCGTAATGGCTTTTTGATCTTTGGTCGGAAAGGCTTGGGCGTAACGGGTGTAATGATCAGTGATAACCAGCACATTCCCTATGCCATGGGTGTCGGGCTCGATGCACAAGAAGTCCATACAGACTCCGATAATCTACACACAGTCTTACGGTACCATTTTTCTTTCTTTCTCACGACTACTATAGGAGAGGCGTAGGGACTTCAGGATTGTTTGACAATTCCGGCGGCCTCTATGTCATTGATAGCTGCCCTCATATCCTCCACATCCCTGGGAGCGAGTCGTCGAGAGCTCTCTCTGAATGGCTTCTCATCTGTCATCCGAATGGTGTGCTGGGCGTTGCGACTATACCCCACATCCATCTCTCCAGTAGAGAAAACGGATCGTCTCTGTTCCAGTTGCACCCGTAACCGTTCCTTCCAGGCTCCTGGCAACTCGGACGAGCCAAAATCGAAGTCTAGGGCCATCCCTGTTTCTTCCACTTGGGTCATGTTTACTTGCACGGCTTCTTCAACTGAACTGACAGGATAGATCCTTCCTATCCGCTGCCCCACATCGATGGTCAGGGGGAAGGGCGACAGATTCTGTACCATTACGTCAATCCGTCGAGGAATGGCGGCATGCCAATGGCGGAATTCGGGTATGAGCCGATACCCTCGGCGTACATCCTCCGCTGGGGTACTCTCTAGCAAGAATTGCTGGTCTTCGATTAGGTGCTCCGCATAAGCACACCAAGCGGGAATTCTTTGCGTTTCTCCGGGGAAAAGCCGTGTCAAACCCCTCCTTCCGCAGAACAGCAGTCCGTAGTCATCCGAAGGAGAGGGGGCCGGGGCTGGGTCTGCTTGAACCAATTGCAGCTGTAGGCTTGACATGGGGAGCTCTTTAGTCTCGTGTAGATAGGCCCGGATGACTGCTTGCACAATATCAGCATTGGTACCGAGTACAATAGGGTACTTGGGGGTGTCTCTGGGTTCCGGACACACCAAGGCGTCCACCTTCATGGGGTGAGATTTTCCCGTGTTGAGCTGTTGTATTCCCAGATCCATGGTCACTAACCCATCGATGGGGTAGTTGTCATTGCTTAGCCCGCATACCTTGATATGATCGGCCGGTCGCAGCGGACGCTTTTGAAGATGGCGATCATAGAACCCTCTGTAGATGATGGTGACTTGGGATCCAGTGTCTAGTAGGGCAGAGGAGTAGATTCCATCCACTAAGACCCGGATCAACGCTACCGGTCCCACCCGGCTACCATCTTGTGTCGGTTCTACCCCTCCAGAAGGGGTCCCGGCCTTGTCAGTATCTGTCGCATACACCCCGCAGACCATAGCCTGGGGTGGGAACTTCTTGGGGGAGGGACTCTGGTGTCGAGAAGTGCCCAGGCAACAGTCATAGGATAGATGCCCCCTCTTCCCACATTTATAGCATGACATATCTCGGGGGCTAGTCCGGCGATCAGGCGGAGGCGACGACCGTCCCGCGTAAAGCGGTTTCTCTGAACCAGGCTTGTCCGGTGGCTCCTCCTTCTTTTCAGTACTGCCTTTGGGTTTAGTGCTACCGCTAGTTTTCGGCTTCTGAGGGGAGTGTAATATGAGATGCGTCTCGTGCTCTTTCACCTGTTGCAGGAGTTGGATGAACGTAGGGGGGGCCCCCCGGGTGAGGTGATCACGAATCATGCTGGCTATTGGGTGGGTAGGACTGGATCCACGGAGGTACTGCTTACGGAGATATTCATCCATTTGTGAGGGCAGCACATATTTATAATGCAGCAACGGCCCGAGCGCTATTTGCACGCGGTGTATATAGGCGGACAGCTCTTCCCCCTCTCTTTGATTTATGGCATAGTATTTGGCCCACAACGCACCATCATCCTCTTGCGCGCTATAGGCTTCGGCCAGGAACTCTATCATCAATCGGGAGGTTAGATCGGGTATTGCTCGCGGTGTATACTGATCAGGGTGGCCGCTGGAGGCCACAGGCATTCCATGAGTCTCTGTCTCTTTACTACATCGGTGCACGACCACTCTTCCATTACTCCCCGCGTGTGTTCTTTCCAAGTTTCTACCCCATCTTCTCCGGTAGGCACAGGGAGGGTCCCCGAGAAGACTTTTAGCTTCCGGTAGTTCTGAGCATTGGTGGCTAATATAAGCGCTTCGACTAGCGGCGGCAAACTGGGGGGGCCAGACAACTGGTCTATCTTGTCATTGAGTTTCTGCAGCATATTACTACTCACTCCAGTCTCAGCGGAGGCGCTTGACCCTGGATAACAAGACACGGACCGGCAACTACCGCCGTCGCTCGCAGCATAGTGAGCAAAAGGGAGGGTGGGTTTCGTCCTCATCCAGCGGACGTACGAGGGGGTTTGGAAGGGGGTAGACAAAAGGACTACCGCCTGGCGGTGCATCGGGCAGGGCCAGAAATTGAGGAACGGCAGGTTTGAGCGCGACCAGGTTGCGCCAACAAGCAAGGTATTCCATTTAGAGTCGTGATCTACAAGTACATCTACCAGGCGAGCTTTGGAAAAACCCGGGAGTTATCGCAAGGTCGTCTGTAAAGTCTCTAAGGCTAAAGCTATGGGCACTCGGGCCAGCGCTACGGCGCGACGGGTAGGTGTGCGTACTTGGCGGGCCCAATCTCGTATCTCATGATGGGTAGGCAGGGCCATGGTGATAACAATTTAGGTTCGAGGGGCACCCCAGGTCTAAGCTCTCAGCAGCGCCTCCCCGCTACTCTGTGCTGTGTTACCTGTAGGTTCGCAGGGCCTAAGTTTCTGTTACGGCGAGCCTGGGGTGTGCACAATAGCTATAACGGGTGCAGCGCCTCCACCTGCAACAGCTCCCGCCAACGGGGGAGTGGGTCTTCGCAGGACGTATATGCAAGAATTACACTCACACAGCCAAGTGCTATAACCAACTTCCTTTACTTGCAGATATAACTCACAATTAGGTACACACCATAACATCCCAATACATATATTATAACACGCCACGGTGGACGCCAACACTATCTTGCGCCACGGCGGACGCCCCTCAATCATGCGCCACGGCGGACACCAACACTGCCTCCCACACCCTCCACCGGGTGATCCCACCCCGTGTCCGATCCTTAATGGATTAGTCCTCCCGCTACTGCAGGCCACTATGTGTGTGTATGGGTGACTGCGCAGCCACCTTGTCTCGAGTGAATGAAGGGTACCGTTGGTGCACTTGTTGAAATACCTGCCGTGCACTTCGGTGCTCGCAACTGCTACGGTCTTCGCAAAGAGTCTTTGTAAGTCGATAACGTTCTCTCTCTCTCTCTCTCTCTCTCTCTCTCTCTCTCTCTCTCCCTCTCAGGTCTGGGGCGCTCCCACCCGAACTTCGGTAACAACAAGCGGGGTCTGAGCCCAGACCTCCCACTCGAGGGTATAGTCCAGATAAGGTTCTTAAAGATACTATGGGAACAGGAACCTCACTAAGGCGATCCCTAGCTCAGCTTGTCTCTACGGTGACTCAGGGCTAACCGGGCCTGGGGCACATGGCCTGCGCCGGGGTAGATCAACCTCCCCTACACAGACACTCCGTCTCTTCTCCTCTCCAACCCGCTCTGCCCCCCGTGCGCGCAACCACCTCCCTATATCTACTCCACCTCCGCAGCCCATTGGCTCAACCCTCTCACCTGACCCTCCCCGCGGGGCTGCTGGGACAAGGGTCTGCTATCTCCCGCCAATATACTCTCCTCCTTTGTGGGCTATTGCAACTCCCTCTGTGCAGGCGCAACCTCCCGCTCTTTCAGGGTGAATAAGGGGTAACGGCTACATATATATATATATATTACAAAAAAAAAAGAAAAGAGCCCCAATGAAAGCTCTCTGGTATGCCTGACAGTACAAAACCACAATGTTTATTGAAAAAGTTACAGAACATAAAGTAAAAATTAAAGCACAGAAAATTTTAAACAAGGCATGGATCCCCTGAGAGGTGCAAACTTGATTAACCCTCAATTCAGGGAGTTACCCTGAGAGACAATACAGGAGTCTAATTAGACATATACATGCTTAAGAGTACCTGACAGGGTGTAAATGATACAGCTACTAACAGACATAGGACGGTGGCTAAATAAGATGACTGATGGACTGAATAACAGAATGCAGCAGTCTCCCTAAATCTGGGGACAATTGTAAACCATTACAATAACAGCAGACTAACTGTGAAAAAACACATACATAGTCAGAAAAAGCACACCTTGGTCTGTAGCAGCTAATAAGTGATACTTCACCTCATGTCAGGTACTCAGCACAGTCTTGGAGGAATCAAGGAGCAAAGCTCACAGCACATAAGTATGTCCTAGAGGGGGGACAAAACAGGGGATCCTGCCACTGGACCTGCTCCTACGCGTTTCGGCCTTAGCCTTCAACTGGGAGTGGTACAGTGGGCAGTGTGACATGCACCTTAAAAAGGGATTTAATTAGGCTGGTGATTATGGGCACCTGTAGTGTTTAATAGATGGCACATGTAGTAGGGAGTGTACTAGTTCGTTAGCATACTGTGTCATAGAGGCATCACGGGCTGAGGGCCAATGATAGGGATATATTTCCTAAACTCCTACCCATAAAAGGGCAGTTCTGGCAAAATGATGTCTCAAAAGGGGTACTGCGCATGCGCATGATGTCATGGACGTGCGACTAAGCCAAAACTGTCGCCTGTAATGAGTAATTCGGGGGCTGGCCTAAAGAGGAAGCATTGGAAACTGTTCCTGCCTGGATCCAGGGTACTGAGGGCAAAAAACGTGCATCACGGATGCAAATACGCATGTCCGTGACGTCATACGTCAGCGTCCCCGGCGCCCTGCGCTTAGTCATCAAGAAAAATGGCAAATACTTCTGTTATATGAAGCCTCTATGCTCCTAACTGCGCATGCTTGCCCTTAGATGCCAGTAATAGCGCGATCTTTATGCTTTAACTCATGTCAAAACGTCACTTGCGCAGGTGCTATGTATACACCCCACTGATCAAGAGAGAGAGTAAACTTATCTTAAAGGGGCATTACCAGTAGTAAATAAAGAACATGAATAAGCTTCTCATCAGTCATATATGGTCACTGAGCAAGACAATTAAGTTTTAAGTCACATAAGATTAGCGTTTCAGTTGTAAACATAGGGGTTGTTACTGATAATACTCCTTGCACAAAAAAAAATGCTTAAACATACATTTGATCAGAAACTGGATAACCAGCTGTCAAATCCCTATTACGAGGTTATTTATGCTTCTAAAGATATCAACAACCCCCTCCTCAGGAATTGCATGACTTAAGCATCCTCCATGAATATACCATGAATTAAGCAAATTAGTATTACATTTTTCAAAGAGATCTATATATAACTGTCTTCAATCTTACTGTGATACACTTGTATCTGCCCAGTCACATCTCATAGGTTTCCTCATAAGATGTCATGGTTCATACCTGTGACAATAAAGATGGTAATATGATAATGTCCATAACATGAAAAGTATGAATATAATCCTGAGATGTGTATAACATCTCACATGAAGATATATTGTTTCTGTCCTGAGCATAGTCCCACTTCATGATCTGCACTTAATCATACAGTCTGTGATGGTATCTTGATAACATGATGGTTTAATTTCCACGCTCTCGATTGTCCTATATGGTGCACACTCACGATCGAAGAGAGTGTGTGTAGTGAATATTCTCCTTGATATAATGTAAATTCCTGGGTGATCCAATATTGCCAACTCTTGGATGATGTATTGTTCCTTTCGTGATGATCCTCTGTGACAACGAGTGCTCTTTTTGTGGATGAGGTCGTTATGCAGATTGCGATGTGAAGTAAATCAAGTCCCAAGTTTTCGCTGATTCTATGCGGTGCAAACCCAGGACTCTGTAAGTGAATACGGGCAGAAAGAGAGAAGCAGAAAGGAGGGAGAGAGGGGAGTGCATGAGATTCTTATCACTACAGTTTGAACACAGAAAGTTATAGCGAAATGTGCATCAATAAAAGGGGGGACTGAAATTGGTACATCAGAGGAACATCGCGAAGCCCAGGTAGTCGTTCAGGCCTCGTGGTATCATTGAGTCCATTTGAACGATCCACCTGGACTCCCTGCGTAACAATGCCCTTTCCAAATCACCACCCCTCAATCCAAGGCTCACTTTCTCTATTGCAAATGCCTGTAACAGAGTCACATCCGATGCATGTGTCAGACAGAAGTGCCGTGCAACTGATGTTATTTTCTTAAAGGCCAAAAGATCTTTGGAGGCGTTTTTTATATTTCTCACGTGTTCAAGAATTCTAAATCTTACTTCTCGTGTGGTCATCCCAATGTAGGGAAGACCACAAGGACACGTGAGGCAATAAATCACTCCTTTTGATTTACAATTAAGACAGTCTTTGATTTTAAAGTTTTTTGTCTTGTTAGAGTCTGTGAACACATCTGTCTGACACATATACCGACAGGCAGAGCAGTTTTAACATTTGAAAAACCCTTTTCTTTTGGTTGTGGAGAGGAATGTATCCTTTGAGGTGGGAACAAAATGACTTGCCACGAGCTTGTCTCTAAGATTTGGAGATTAGGCCCCAATTTATAGATTAGGCCACAATTTAAAGACAAAGAGAATCCGGCCCGGAGTTCGTCAGAAGCTCAAGATACAGTCCAACCATATGCAAGATACAGAAAGCATTAAAACGAAGTCTGAGGATGTAATGGACTTGAAGTCAAGAAAGAAACAAAAATCCACGTGTTAGAACACGATTGGGTTACACGTGCGGACTATGTCACGGACAGTTTAGCTTTGCAACATAATTTGCTAGTACAGTTATATGCTATATTATGCATTATGTGAATTTGGCAATATTGTATTTTCCCCTTCTTTGAAAATGTAGGTAAAACTACAAATTAATATACAGGATTGATGGCCATTAACAATATTACAAGGCTGTATCTTCTAAAAATATTGGTAGCTTACAATGTAGTATAAAAAGTTAATGGCCCTTTTTCGTAAATATATCATATTGGTTATATCCTACAGTAGAAAAAACCCAGGGAGGTGATGGAAATTGTCCGGTTTCGTGAGTATATACAGATAATGTTTATCATATCTTGGGGTATAGGAATTTGTTTTTGCTAGAAAAGTATTTTTGAAAATAGGTACCTATTAGAAGGCAACAAAATATATTAGCCAAGAATAGTATGTTTACGATTAAAGTTATTGTAAAAGAAAAATAAGATTGCTAGAAAAATATTTTTTGAAAAAAGTTCCCTATTAAAAGGCACAAAATATGGTGGCTAAGAATAGTATATTATGACAAAAACCTATTGTCCGTAATTACCGCACATAGTCAAATGGAAGTCTTAAGAAAAAGGTTCATATTCGTTTCAAGTGACCGCTTAATATTGTTTTGGGAGTTAGCTTAAGTATTTCAGATAGGACACTCCGGTATATATGGATGGCCAATCACCCCTGTGGGTGTGAGCTGGGGAGGGGGATATGTGACATAGTCCTAGGATATTAGGCAGCTTTCTGCCTGATTTGGGTCAGAAAGTGCAGAAATAGTGTAAAAGAATCCATTCCACAGCTTCACATTTACTGAGGCTGGTGGATGAAAAGTCCAGGCCATAGTTTGTAATGGTTCTAATTCCTCTCAGCTGCTCTCCTAATTAAGGAACAGGTATTTATGGCAGCTAGGTTTGCTGCTTCAGTCTCTCCCTTAGAGCCTGGAGGATGGGGGCATGCTGCTCCCCTGTAACCAGTTCGGGGAGGGCGCCCCATCATGAGTTGCAGTGTCCAGAAGAATTTCCTGGACTCGTGGGACACTGTCCCCATCTATCAGATGTAACGGGTTTCCCCCCCCCCCAATCGCAGATTTATACTGTGTGGGTGCAGGAACATATATTGTTACTCGGTATTTGGTGCTATACCTGTTGGCTCACAAGAGGGCTGAGCTTCCGCCACGGGGAACCTGGGGCAATTATACTATGGACAACCACTTACATTCGGTGCAGCGCCTCCACCTGCGATGGCTCCCACCAGAGGGGGAGTGGTTCCTCGCAGGACAACACAATAATTACATAGACAGCATGTATATTAACCATAACCTTTTACTAACATGCATATGACACCTCACATTGATAATAACCTTTGTCCCTCTCACGAGGAGACACTAACCGTGACGTCTCGCAGGATGCTTCCCCAACACCAGGTGATCCCACCCAGTGTCCAAAGAACCCCACCCAATGTCCCGCACTCTTGCAGAGAGTCAATGGGTGACTGCGCAGTCACTATTTAAGCTAAGGGCCCGGTGGTGCACTTAGAACTGTAGATACCTGCCGAGCACTCCGGTGCTCGGATCAGCAACGCTTCACAAAGGATCAGTCGGGCGATGCCTCCTTCTGATCCTCCAACCGAACTCCAGGCACGCGGACCGCCAGGGCGGTCCCACTCTGGAGTAGTCTCTGCAGACCCCAACGTGGGTCCGGACTGCTTCAATAGGAACAGCAGCAGCCGCTGTGTCCCTATCTAGTCTAAGTGGCACGTACTACACTATAGGCCGTCCCTATAGTACAGCAACCTGTAGTGGCTTTGGGGAAACTCCTAGGGGCCTACAGGGGTTAATGACCTGTCCCACTCCCCTAACTAACCAAGTCCCCTCAACCTCACTACTACCTACCGAGTCCCAGCGCCTACAGCAGCAATTACCCACTACCCTAGTGGGGGGTTGGGGCCTACCTGGGGTGTGGGTACCTACAGGGCCGCAGGAGCTACACGCGCTCCCCGCACCCTTCCTTCCCTCACAGCTCCCCTCCTCCAACTGCCACTCCTGAGTGACAGGGTCCCTCTCTCTAGAGCAGTCCCTGGCAAGACTCTATCTCAGAGGATAACTGGCTACCTCAGACCCTGGGGGTGCTGGCCTAGTACAGTGAGTCCTGGACTCCTGTACCCTACCTCCTTCCCTGGGCTGCTCCGGTCTCTGACTGCATCCTAACGTGCTCCAAGCCCGCCAAATGTATCTCTTCTGCAGGGGCTTCCTAAGCCCTATTGGCTCCCTGGTGTCACATGGGGCATGCAAAGGCTCTTGGGATATGTAGTCCCTGCTCAGAGCCTTCCCTGGTAGGCTAGGGCTTCACGGGCTTTCTCTTACCTCTCCTGTGCCTGCGCAATCTGTCTGGGGCTGCCTCAATCTTCCCTGAGCTGTCCCTATGCTCGCGTGACTTTGCCCTGTCTCTGGGGCTCTCCCTACGCTATCGGGTCCCTGCGCATGCGCAACCCGCATCGCAATGGCGGCGCCCTGCTTCGCCGGCCGCCGGGACCTTAGAGACGCGACCGCGGCCTTAGCAACGGCCCGATCGCGTCCCCGGAAACCGGCCGCATGCTTGGAAAGCCGCGCTGCTCCCTGCTCCAGCCCCCACTCTTGGAAACAGCCGTCGGGTCTGTCGGAACCCGCGACCGCGCTGCACCAAGGGAGGGGGGTCTCCAGGAGCCACGGGAGCTCCAGGCTACACAGTTAAGAACACAATATATATTTGTGTCTAAAGACTGTGAATATTAAGTATATGGTAACCCTAAACAGGAGTTTGTTGTTTAAGCTGGGAACCAGGTTAGTTGGCCAGCAACAATTAGAAAGGCTTATGCTGCTGTATAGTTAGTTTCCCTAAAAGGGATAGGTTTTACTTTTATGATTTCGTTTTCTTAAAGTGACAGGCCGTATAAAATATTGTGCCACTAATGTAAGAATAACCACTGAAGGTTAATGGCTGAGTGCCTCCAACATGTATCTGTTGAAACTGCAGTCCCTTACTGGGACCAAATAAAACAGACAGAAACCTGAGTTAAGCACTATAATGCTACGTCTTATCTTTGTGTTTCTCTAAGTAAACCCTAGAAGACCATGTCGGGAAGAGCCCAGACATACGTTAGCACTACGCAAGGGTGGCGTTTGTCACAACATATATACAAAAGAAACAAACACCTACCGCTTTGTAAGGGCTAACTTGCTTCCGCAGTCCCTATCTGTAAGACTTGGAGGAAAAGCCCTTTACCAGCCTACCAGCCTCTCACCCCAAATTCTAAAGAGGTACCTCAAAGCAGGTTGCCCTTCAGACCACTAGAGGCTTTTATGTAAACAGGGATAAGTCCCTGTTACAATGACGTGTGTGCACATATTTTTGTTGATGTATTTGTAATAAACTTATGACATGTTTAAGTTCCCCCCCCCTCAATTTTAAAAAATAAAGTGTAAATACCCGCCAACCAGAAATGTAAATGTGAAAATTTGAAAAAACGCCAAAGTCGAGGCATATAAAAATGTGTACAAAAAATTAGGGGTGTAGAAGAGGGGCAATTCTGTGGCAAAAACAAAAAAAAAGAAATGAACCATATTTATCAAAGGAAAAAAAATCCAACTGAAATCAATAGGATTTTCTTTAAAGCTATTTTTCTGTCCATGAGCAGTGCTTCCTATGGACAGTGTTAGGAAGTGGAATAATGCAAAAAAAAGTCTACGGTTTCATTGACACAAGTGCATTAGTATTTGGCAATTTTCAAACTGCTATTGGAAACCCCAGAAAGGGCTGTAGTCCTTATAAAATGTTGAGGTCTATCACTGCATCTGTACAACTCAATGGCAAAGGAAAGCATCCAAAATGAGTACAGTATGGCTGCAAACCCAATTCAAAGGAGATCTTCAATGGTAAGCAAATGATTTAAGTTCTGCCTATAGAATATTCAGGACAGCTACTGTTCTATGGAGTTCAGGGTGGGAATAAGATGATCTTAAAGTAAAAAAGATGACAAAAAAATCTACTTTACTGATAATTAATCCTATTAAGACCCTTCTATAGAGACGACATAATATTATTTTAATGGCTGAAACCGAGGAGGAGAAGAAGACTCCGCCCTGGCTGCCGGGGACTTGACTCGGACATGGTTTGGGTGTTATCTCTTCCCATTCAGAGGTAGATGGGTTTCTATCGGACTGGGGCAGGTTGCCTTTCTCTCGTAAGGAGTATCCAAGGCTCCCATACCTTATAGAATGCAAATAGGTTGTGTCTCACTGTGGCAGTTAGTCGCTCCATGAGCATCACCTCATTGATTCTCCTTTTTATCGTTCTCTTTGCTGGTGTGGTTGTTTTCCTCCAGGAGGCCGCGATCTCACATCTCGCCGCAGTAAGAATAAAGGAGATTCATTTCCTAGTTGGTCGGACAATGTTGGACATTGGCCTGGCCAGTAGGAAGGTCAGTGGATCAATAGGCAATTCTAGGTCGGTGACCACTTTTATAAAATTTTGGACCTTGGCCCAGTACTTTACAATTTCTGGACATGACCACCAGATGTGGACCATGTCCCCTCTATGACCACAGCCTCTCCAACATAAGTCTGATGCCAGAGAGTAGATTTGGTTTAAGCGTGCTGGGGTTAGATACCAGCCATACAGAATTTTATAAATGATCTCCTTTATTGTAGTGCATAGGGAAGTTTCTGAGGCTGCCTGCCAGATTTCTTCCCAAGTCTCTCTTTCTATAGTTATGTTTAGGTCTGCCGCCCATTTGAGCATGTAATCATGCTGTGAGAGGGCCATTGGTTTCCCTAGCTCCAGGTAAATTTCTGATATAAGACCCTTTTGGTGGGCATTGGCTTTGCAGAGATATTCAAATTTTGTGAGAGAGCTGAATTCTGGGTGTGGGCATATTTTCCGAATATAGTGTCTGATTTGAAGGTATTTGAACGTGTCCAATTCTCTAATTTTGTATTTGGCCCTCTGATCTTGATAGCTCAGGAGCTTCCCAAGGCTTAGAAAATCGGCAATCACCCCAACTCCCTTTGATCTGAATTGGTCGAACAGCTTAGACCCACAGCCCAGGGGGAACTTTGGGTTATTGAGGAAGGGTGCCAATTGGGAATTGGGTGAGGTCAGGGCAAATCTGGTGTTACATTTCGCCCAGACTTCCCATGTGTGTAATGAGGTCTGTAGTTTAAGGTTGTGGGTGTGCCCGTCTCCTTTATCCAGGCTCCAGAGACAGGCTTGCAGGGAAGGCATTTTGGCATATTGAGTCTCTATTTTTAGCCAGCAGCAATGGGCCGAGTCTGTTTTCCACATTACTGCCTGTTTCAGTTGGACGGCTAGATAGTATTTCTGCAGGTCTGCTTGTTTGCCCCCCCACCACTTTGTTTGCCCCCCCACCACCACTTTGTTTGCCCCACCACCACTTTGTTTTACACCCCCACCACCAGTTCGTTTTACCCCCCACCACCACCACCACTTCGTTTCCCCCCCCCCCCCCCACCACTTCGTTTTACCCCCCCCCCCCACCACACTTCATTTTACCCCCCCCACCACCACTTCGTTTTACCCCCCCCCCCACCACCACTTCATTTTACCCCCCCCGACCCCGTTCACATCTCTCCATTTTCCGTTTCGTGTCCCCCCCCCTCCGTTTCGTGTCCCCCTCTCCATTTCGTGTACCCCCCTCCGTTCCGTGCCCCCCCCTCCATTGTCCCCCCTCCGTTTCGTGTCCCCCTGTTGCGTGTCCCCCCTCCGTTTCGTGTGTCCCCCCCTCCGTTTCGTGTCCCCCCCTCTGTTTCATCCCCCCCTCTGTTTCGTGTCCCCGCCCTCCGTTTCGAGTCCCCCCCTCCATTTTGTGTACCCCCTCCGTTTCGTGCCCCCCCCCCCTCCCTGTCAGAGGACAGCAACCAATGCCAGCTCCCAATGCTTGTATTGCATTGGTTTTGCCTTGCTGTCCTTTGATTGGGTAAATTTGGTCATGTGATCTGAGATTCAAATTTTTGAAACTCTTGAATCTGAGCGCCGAGGACAGCTCACGGGCACGCGCAGGGGGGGCAATCATGCTGGCCACACACATTGCAACAATGTGTCTCATCGCGGCCAGCGTGAGCGCCCGCACCAGCTTAGCGCCACCCTGGACGCAGCCTTAGTCCAAATCTCCTGGAACTCAATTCGGCATAAAATCCCAGCCACGACCGCTACGTTCGATTCTGAGAACGTGGGCGCAAAATGCTGGACTTAGTCTCTGGCGGGCAGGCTTTTCAGGCTTGAAATCGAAGCCGGTTGCTTTGCTATTACAAAGAAAGCATGTTTGAAAATCCCGCCCGCACTCTTTTAGCTCTGACTCAAGGGGGACACACAATCTGATTGGCTCAGGACTTCTTATAGTATTCTCTGCTTCATTCATAAAATAGAAGCCGAGCGGACAGCCAATCAGCACGTGAGAACTTTCTCAAGCAGCCAATCAGAGCCAAGCCGGATAGAATAGCCACGTTAGCAGGAAATTTGAAATAGCCAAGAGACATGCGCACGCCTGCCACATCTCTCCGAAAGCCACCTGCTGGTCAGGCGCCTCTCGGTCTGGCAGAACAAGTGGCATCCCGGAGGACTGCCATTGATTCCGGACCTGGTACTCCACCTTTCCCCGCTGACCAAATGCCTTTCAAACCTCTGGGCATCCTCTGGCTGCTTTGAACGCCGATGTCCAGCAGACATACCAGCGCCTATGGGTTTGCACGGGCTGCCTGTTTGGACAAATACATTTTAATAAACACTGAGTTTTGAGGAACCCCTTCACCTATGTGGGACTTTAGGTGAAGGTCTTGGTATCAGGGAATAGAAAAGGGAAAATTTTGTCATATTTCTGCCTACTTTATTCCCCACACACTTTCCCTGTGACTCAGTTTGGACTCTCAGAGTCTCCCCTAACCTTATATATGGTTGGTGCACCCACAAACCCTATACTTGTTGTGGGTCACCTTGGCACTAGCTGGGGTACCCCCCTTAACCTCGGGATTCCCTCAGCTACAGAAATACATATTTATCCCTGTGCCTCATTCTCCTTTCTGAGCTGTGCTGAAGCAGGGTACCCTAGTGGTGAGTCGCGCTTACGTGTTCAAGGGGAAGAATTGCCGGGACAATGTGCCTACATGTATCCGAGAATCAGGCATGATTCCCATGTACATTGATTGGGGAACTGGCAACTCCGGACCCCAATCTCCTTGGCAAATTCGGTCAATGGTTCCTCCGCAAAACCCCCTTGAGACTCATACACTAGCAATCCCTGCTTGACTGCATGCCCAAAAAAACAGAAAAAACAGGGGAGCAAGGGGTTAAATAAATTCAGGGCACAAAACTTGCAAATGGTCACAAATTATAGAGGTAAACACCCCTAATAGGGGATGATTATGGTGGTGATAATATTATTCAACTTACACGGCCTTGTGTAAGCGTGGGTACACAAAGGTATCTTTGATAACTACTCCAATTTGTCCCAGGAGGAGGAGAAGGGGTAGGTATGATATTAAAGGTAACAACAAAATACTTACACGGCCCCGTGTAAGTAAAGATGTGGTATAAGGGTCTGTGGGGTTCAGCTTAACCCTTCCAGGATGCAGACCAAAATCAAGGCACCAAATTGTGTTCTTTAAATAAGAACTGCAGCCAAAGCTCCTCCTTTGGGTGCTTAGAGTTAGGCAGTCCTTTTCATTCTCCCCGATCCAGCAGTTCAGGGGGTGAGTGAGGCACAGTGTCAGTATAGAGTTCCAAACTGAACATTTATTAGATAAAAACAGCTGCACAAATAAACACAATGATAACACTCACATAAAATAATCTTTAGGCTCTTAGCCGTGTGTCAGTGAGACTTTCAAGCCACAAGAGCTGCTCAACTCCACGTCCGGAGTGCAGGGAGATGACGCGCCTCTGCTCGGGAGCAAGTTGTGGCTGTCAGAGTATTCACTGTCTACAGAAGCCTCGACTGGTCAAAAACAGGTACAGTTAGAGCAACGCGTTTCGCCGTGAACATGGCTTCCTTAGGCTCTTAAATTGTGGTTGGAGGGGTCCCATCAGTATATATAGACCCTCAGAGATAATTAATTACATAATTAAAGGGGGCTGTCCCCACAGACACATCTTTAAAGCTAAAAGTGGGTCCAGCCCCTCCTGCTGTCTGGGTATCTGTACTCGATATGGCTAGCTGTACCTCTATACAGGAAACATTTCCTAACATCCTTTGTATTTATACAATTTACACAGTGGTGATAATACAAAATTTAGAAAATCAAAAAATAATAAAAAATACCATGAAATTCATCATCTCTATTTCTAAGTGTGATTATTTGGCCATTTCTAGTTTATGGGCTCAACCAAAAAACAAATGTTCACTTTACACACTCTCATTGTAAAATTTGTACAAAAAATATTTAAAACCATTAAAATTAATTTATCACATGAATTTATACATATGTATTTAAAATCTTAAAAAAATTGTTAAAAAATACTATTTTATTCAATTTAAGTCAAATTTATTATAAGCTAAAAACAAATTTAAACTTGCATAGATTTATCATATTCGCAGATTAGCTGAAAAGTTAATATTTGGGAAATAGGAGAAGAAAATAAAAAGAAAACAAGAATAGTTTAGTCATATTTTGTGTAAGAGTATATGTCAAAAAACATCCTATTAAAAGTAAGCAAAAATTAGTAAATATCCTTATTGATCTAAAAATTGGTTTGGATATAGGTAGAGAAAAGTTACCACAAACGCAGAACACGAAAATGGGGAAAGTGTGTTTTATTATATGAAAGCTGCAATGTCCAACTCTACGTTTAAACCATTGGGGGTGAGGCTTTTAAGCTTATAGATCCAGAACGTCTCCCTTTGACGGAGACGCCTCAGTCTATCGCCCCCCCTCCAGTTTTCTGTGACCAGCTCTAATCCCCTATATATTAATCCCGTGGGGTCTCCTCCACGTTTTTGGTTAAAGTGCATGGATACACTATGAGATAACAGGCCTCTCCTAATGTTCCCTATGTGTTCCAGTATGTGGACCCACAAACTTCTTGTAGTCCGGCCCACATACTGGAGTCCACATGGGCACTCAAGTAGGTATACCACAAAAGTCATTTTACAATTAATGAATTGTTTTGTAGAAAAAATTTCATTAGTGATATTAGAGCTAAAACTTACTTTGTCCTTTGACGCATGTTGGCAAGCTTTGCAATTAAAACAATTAAAAAATCCTACCGGTTTAGGTAACCAGTTGTTCGTTTGAGTTTTAATCTCTTTCTTATAAACGCTAGGGACCAGTTGATTTTTAATATTTTCTGCTTTTTTAAAAATTACTCGTGGAGCCTCCGGTAGATAGTCTTTCAATAATGTGTCCTTACGTAGAATGTGCCAATGTTTCTTTAAAATGTTACTTATTTTATGGGCTTCGCGATTATATCTTGTGACGAAGGGCACTACCCAATTTGTGCTACCCTCCTAAGGTTTAGACATTAAGAGTTCCTCTTTGCTTAACTGTAAAGTTCTATGTAGGGCTCTATCGATCACCTCTGATTCGTAATCTCGTTCCTCAAATTTCGTCCTTAGCACCTCTGCTTGCTGGCTAAAAACATCAACTTCTGTGCAATCACGCCTAATACGGCGAAATTGGCCGTAGGGGATATTGTTCAACCATCTGTGATGATAACAACTACTTCTTAGCAGAAAGTTGTTAGCATCAACCTCCTTGAAATACGTTTTGGTTTTCAGAGTGTTATTTTCAATGTATAACGTTAGATCAAGGAAGTTGATGCTACTTGAACTGCTCTCAGACGTGAAAGTGAGGTTCACTGAATTGTTGTTAATACGCCTCAAGAAAAGTTCCAAATCTTCGCTGCTCCCCTGCCAATTTTTATATCAATAAGGATATTTACTAATTTTTGCTTACTTTTAATAGGATGTTTTTTGACATATACTCTTACGCAAAATATGACTAAACTATTCTTGTTTTCTTTTTATTTTCTTCTCCTATTTCCCAAATATTAACTTTTCAGCTAATCTGCGAATATGATAAATCTATGCAAGTTTAAATTTGTTTTTAGCTTATAATAAATTTGACTTAAATTGAATAAAGTACTATTTTTTAACAATTTTTTTAAGATTTTAAATACATATGTATAAATTCATGTGATAAATTAATTTTAAAGGTTTTAAATATTTTTTGTACAAATTTTACAATGAGAGTGTGTAAAGTGAACATTTGTGTTTTGGTTGAGCCCATAAACTAGAAATGGCCAAATAATCACACTTAGAAATAGAAATGATGAATTTCATGGTATTTTTTATTATTTTTTGATTTTCTAAATTTTGTATTATCACCACTGTGTAAATTGTATAAATACAAAGGATGTTAGGAAATGTTTCCTGTATAGAGGTACAGCTAGCCATATCGAGTACAGATACCCAGACAGCAGGAGTGGCTGGACCCACTTTTAGCTTTAAAGATGTGTCTGTGGGGACAGCCCCCTTTAATTATGTAATTAATTATCTCTGAGGGTCTATATATACTATAGGGATCCCTCCAACCACAATTTAAGAGCCTGAGGAAGACGTGTTCACGGCGAAACGCGTTGCTCCAATTGTACCTGTTTTTGACCAGTCGAGGCTTCCGTAGACAGTGAATACTCTGACAGCCACAACTTGCTCCCGAGCAGAGGCGCGTCATCTCCCTGCACTCCGGACGTGGAGTTGAGCAGCTCCTGTGACTTGAAAGTCTCACTGACACACGGCTAAGAGCCTAAAGACTATTTTATGTGAGTGTTATCATTGTGTTTATTTGTGCAGCTGTTTTTATCTAATAAATGTTCTGTTTGGAACTCTATACTGACACTGTGCCTCACTCACCCCCTGAACTGCTGGATCGGGGAGAATGAAAAGGACTGCCTAACTCCAAGCACCCAAAAGAGGAGCTTTGGCTGCAGTTCTTATTTAAAGAACACAGTTTGGTGCCTTGATTTTGGTCTGTATCCTGGAAGGGTTAAGCTGAACCCCACAGACCCTTATACCACATCTTTACTTACACGGGGCCGTGTAAGTATTTTGTTGTTACCTTTAATATCATACCTACCCCTTCTCCTCCTCCTGGGACAAGTTGGAGTAGTTATCAAAGATACCTTTGTGTACCCACGCTTACACAAGGCCGTGTAAGTTGAATAATATTATCACCACCATAATCATCCCCTATTAGGGGTGTTTACCTCTATAATTTGTGACCATTTGCAAGTTTTGTGCCCTGAATTTATTTAACCCCTTGCTCCCCTGTTTTTTCTGTTTTTATGTATCTTGAGGGATTTGGATGATCCCTATACCGGGTTGAAGCAGAAGGGATCAAAGGTTATCTTTGGTTATTTTCGGAGATAACCTACTGGAGTTATTAATTATCTTTTATTACACCATTCTTTTATCTCTGTTTGGTAACTTGGGGTAAGCGCCTAGTGTTTTTGTTCTTGACTGCATGCCCGGAAAGGGGAAAACACAAAAAATGGTTTTATTACAGACAGTATAATGCAGTAATACAATGTTACTGAGCCCAAGAGCTAACTCTCTTGGGCCCTTATACACGGGGCAGGCGTAACCAAAACGGGCTTGACCTTTATTATATAGCCTGGTTACCCCCTCCCACCACATGCATCCCTTCCACCTTGCATTATTAAGGGTTATCTTCACCTGAGATTACTGGAAAACCAGAGTTCTGTATTTGTTCTCCAGATTAACATAGTAACACCATGAACTTGGGTTGAAGTCAGTTGCCCTGATATTTGTTGTTGTGGGATGTGTAAACCACATCAATGTCTTACACTTTGAGGTATTAGTCAGCATTAGTAGGGGGGAAATCCAAGAGGCAATGTAGAAGAAGCCTTTCAGTAACTACCATTATTTGACTTTTTTTTGGCATTATGTGTTTACCACAAATGGCATATATATAGGGCTTCCAGTAATGTTAAGATGACTATACTTAACCTAAATAATGAAGTGTATTCCAACCATTATTAAGTCATATGCAACCACTTTATCGTTACTGCAGAATGTTACAACCCATTGTAGTGCATGAACCTATAGCGCAGTGATTGTCAAACCTCACCTTAGGAATGTCTCACCACACTGGAAATGGGAATAATGCATTGCATCGTGGGAATGTACCTAATTTGCATATAATTCAGTTATTGGTTGGTTGACCCAAAAATCGAGCCTGGCTCTAGGTCCTGAGGGGAGATTTGAGGACTGTTCTTTTTCGGGTAAAAGACTTTAGTTGTTAGGGAATTAGAACATGCAGATTGTGATTCAGAAACGAGAGAACAGCAATTAACCATATCTGAAGACTGTTCATACTGTAATATCTAAAAAAAAACTTTCATACAAGTATAGCTGACAGGTGTGTTATAAAATGTATTATAAGGTGTTAGATACAAATCGTTCAAATTAGATAAATCAATATTTCCCTGGTGCAAAATGCGTAAATGGTACCTAATTTCACACAAAATCCGATTACTTTCAACATTAATGTTACTTCTGCATGAATGTGCTATATGTTTGAAGGTTTTACTCCACTGTGTCTTAGTATAAAGGCAATCACATAAATAACTTGTCTTTTGCTATTTATAAAAAAAAAATTACTTTAAGCTGCTGACTGAGGATACATTTTAACCACGTACAGTGCATGCTGTTCTATAGAGAGCAACCCCTCCTTACATTTAGTAAGTCTTCCCTGTGTCAGTCTCCCGGCTAAAGAGCTCGTGTGTACTGTGGCAGGTGATTGACTTAATTGAATGCTTTTACTCTTGATTGCAATATGTAACTATGCAGGTGTGTAACAGGTACACTGTGTGGACAATCTCTACTCAAATATTAGCTACGCATTTGTTGGGTGTTTTTCATTTACTGTACTATCTACTGTATATATGAGATAGATAGATAGATAGATAGATAGACAGATAGATAGATAGATAGATAGATAGATAGATAGATAGATAGATAGATAGATAGATAGATAGATAGATAGATAGATAGATAGATAGATAGATAGATAGATACTATATCCTATGATGATTAGAGTCTCTTGATCAGCATTTTAACAGCAAGGGTTGGAATATGAGGGTAATTACTACTTTCTATATTTACACACTTACCGTTCCTCTTTCCACTGAAAGAAAATTGGATTTATTCTTGGGTGTCTCCCTCTCCCTCCTCTTTTCCCAAGCATATTGTCTAAAATATCCAAATAGCTTGAGCGTAATGTTCAGAAAATGCTGCATTTTTGTGTCACTAGTAGAAGGAACACAGGGCACAACGGATTTCTGCAAATCTAAACTCATTTATTTAACACAATGCCAACACAACGTTTCGACCTCAAAGGTCTTTATCAAGTGACATAGTGGCATAACACACAATCCCAAAAGGCAGCATTTAAATAGCACCCTAATCCCCATAATGCAATATGTCCAATTAGCAAAGATAGAAAACATGTGCTGCATATCTCCCTTCCTCCAATGTCCACACTCATGATGCAATCATATAACCTCTAATTCAGCTGCCTCAAGGCTGCCGCCACAGATTTTTCCTCCATCTTCATTGTACTGTGTCAATGTCCGATGACGTCATCCTCCAGGGTCCTGTGTAGTAGAACGCAATGCGTTTCAGTGTCTGTGCATGCGCAGTCCATCTTGCGGTATCCATCTTTGACGAGCTCACTGTTCTTTATACTGTATAATGAAACGCGTACAGCGCTGTGCGTTTCAATGCTCCGCACATGCGCAGTCATTCTGAACGCCAATTTCCTCCTGTTAGATTCTCCATGGGCCACATGATGACGCGGACTGCGTCTCAGTCACTGCGCATGCGTCGTAGTCCTCTGTGGTATCCGCATTCGTTTATGATGGCCACCATCTTCTTATTTGGTCCCACGAAGTGCCTGAGTCCTCATTCTTCATGTTTACAGCAGCAGTGGTAATATCTTTGTCATAAGGCAATATGAAAGAGGAGAGAAAAGGGGGTATATCAGCACCCCCAATTGTGGACACATTGCACAATATTAACCCTACAGTGTCAAGTGAATACTAATAAAATATATAAAATTAAAAATGGTGTGTCCTTTATTTTGTCATGAAGGATTTATTAAATATCCATAAATCATTACCTAATCCCAGAGGTACAGTATACTAAACTTACAATGTATTGATAGTAATCCAGTTCAGCACACAGTGGCAGCAACCTACAAAGAATAAACATTTACCTTTCCTCAAGAAAACATCCTAGTGATAAAAAGTCATTTAATCCATGAGGATAAACTGTATCTAAACTGTAGATCCAGAATGATTCACGCTGTAATAATAGGACATCCTTGTCTATACCTGCTTTAGATGTTCTAATGTGTTCAATCCCCATTAATTTCAATGAAGATACAGCATGACTGAATTCAGTGCAATGTTTAATAAGGGCAGTATCCTCTGCACATTTGCTGATATTGCTTTTATGTTCAATGAATCTTGTCTTGAGCATACTGACAAAGTGAGAATATGACTTAAGGGGGATCTGACATAACAGCACTGGGATCTAAGCAACCATTTTAAATCAGCATCCATCTTAGGTGCTTGATATTGTCTGTATGAAAGTTGGTATGGACGTGAGTTTAAATACATTTTTTTCTGCTGAAGTTCCAATTGATATTGAGCGGTTCGCTTAAGCCACAAAACCTTGAGAATGAGTGCTAAGTGCCAATGTTATGAAAATACGAGACTGATAGGCTCTGTTGCATTCCGAGGGGGGGTGAAGTTCTGTATGTAGAGTAAAAGTCACCGGCTTGTATAAGGAATATTAGCTGAGTCATTTCATTTCATTTAGGCATCCCATAATAATGTTATTAACTCAATGTGTTCATGTTCATATTTTGTTTACATAGTGACGACACGCAACCTTGTATAGGGGGCGTGGGTTTAGTATTTTGTGTATAAATAAGGCCTGTATACCACCATGTCGTTGGGAGAGTTTTATTTTGAAACTCTCCTCTGCGTGTGCACCACACAAAGCAATAAACTTATCTGTCATTCTGCAAAACATATCCTCAGACTTGTGTTTTTATTCACAACTTTCTCAGATGGCGCTCCAAATAGAAACTCAAAAATACCGGAAGCTGAGCACCTGAAAAAAACACTCCTCGGTCACTCAAATCTGAGCGCTCGTAAGAATCAAGGTAAAAGGCAGCTTTTGAGGAAAGCCTGAGGTTAAAAAGTTGTTTTGAGTGATGTGTAGAGAGATGTGTTTTGAAGGGTGTCTCAATCTGTGTTGACGGGTTTACCTAGCAGTGTCAAATAAGTTTATTTGTCTGTTCCTGTATCCATTTTAAAGTGTTATAGATGTTAAGTTTTATTGGGATTAAGGTGAGAGTCCCGTTAATTTTTTTTGGTGTTTTGGTGATGAAGGTGAGTGTTTGTATGCTTAAGGGATTGTTTTTCAGACTGTCCTGGGTTGTGATAAATATTTTTGTTGTCTGAGCAGGAAGGGTCCCTGATTGTACATTTGCTCTGTTTTGTCATTAACATACCAAGTGAGTTTATTTATGGATATCTGTTTAGAAGGTCTTATCTGTATCCATTTTATAAAAGTATAAGGTTAATCAGGACTGGGTTGGACCCGCTGAAGTAATTCAAGTGTTTTCTTGGGTATAGTTATGGTGAAACAAAATCAGAACAATAACATGCCAAAAGAGTTGTACGAAATCAGCTTGCGCTGATTATTGTATCAGGAGTATTGTACAGGTCAATTAAATGTGATTACTGTAACAGGAGAATAATGGGAAACCAAAGTTCTCAAAATTTGCCGTTAGAGGTTGTGTGTCTGCAGACAAAAATAATAAAGAATGGATACAGAGAACAAGAAGAGACAATATAAATATGTTTGTTTGGCCAATGAAAAATACATGCAAGTTCAAATGAAAATATACATGCAAGTCCCAATGAAAATACACATGCCACCCCAATGAAAAGAGTTTGTTTGCAATAAATTACTATAGAAGGAAGCGTGAACCTACAGTAGAGGCAACGTTTATTCTAACATTTGCTGTAAACTAGCCTGGTTACATTCTGGGTATGTGCTGGGTATGTGCTGGGTATGTTCTGGGCTAGTTTGAGGCACGTTTAAGGCATTTCTGCATTGACTAACGACCCATAGGATTAACACAGCAGGGATCCCTGGCAGTCCAATTCAGTTTGAATGGGACTGCCAGGGACCCCCGCTGTTAATCTGATAGGCCATTAATCAATGCAGAAATGCTGGGGCTAGTTTAAGGAAAGTTTAAGGCATGTATTCAGAATGTACCTGGGTGTACCTGGGTCTTTTGGGGAATTGCCACTGGTTTTTGTTAGAATAAGAGTTACCTCTACTGTATGAGCAGCCGCACCGGTTTTCTTATT
The DNA here is from genome assembly GCF_040206685.1 of Ascaphus truei. NCBI lineage: Eukaryota > Metazoa > Chordata > Amphibia > Anura > Ascaphidae > Ascaphus > Ascaphus truei. The sequence continues at coordinate 395,497,679 of NC_134486.1, forward strand.
CGTAAGAATGCGAACGCAAGGGCTCATAGTGGAACCTTCTAACTTTCAGTAATCCCTGTGTGTCTGTGGTAGTATAAATCTTTGGATTTTATGAGGTTTTTGTGGCTAAAATTATGCATGGCAAGCCCGGCTGGCGGATGCCGCAGAAATCAGTTATGAACGTATAAGCTTTTCCTTCCATTTCCCCACATGCAATAAGTGGTTATAAATCATTTTCTGATATAAACTCAAGTTTCGGTGCCGGCAAGTAAAATTGTTGCGCCCTTAATGGAGAGTGGCTAGATGGATTTGATACCCTAATGAAATTTTCCTGAATGATTACCTGTGTGAAAGATAAACCATGTTAAGTATCACCTGTGTGCACAAATCACCATCCAAAAACTTGCAAGTACGTACAAAAACATGAATATTATTTGCTCACAATGAAATCAAATGTATGAAAGAAAGAGAATCAGAATCGCAGCAGCACAGAGCGTGCCCCCACTTTTTTCTCCAGCGCGAGGAATGTGCTAAGATAAGAAAGTTAAGCCAAAAGCTCCGGAGCATCAGAGTAGTTTTAAATTCAGGTTATTTATGAGAATAAAGAAAGAGAAGGGAACTTTTATTAATTTAGTTACAGGGTGAAATTGTTGGGTAATAGGGGAGAAATTTCTTTCTTTTATTTGTTCGTTATTTTTGTGATGTTGTTTGGCTGTGTATGAAATAAGTTTTTTGTATTGTGTGTGTTCTGTATTGTGTAATACCAGTAAAAACACATTTCAATTTTATTTCTATAGGATAAGGATATGTTTGGGAATATTTTGTGTTAAAAAATGCGGGTAAAAGCTCATAAGCATTGTTTGAAGTATACATTGTATTGTATGTTTTTATGTAAATAACGCCATTAATATGCACAGCGCTTCACAGGAGTGGTGCACGTCATAATAATATAGGTAGCAAATGGTAAAGGTAAGAGGTCATGAAATAAGTGATCCAGACATAAAAGTAACATTAGGAAGATAAGTCCCTGCTCTGAGGAGCTTACAATCTAAGTGGTAGGTAGGGAGAGCATAAAAGAACAGTAGGATTTGATTAGAAGCCAGGAGAGGAATTTCAGGAGGGGAAACGCAGAATCAGAGTTTAAAGAGTAGAGTGATTCTGGCAGCAGTGTTTGGGATAGATAGTAGGGAAGACAGGTGAAAGTCAGGAAGGCGGGATAGCAGGGGATTACAGTTATCAAGATGGGAGAGAATGAGGGTCTGATGAGTTTTTAATAGTTGAGCAACAGAGGAACAGGTGTATCTTTGTGATATTGTGGAGGAAAAAGCGACAGTTATAGAAATGTTTTGAATGAAAGAGGAGAATATGAGAGAGGAGCAGGGAATGACCCCTAAGCAGCGTGCTTGAGCTACTGGATGGAAGATTCAAGAGTAATGTGGAAGGAGATAATAGGGTCAGGTATGGGAGGAAGTATGAGGAACCCTGTTTTTGCCATGGTAAATTTAAGGTGAAAGAGGGCCTTCCAGGATGAGATAACAGAAGGACATTCAGAAACTTAGGTTTGTATGGCAGGTGTAAGGTCAGGGGTTGAAAAGTAAATGAGGGTGTCGTCAGCATAGTGGTGATATTTAAACCTAAGAGATGTTATTAGGTCACTTAGAGAGAGTGTGTACAGAGAAAAGAGAAGAGTGGGGTCCACAGAGGCAAATGCTTCAGAGAGTAATAGGAGCAGAGTGTAATGACCTCTGTCTTGGGCAGCATATAGGTCATCAGTTATTTTAGTGAGAATTGTCTCTGTGGAGGGAGCAGTGCAGAAGTCAGATTGTAGGGGGTAAGGAGAGAATGGGTGTTGAGAAAATGGAGCAAGCAAGAGAATACAAGACAAGTTCAGTAGTTAGAAAGACAGGTAGGGTCAAGCTTGCTATTTTTGAGTCATGGTATAACTATTACAGGTTTTAAGGAGAATGGAAAAGTAGCAGATTAGAGGGAGAAAAAGAGATCAACAGTGATGGTGACACTCTCTTTTGAGACAGTGGAAAAAGAGTCAAGGAAAGCAGGAAGAGAGTAGGAAGCGAAGTAGGATAGGAGGAAAAAGAGGGAATGTTGTGGTGTATGGATTCAACCTCTTTCTTAAAATAGTCCGCAAAAGTCCTGAGGTGAGATGAAGGAAGAGTTTGTGTGGGTTAGACTTGTGAGTGTTGATTAATGGAGAGAAATAGGTTTGTGCAGCGTGAGAAAGGACAGAATTGCAACAGGATAGCATACATTTGTAGTGAATGAAGTCAGTGAAACTATGAAAGTTCAAACAGAAAGCATTAAAAAAACTGAGTGGAGGGAAATAGCATGAGCGTGTGGAGTTATTTGTGTGTTAAGAAGTTATATAAACCTCAGCTATATAAAAGCCTGTGGGTTAATTTTTGAGAGGCCATAAAAAATTTAGTTCTTAGGGCTCTGGATAAAGCTCCATGTATGTAAACTTTAAGCGAAAGTTCCAATCTAATAATTATTATTTTTCAGGAAGAAGCCGTGGTGTGCAGTTATCTTATCTTTTCAGGGTCAATTGGCGAAACGCCCAGAAACAAAATGGTTCTTTGCCCGGAAACAAGCTTTGAAAATCATTTGTCTTTAGTCAGATGAATATGCAGAGTGTCTTTAGAATTATAAAGCTGACCGTGTGCTCAGCACTGTGCAAAGAGATTATATAAAGCAAGACATTAGTGTGAAGTCTTATACAAAATCATTTGTCTATTAACTGAATATGTGATGTGTGTTATAACTTTTAACCATTTATTTTTTCCAAAGGTGTCCGTAAGCAGTGGTTATTGTCAAAATTGCTGTGTAATCTAGAATGGGTTTGCCAGGAAGGGGTGAATTTGGGAGTCACCTCTCATTTGTGGGTGTGTCTTGTGCATAGGGTTAAATACAGGGGATACATAATTGCAAAAGCAGTTACATAAGTGAATAAGATATGCATTATATACAATGCATTTCAATTTTTTAGCAGAATCGTTACAGTGAAGTGTTTGTGGTAAAAACTAGATAGGGATTGGCTAGGGAAATTTGTATGGGTAAAATAATGGCTTAATTGGGAGGGAATATTTTTCCATGGCAGTGGATAGTATGGGGAGAAGAGAGATTGGCCTGTAGTTTGAGACAGTGTTTTTTGTCCCCACTTTTGAAGATTGGGATAAACTCTGGCAGTTTCCCAGGTCTTAGGGATATGGCCTGCAGACAAGATAGAATTAATTATGGAAGCAAGTGGTTAGGCAAGGGATGAGGCCCCAAAGTTTCAGGAACTTAGATTGTATCAAAGTCAGGTTCACAGTGGCTACTTAAGATTTAATTTGAGGAACATTAATAGGGAATACCTCTGTCTATATGTGGATGCTAAGACAGGAGTAAACACATTGATACAAGAATTTATTCCTACAGTAGGTATAAATTATCTCCCTATGAGACACATATGGGATGACTTGTGACTATCAGCAGTCCAAAGGAACAAATTAAAGACCATGTTATTGGTAATAAAACAATAAGTTGTATGCAACTAAAACATTTTTTTGAGTCTCTCTAGGCAAAGTTGAAAGTGCACCTACTCGAGATGGGGTTAATAGTCACATATTTCCTGCGCAAGCATGCTTTTCATCTCAGGTGAAAAAGCCTAAAGTAACCACCAATACAGCAATTAAAGTGGCAGAGTTCTTTTCCTGGACCCAAAGCACGTAAAGCTCGTTCCAGCTCCACCAAACGTTCCAGCGCCACCAAAGACCAAAGTCACCTAAAGCACAGCCGCAGCAAGTTAACGTCTTGCCGAGTCAAAACTCTAACCGTTAACCAACGAGGAAAATAAGACACCAGGCTAAGGCCCGGTTTTATCAGAACATTTCATTTTTTCAGAGACTCAATATTTTTATTCTTTAGAGTGTGTTTAAGTTAGAAATTTAAGGTGTATGTTCAATTGAGCCTTGATGGGAGGATTGGTTTCCTGGAAACGTGGCTTGTGAATGCTCTTGTATGTGTTTTGGCAGTACTCATCACTCTCTATGTATGTGTCATGTGCAGCAAAACTTTGATCCAGAAGTGTGTTGCACCTCCACCGAAAGGAGGGGGTCACCCAGGGGCGTGTGTCAGCTACAAGGAAAGGATCATAAGTCAGCCATGTTGACCATCGCAGACATTGTCTGTTCTGATATTCTGAGTGAATGATGTATACAATGCGTGCAGGGGTGAGGATCATGCATTTCGCTTCCACAGATACCAAACCCCCTCAATTCTCAGTAATAGAATGTTGTGATGATTCTGAAAATATATGATGATAGAGATACTGTAGATGCCATTTTTTATCTAGCAACTGCATATCCAAAGAAAGGTTGCTTGCATAAAATAAGATTTTTAGTATTATGTGTATAATTTTTGTATTTTTCCAATTTTTTTAAGGGAACCTCTTTAAAGGGTGTATCAGACACTAGGAACAAGAATCAATTTATGGGTCAAGTGTCTCCACCAACCAATGAAACCTGAGTAAAAATGTATGTTTAGTTAGATAACAATTTACAGGAAGGATGTAGCCTTAATTTTGCAGTTTTTAATTTCATCAAACCAAGAACAGGTTCAGATTAGGCTTATGGCCTTACAAAACAGAATTGCTTTAGACTATGTTTTAGCTTCAAAAGGAGGGGTATGTGTCCTAATTGAGGAACAATGTTGTGTTTTTATTGCAGATCAGAGTAGCAATGTGCAGCATGAACTAGATAAAATAGAAGGGATTCAAAAGAGGCTTAGAAAGGAAGATGGGATGGAATGGGACCCTCTGGGGTTAGGTGAATGGCTTAAATCACTTGGAGCAAAATGTTTTGATGTGTTTGGGGGTGTTACTTGTTGTCATATATGTGGGTGTCACATATTGCAAATGTATGATCCACAAGGGTGCGACCCCTCCCCCAATCTGATGCCACTCTTTACAGATGCCAGAAACAGCAGTCCCTTGAAGAATGAAGATGCCGATCACAGTTATTCATCAAAAGACATAATGGCCGCAGCGCCTTACGAGACTAATACAGTGAAGGGCACGCGCCTTTGTCCTCTGAGTTATCCCTGGACTATCATCATAAACTTAATTCTCAAAAACTATGTTTTAAGAATAAAAAAAGGAGGGAGTGACAAAGTGAGAATATGATTTAAGGGGGGTGTCTGACATAACAGCACTGGGATCTAAGCAACCATTTTAAGTCAGCATCCATCTTAGGTGCTTGATATTGTCTGTATGAAAGTTGGTATGGACGTGAGTTTAAATACATTTTTTTCTGCTGAAGTTCCAATTGATATTGAGCGGTTCGCTTAAGCCACAAAACCTTGGGAATGAGTGCTAAGTGCCAATGTTATGAAAATACGAGACTGATAGGCTCTGTTGCATTACGAGGGGGGGGGGGTGAAGTTCTGTATGTAGAGTAAAAGTCACCGGCTTGTATAAGGAATATTAGCTGAGTCATTTCATTTCATTTAGGCATCCCATAATAATGTTATTAACTCAATATGTTCATGTTCATATTTTGTTTACGTAGTGACGACACGCAACCTTGTATAGGGGGCGTGGGTTTAGTATTTTGTGTATAAATAAGGCCTGTATGCCACCATGTCGTTGGGAGAGTTTTATTTTGAAACTCTCCTCTGCGTGTGCACCGCACAAAGCAATAAACTTATCTGTCATTATGCAAAACATATCCTCAGACTTGTGTTTTTATTCACAACTTTCTCAATACGATTACTCTTTCCAATATAACACAGTCCACATGGACCCTTAATCATGTATATTATATTGGTGGTTGTGCATGTGATACGTTCCTTAATTTTAAACAGTTTGCCACTCCTAGGATGATGAAACTTATCCCCAGTATACAAACTGTTACAAATACTGCATCCATAACATTTATAGCAGCCTGCCTTGGGTGTACTTAAGAAATGAGGAGTAGTGGTTGTCAGCTTTAATTAAAATGTCTTTTAGATTCTCTCCACGCTTATAAGCAAAGCGTGGCAGATCTTTGCAGACATTCTTTAAAGTGTCGTCAGTTTGTAGTACTCTCCAGTGTTTTTTCAAAGTTTTTTTAATAAAACCACTGGCAGTTGTGAACTTACTAACAAGCGTCAGACGATCACTTTTTAACGTTTGTTGTGGAGTTTATTCATTGATGTAATAATATCTACTCTGTTGTGTCCCCTTTCTACAAACCTTTCCTCAATCTCTTTCAAGGTATCATCTAATTTAGTTGGCCTGTCTACAATACGTGTAGCTCTGATCTTTTGCGAGAACGGCAGCATCTGTTTAATACATATTGTAGACAGGCCAACTAAATTAGATGGAGGAAAAATCTGTGGAGGCAGCCTTGAGGCAGCTGAATTAGAGGTTATATGATTGCATCATGGGTGTGGACATTGGAGGAATGGAGATATGCAGCACACCTTTTCTATCTTTGCTAATTGGACATATTGCATTATGGAGATTACTTTGCTATTTAAATGCTGTCTTTTGGGATTGTGTGTTATGCCACTATGTCACTTAATAAAGACCTTTGAGGTCGAAACGTTGTGTTGGCTCAATAAATGAGTTTAGATTTGCAGAAATCCGTTGTGCCCTCTGTTCCTTCTACTAGTGATCTAGGACTGGAAACAGGCTTTCGTTCAAGCACATGAGCACCGGTAATTGTATCATTCTGACCATTTTTTAAGGTGTGCAGCATTTACTTCATATATCTGGCATTTTTGTGTCAGACACGGAACAATAACACGACTTTTTTTTAACCTACTTCACCCACTCTATTTGGCAAGGGAAAAGCACTGAGTATACTGTACCTTCACTATTTTACTACAGAGTCGCAGGGGATCAAAATGCTGAGCTTTGAGTTAATGTAATTTGTGACTTTATTATACGATGCATGCCTATATATTTTTAATGTAAGAGAAAACCCGACTGAGGAGCTCAAAGGTAACACCTAATGGCGTCTGCCAATGCCTTCTTTAGCAATGGAAATAGGGAGATACTGGGGGAGAGATACAGAGAGTAATGTTGCTATGTGTGACAAAATGTCCATACATCATGCAGGAAGACAGGATCAGCCTGGAGTAACACTTAACTCACGATACAGCCATCCTTAGTGTGTCCGTGACTCTCACTCCTTCTCTCCTGGTGTCAGTGTGTGCGCACACAGATGACATCACTCCCCGGCGCTGGCTCGATCCGGAGCATTGGAGAAAGAAAAAAGATCGAAGCCGCTGCCTTTCCAAGAAGCACGGGGACTCACCAGGTAAAAATAAAACTGAAGTTTATTCTAACAACATTAAAAACGAGCACTCAGGACGAACAAAAATAGAGCAACCTCCTCCCACGCGTTTCGGGCATGCACTGCCCTTTCTCAAGGAGAAAATCTTTCTTTCTCTATATATTTTTGATAATGCAAATTATTATTGTCAATGTTCCCATTCACTGCAGCTGCATTTGAGAATACAATGTATACGTCTGCAAATATAAAGCAAGGCAATGTCCTGAAGATGCCTGTGCTCAGCAGTAGCAAATTGCTTATCAATTTCCTTCCCCAATTCACTTTAATGAATAATCCACTACGTGAGGCATTTTAATTCCTAGCAAATCCCATGTATCCTGGAATGATACAGACGGTATACAGACATTAATGAACGTTTAGGATGACCCGTCGCACTATAACGCGACAATTAGTCAGAGTCTGCACCTTGCTATGTATATTATGCAGAAAAATACATTAACCGCTATGTCTCGGCAGGTGGAAATAGACACCCTGGGACGTGGTCGCATCCATCCCGCTGCGACGATGTGACCGCCGATGTTCGGCCTCAGGTGGATCCGCCGTTGGAATCTCCGCCGCGGGACACTTCTAGGAGGAGGTGTTTTCGCGGTTAGTGTATAGGGTTTTTTTTAGTGATTTTTGTGGTTATGGTAGGGGATTGGGGGTAAGGGCTTAGGGTAAAGAGTTTTAGGGTAAGGGCTTAGTGTAGGGGGTTTTAGGGTAAGGGGTTTAGGGTAAGGGGTTTTAGGGTAAGGGCTTAGAGTACAGGGTTTTAGGTAAGAACTTAGGGTAGGGGTTTTAGGTTACTGGCTTAGGTAGAGGTTTTAGGATAAGGGCTGGGGGTAGGGGATATTAGGGTGAGGGATTAGGGTAAGGGCTTGGGGTAGGGTGTTTAGGGTAAGGGCTTAGGGGAGGAATTTTAAGGTAAGGGCTTTGGATAGGGGGTTTAGGGTAAGGGCTTAGGGTAGGAGGTTTAGGGTAAGGGTTTAGGGTACGGGGTTTAGGGTAAGGGCTTAGGGTACGGGGTTAAGGGAAAGGGTTTAGGGGAGGGATTTTAAGGTAAGGGCTTGGGGTAGGGGGTTTAGGGTAAGGGCTAGGGTTTTTTTTAGGGTAAGGGCTTAGAGTAGGAGGTTTAGGGTAAGGGCTTATGGTAGAGAGTTTAGGGTAAGGGCTTAGGGTAGGGGTTTAGGGTAAGGGTTTAGGGTAGGGGTTTAGGGTAAGGGTTTAGGGGAGGGGTTTAGGGTAAGGGCTTACGGTAGGGGTTTAGGGTAAGGGTTTAGGGTAGGGGTTTAGGGTAAGGGCTTAGGGTAGGGGTTTAGGGTAAGGGTTTAGGGTAGGGGTTTAGGGTAAGGGCTTAGGGGAGGGGTTTAGGGTAAAGGCTTACGGTAGGGGTTTAGGTTAAGGGTTTAGGGTAGGGGTTTAGGGTAAGGGCTTAGGGTAGGGGTTTAGGGTAAGAGCTTAGGGCAGGCAGCAACAGGTTCCGGCGACAGGGTGAGTCACAGCAATGCACCGGCGTTTATTTGATCCCGACGAAATGGGCGCGACAAAATGTCCTACACCGCAAATAGAGGGTTTAGACACCGAAACGCTGGCTGTTTGTATTTTTCAGGGCAATAAACATACTATAGCAAAATGCTGACTTTGAAAGAATTTGCGTGTTATTGTCAGTCTCCCACTGAGCCTCTGATTGAGCCACCTGTGCTGAAGCAGGAACTGATTGAGCCACCTGTGCTGAAGCTGGCATATCCTGAAAACCTGACCTGTTGTGGGGGGCTTAAGGACTGGCTTTGAGCGCCCCTGATCTAATAGATACATCAATCCACACAGACCTTGTCAAATGATTTACAATATAAAATGTATAATAACTATCTTAAATATCACCTCCAATGATCATTAAACACTACAATAAAATACAATTTAAAAAAAATACAGAACATTAAAATACAAACTTCAATCCATCTTGTTCTCGTCTCTGTTTCATATGCAAAATAAATTGCCTGGATGAAAGCATATTTGTGACGAGCAAAGCCCCCATGTTCTAAAATTCCAAGTAATTATTCTCCCGGGTGTTGGAGACCAACGTGAGTTAAGGACACCTGACCACACCGGCAGTCACTCCACTAAATCAGGTTCCTCTCTAAATCAGTGGAGTTCAAGGTCAATCATTCAGGGCTTCCAAAAAGGACAGGTCTTCAGGGCAGTATACATCAGCATGTTGTCTTAGTGATCATTAAGGCTGGGTTAATGGGTATGTGTCAATTAGAGAAATCCTAACAACGTGGTCTGGTGTTGGTCATTGAGGACTGAACTTCGGCACCACTGTTCTATATGACGAAGCGGAGTATTCATTCTCTTAGTGCGTAGGAGCAAACAGCCCAACGTCAGACATTTGAAACCAGACATATGAGAGCAGGCTGTATTGCACGATAGTGCATCTCTTGAGGCACAATGTCTACTGTAGGTTCTCTTGTAGCTTTGCACAGGAACATGCATCTCACTGCAATGTGCAGCTGCTTGCAATGTGTCATTATTTAGATTTCAAGGCTCCTCATCCATGCATGTGCTTTCTGAGTCTGGGTTCTCCACTGTAGTTCTGGGAACCCTATGAGCCAAGGTGATAATCTGCGGGATCAACTTTTTCCTGCTGACATAATCAGGTCAATGTTTCTCTTTTCTGCACACACACAAGCACAAGTGCCACCAAATACAGATGTGGCCCGTTTGTTTTCCCGCTACGCCGCACGGTTTCCTGAGCCAAGCCTGTGCCCTTTGCGATATTTGGACCAACATTTCCGCGAGTTATCCGAGATTTAACCTGGGTTAACAGTGGACAGAAGGCAGGCAGAAAATGAAATCTGGCGTCGTCCTCAATACCGTACAGAAACTTAAATCGGCGACTACGAGTTTTTGTGTCTTAAAAATCTAATTTGCTACACCACACAGAACCACTTGCTTTTAAAGGGTTTTAAAGGCTTCATCAAGAGCCCCCCTTAATTTTGATGCCCTCAATAGTCAGATAGATAAAGACGAACCCTAGCTGGTGCAGTATGCTTGAACTCCAGAGAAAAGTAAAATGTTCAGTTTTGCAAGGTACAGTTAAATAAAACAAGATGAAAAAGTAATGTATGGAAGCGGGTTACCTTGACAAGCTGTAATATTTTCTCTGTTTTTGACTTGCTACGAGGGACTGCCGCTGTAAAGCTATTTTCTGCTATCACTGTAGAGGAAGAGGTCTTGGGGATATTTTTCCAGTCCAATCTTCGGGAAACTAATTAAATATTCTTGTAGCCAAGTGCCCCTGGCTATAGCCTTCTTCTGGCCTCAACACTATAAGTCCTGATAGGAACAGGCAGTGGTGGGGTTAAACTCCTGTGCAGGGCCTAGCCTGCAGTTGCAGCCTGGATGAGTATAATGTTGCCATATCCAGGGCAGGCCTAAACCGGCAGTTGGAGTGTCATACCTGGGGAGGGTACTGACTGGGTCACATGTATATGGAGTGATGCCTGTCAGTACATGGACCTGCCCTGTTATGGGGCGGGGTTACAAGCCCTTCCCCCAGGTATAAAAGCTGACACTCCACCAAATTGAGTGTTGATGATCATGGGATGGTGTGATACCCTTTTCCCTATCAGAGGGTTAAGGAGATTGGGAGGGGTTCTTGGGTCCTCAAGCCCCTGGGTCTGCTCCAGGGCTGGATGATGATCATGCTGCTGTACTACAAAACTGCCATTGGACCATCTATGGTGTGTGGTTATTGAAGAGGAGTACTGCATCCAGTAGGGTCCACGTGGGATGGAGGCGCTGCACAGTAAGAACAACGAGAAAACCTGCCCTGTTGCTGCTCCCAAACTCAACCGTGGAGCAACTGAGACCTCCTGAACCAGCAGGTGAGCTACAGTACCCAGTGAAACACCCATGTAGTGGCCAGATTTTCCGTGGCAGGGGGAACAGGTGCTACATACAGATACATTGGGGGGGGTTTTGGTTTTTTTTATCGCTACTTGTTGAGTAATTATGATGTAATTAATAGTCAGACAGGTAAACATGCGCAAATGACACAGTTGAGTTCAGAAAACATGAAGAATTTGCTATTTTAGAGCTGATTACATCTTTCTTGGAAAGCTAATAACACCATTACACATTACGCACATTGTATAATACACTTTGTTTTGCCCTCTATAGGGAGCTGATACACATGGTAGAATATTGGAATAAAGTACATTGAAATTCCTCTAAATTCATCAATGTTGCTTCAAAATTTGCAACATTCACAGTATAAAAATTCTCCAATTGCACCAGCTTCTCACAATTGAAAAACACTTCCCCTTGGTAAAGGACCATGGAGGTCTGCAATGTCACTGAGCAGCTTTTCTATGTTCTGCTAATTTAATTTAAGTTTCCATATATACTTCTATTCTGTGTTTAAGTTCATCATTCATAGTATAAAACGCACAAAATAGTTTTCCCGGGACATGTCATTTTTGATGGATGCTATGAGACCATGTGCTTTTCTCAAATTCAACCTCCATCGATCTGCAAGACCCTTATGCCATCCTAATCCTTATTCCCAGAAAAGTCCCTAGCTGGTTTGACCAACAATTAATCTGTTTGCTTTGAACTGGTCTAATAAGAAACTCTGTTCAAATCAACTACTGATCTCTGGGTCCTGCTGAACTGAAGATTGTACTTAAAATAAAAAATTAACCCATCTCCTTTAAGAAATCTAGGGCACGCATCTTCTTAGGCAGGAAAATATTACCCGTGGCCTTACTGCTTTTTCCTTCCACGCAGAGGGAAATTAATGTTCGTAGAGTTACACAGGCTAGCAGTTTTACTGGTGGCTTTTGAGGTAAGTGCGGAAACGTTGCAAGGCTTTTATGGTTTCAGTTTTGAGCATCGTACTTCAGATATTATCGTATAAGTGTTGCATGAGTATTCATGGGCCATATACAAAGTGGGAGGGTCCCACGAGGTCATATAAGAAAGTGATGTATGAAATCATCACGACAACATCACTGGTGCTCTCACTACACAAGCACAAAGATGGCACTGCTGTGTAAGAGACTTCTATGGCAGGTAAGAAATACATTGATTTATATAAAATGCAAAGAAAATTAAGCAATTCATGATGAAAACACATTGCACCATCTCCTTATGTGACTTCTTGCAAATGTTATTTATTTAATGCTTATGGACTCGCTTTTAAAATACACACATTTATAGTTAAAGATAAGACCTGATGAAGCTCTGTTACATACTTGATGCAAAGGAAAAATGAACACAATCTGGCTTAAAAAGTAACCTTTAAAAGCAATTTACCAGTATTCCCAAATTGGTACCCTTTGTAAGCCAGAGAAACATTCCTAATGTGGTACAATATCTTTGACAAAGTGTACAGCAGTATGTTGTTCATTTCGTGTAAGGTATGCCTATGCTTTGAAACGCGCTGCTGCCTATGCTTTGAAACGCGTTGGGAAGGGGCAATACAGAGGCAAAGACTGAGTTCAAAACTGTATGGAATAGACACAAAAGTATCATTAATATGGAAAAATATGGCCTAAAGTTAGTTATTAGCTGAAGAAAAGGGACAGTAAACATCTGCCATCATGCTTCTCTGTTTCATTATAGATGTGTTGCTGGTTTGTACACAATTTAATGGAGAAACAAACTCTTCATATAAATATAGTTTTATGCTATCTTTCAAGATCCGACAAGTGACTTTAGATTTAATGGATTGCTCCAGGAATACTGGTATATCCTTGATTGTAAAGCTACAGTAAGAGATGCTGATCAATAACCTCATGCTGGTTTATACCAATAATCATCAAGTATCAAAATGATGTTACCAGTTTATCTTGTTAATGTGACCTGTTCGACAGAAGAAACCTTTGTGGCAACAGATATCAAGTACAAGTGTTTGTGTTCTTAAAAACTCATCGAAGGCAACAGATGAGGATAACGTTCAGGACTTTACGTTTATGTGTTAAAAGTTGTGGAAATAAATATTCTATTTATGACAAAACTATTTTCTTATTTCCAAAGGCATTGACTATGATGGCTATTGTGTCGATTGCTCATCCGACAGAAACTACTACTGGAACACATCTCTCCAATAAGCAAATGAACCATCGGTCTTCTCAATCAGTGAATGTTAACACACAGTCTAGAAAGCAAGGCAGGAGGAAGACGTGTAAAAAGTGTATTTCCATAACGTTAAACACAACCGTTGACCATCCGTCTCCTTCTGGTATCAGGAACATCAATCAGCGCTCCCTTGTTCCATGGAATTATACGTGAGTAATGTTCTCTGGATGTGTGCTCAACTGTGATTGCTGTTTTTTTTTAATTTTCTGTATCAAATAGAAAAGCTCTCATTAAGAGATAAGATCATTTGTCCCCTTCACTGCCAGGGGCACTGCAATGATTTATTTATTTATTTTAAACATTCCCGTTCTTTAGTTCAATACTAACTATTTTTATGTAAGAATCACTTCTCTGTGTCTTGCTATAATAATTGTGTATATGCTTGCGGCAGCAAACCAAACTGTGCCATTGGCAAAACACAGTACAAATATATTTTCAAACTAAAAATTCCGCATAGTGTATATCTTATTCTAGATAATAAATTGCATCATATTTTCTCGCCCACATATACTGTACCACTGTTTCTGTTTTTTCTTTGGGGTTTATGCACAATGCTGTTTTTGCAAGTGAAAAAAAACCCCTAGATAAACATCAATTATTTTATATCTAAACGACCATAAATGATTCAGCTCTAAATAGAGTGATAGAGCAGTAGACAATCTCTACTAATAATCATTTCCCTGCCATGATGTGGAGTTTCTTATTGATTCCCGAAAAATATGATGAAACTTAAATAAAAAGGTGCTGCTCCCCCCATACAACCAGCCCTGGGTATATGTGTCAATCCTTTCCTTGCCATAGAGGCCAGCAAAACACAGCATCTCCTCTGGCTGTAAGTAAGTCGTGAATCACACGCACCTCGTCGTATACTGTACCAGCGTCAGCACGAGGAATTTTGCTCTCAAATGCAATATTCTTGTATGTCAGCAGCTCAATGGAAAGAGGCAACGCTTTGCTGTATATTAATGATTCAAGGGGTTCTCAACTCCAACCCCTCCCCCCCCCCAACAACAGGTCAAGTTTTAAGGTCAAGTTTCGACTCAGCCTCTGATTGAGCCATCTGTGCTGAAGCTGGGATATCCTTAAAACCTGACCTGTTTGGGGGGGGGTGGGTTTTGAGGATTGGAGTTGGCCACCTCGGCTGCAGTCAACAATATGCAGTGCTTGCTGGTGCAGTTGGTTATACCATATTTTTATGTCTATGCAGCTAGTCTTTACTTCATTACATTTATTCTGAGCTGTGGGCACGCAGTGTTTATTGAACGATTGCTAATAATCTGTGCTGTTTGCTAAAGTGATTGACAACCACATGCACTGTACAGGGGTATAACTATAATACCTTTATTTCATATATCGCTCAATGGGACTCAAAGCCCTTAACAATGACAGTACAGTGCACAGTACGCAGCACATAGGATTGTTGCAGGCACAGTCCCTGCCCCGTGGAGCTTACAATCTATGTTTTTGGTGCCTGAGGCACAGGGAGATTAAATGACTTGCCCAAGGTCACAAGGAGCCGGCACCGGGAATTGTACCAGGCTTCCCTGCTTTCAAACTCTGTGTTGTTGTTCTCAGTCAGTCCCTTTACTCACCGAGTCGCTCCTTCGGCCATATGAGGGTACCCTTTCGTTTGATTGGCTTACAAATGCATTAGGAGTGTGTAATGTGTGGTTACAAACTAATCCTACAATGTAGCTGGTTTCTCGCCATGCAGTGGGGTGTCTGTAGGGAGAAGGTGCTAGAGCCCAGAGCAATAATTGACCATTAAATAAATGTGAGAAAAATGCATTCCCACAACTAGTATCCCTGCCTCGTCCCTAATAATTAGTATATGTGGAAGTAAAACAAAAACCTGAACTATTAAACGCAAGCAAGACGTCTATGTATAAAGCTGTTCTGGCAAGTTGGCATTCACTGAATCAGCCTTTATATGCATCTCAACACCTATCTATTTATTTTCTATTTGGTTATGTGGAGCTGTAAGGGGGAAGCGTGGTGGGAGTTATATGAAATCATTACTTACAATGAGTTGCCATCGTTTTTTTTCTTAGACGTCTATGCATCAATTAAGGCCTTGGCTGTTAGCTGGTCTTTTCCATGAAAGTGGCTTAAACAAACTTGGGTCACACTTATGGGATTGTTTTTCAAAATGTTCTGGCTACAGTGCAATCTCTTAGACCCAATCCATCTAACTAATGCAAAAGTTATCTGTAGCTTATCGCTTACTAAATAAATATATAAATAAATATATACACACATACAGGCAAAACATCATGTAATTTAACATGAAGTTATTCAACGTGATGGAAGAACGTTCTTGACAAAGGCTCCGTCAAGAGCCCAAAAGTTGAATAAATTCATATTCAATTACATCATGGAGTGCCTGCCCCTTCTGCTGATTATATGTACTTAATCTATCGAAGCGGATTGTACCATTAATTGCAACTTTTGAACCTGGTTATCGGTTGGAGAGTATATATCATTGTTTTTAACCATTTGCTGGCAGAAGGTGTAGCAATGCATTGCAAACCAACGCATAGCTGACACCTCTGGCAGTGAAAAGGTTATGTTAATTAAGAAATTAGCAGTCAGCTATTATGTGCTATAACCTTTAGAGCAGGGGTGGTAGAAGGCTGAGTCACTATTGAGCCACCTGTGCTGAAGCACAAATACCCATAAAGCCTGACCTGTTGGTGGCCCTTGAGGACTGCTGCTTTAGAGGTTCAATCCATCAAAATCCTTTCTGAGACAAACTAATTACAGTATTTACAGAATTATTGAGCACATTGATTTTTTTTAGTTACCTTTGAAATCATATAACACTCATTAAATTAACACACTCCAATATTCTAGCAGCACTGATTGCATTTTGTTAGCGTTGTAACTACAAGAGACGTTTGTAGCACATCCTGTCACCAGTTATATAATAGTCCAGAGATAACATGAGAAGAAACGTTCCATTTCAATACACTTTGTTCTTGTGTCCGTAGGGTAATCTACAATGAAAGGAGGTTCCCGAAGCACATCATTAATGTCACGTGTTCTCCTCACTGCGTAGGTTTCGAAACTAAACTGAATGCGGTTCCAATAATGCGGGATATCTATGTGCTGGAGAAAGAACGGTGCAATAAGTATACATTGGTAAAGATGGCAATCACAGTGGGCTGCACCTGCATCATACCCGAGAATATCGATGTACTGTAAAGCCACTGGTTTGGTTCAGCAGCTACATTTTGGGTGGGGGCGCTGTACATACAAGATCGGTAACATACATTACCATAACTTCAAATTGTACAGTATACATCCGGGGAAGAGGGGGGTTCTGCACCCCCACCCCCTCCTCACCCCAACGTCATGGTTTGGTTCCATTGTTGTGCTATTCCCTTTAAAATGTGTTAGGAATATACCATTAGGCAGTCACACAAAGGTACATCTGAAATAACAAGGTTGTGACCGCTTTGCTTTAGCCTCCAGGGCAAGGAGGTGACTATCTTTGATGTTGGGACTTTGCTCATATCTAGTGTGACCAGATTTACAAAAGTAAAAACCAGGACACATTAAAAAAAAATATTTATAAAACAAATGACATCACCAACTGCGCTTTATGTCTCCTTTATGTCTCTCCGCCGCTCTCTGTCCCCCCTTTTAGGCTGAGTCCCCGCTGGCACTGAGGGTGCTCATGCTTGGAGAGTGCTCCAAGTGGTGTCCTGCATGTACGCGCGCGTGGGGGGGAAGGTGGGGGCATAGAGGGTAGTTGAGCGCGCGGGTACGTATAGTTTTTTTTTACTTAAGCGCCGAGCGCGGGTGAGCGGGTGTGCCCGCGCACGAGCGCTGTGCGCACAGCGTGAGTGGGGACTTACATATAGCTATATATGTACGTAACCGCCGTCTGCTCAGCGCTAGAGGGGACGCAGCCTTACACACACCCATTCTCTCTCCCTCCCATCCCTCCATTCTCGTTCCACCCTTCCCATTCTGTTTCTCTCCCCATTCTCTCTCTCCCCATTCTCTGTCTGTCTCTCTTTCCCCCATTCTCTGTCTCTCTCTCTCCCCATTCTCTGTGTGTCTCTCTCTCCCCCATTCTCTGTGTGTCTCTCTCTCCCCCATTCTCTGTGTCTCTCCCACCATCTGTGTGTGCATCTCTCTCCCCCATTCTCTGTGCGTGTGTCTCTCTCTCCCCCCCCCATGCTACCTCTCTTCTCCCCCCCATGCTGCCTCTCTCCTCCCCCCCATGCTGCCTCTCTCCTCCCCCCCATGCTGCCTCTCTTCTCCCCCCCATGCTGCCTCTCTCCTCCCCCCACATGCTGCCTCTATCCTCCCCAGCATGCTGCCTCTATCCTCCCCCCCATGCTGCCTCTCCTCCCCCCAATGCTGCCTCTCCTCCCCCATGCTGCCTCTCTTCCCCGCCATGCTGCCTCTCTCCCCCCCATGCTGCCCCTCTCCCCGTCCCCCCATGCTGCCCCTCTCCCCATCCCCCCATGCTGCCTCTCTCCCCCCCATGCTGCCTCTCCTCCCCCCCATGCTGCCTCTCCTCCCGCCCCATGCTGCCTCTCTCCTCCCCCCCACGCTGCCTCTCTCTTCCCCCCCATGCTGCCTCTCTCTTCCCCCCCATGCTGCCTCTCTCTCCCCCCCCATGCTGCCTCTCTCCCCTCCCCATGCTGCCTCTCTCCCCCCCATGCTGCCTCTCTCCCCACCCCCATGTCTCTCACTCCCCCTCTCATGCTGCCTCTCTCTCCCCCTCTCATGCTGCCTCTCTCGCTCCCCTCTCATGCTGCCTCTCTCTCCCCCTCTCATGCTGCCTCTCCCCCCCATGCGGCCTCTCTCCCCCCATGTCTCTCTCTCTCCCCCTCTCATGCTGCCTCTCTCTCCCCCTCTCATGCTGCCTCTCTCCCCCCCCATGCTGCCTCTCTCCCCCCCATGCTGCCTCTCTCCCCCCATGCTGCCTCTCTCTCTCCCCCCATGCTGCCTCTCTCTCTCCCCCCCCCATGCTGCCTCTCTCTCTCCCCCCCCATCCTGCCTCTCTCCCCCCCATACTGCCTCTCTCCCCCCCATGCTGCCTCTCTCCCCCCCATGCTGCCTCTCTCCCCCACCCCATGCTGCCTCTCTCCCCCCCATGCTGCCTCTCTCCCCCCCCATGCTGCCTCTCCCCCCCCCATGTCTCTCTCTCCCCCTCTCATGCTGCCTCTCTCTCCCCCAACAGGAAGCCGCAATGTCAGCAGAACATGACCACAACTTCCTATTGGATGGCCCTTAAAACCATCTTGAATTTTACCAGCACGTACAGATGCAGCGGCCGTTATTCGAACACTTCACGCGTTGTATACCTCGGAATACCCACGTCATGGCGCGGGATTTCTTCCAACCTTCCCGCCTTAAGACGCGAGTGCAGAAAATGGCATTTTAGTGTTCTGTTTTTTAAACACCTGAAATTGACACAGTAGCACAGTACTATACACATTACAATTCATTAATTTCTGCCACAGATACGGAACAGAATCCATGAAATTCAAACAAAGCAACCGCGATAAACACGTGTGCCTGGGGTGATTGGCCACGTTAATGCCGTGTGGAATACAGCAGCGCACACGAAAACGGCGCCGTCATTTGTTCGAATAACGGCCGCTGCATCTGCAGAAGGTAAATATAGTGAGAAACAGGGGGTCCACAGAGCTGGGAATAGTGTGGATCATCCCCCCCAATCGCAGATAGGGCCCCCTAGAGAAATACTACTCTGGTTACACATGGCTATAGTGTGGTGCACCTGCTGGTTTACAGGACTCCTGAGTCTCCCGCTTGATGGTATTATGGGGAATGGCATCAGGACTGGCTTGTAAGGTAATACTCACTCATGGTACAGCGCCTCCATCTCTTCCAGACCCCCAGCGTAGTAGGGAGGAGTCTCTGAAAGAGAACCTCTATGTGCACCTTCTTCCCAACTGACTCCACAATCAGGACAGAAGCGATATCTTTCTCTTTGGCATCCTTTATTAACAGCAGACATGGACAGCCGCCCATCATAGTGGCTGGTTGTCTAGCCACTCATTCTCAGGTTGCCAACCCAAAGGAAGTCCCTGACCATACACTCCCAGTCAAGGGCACTGAAAGCAGGTCTAGCTCTTCCCTTACTCCCTAATGAAGTAAGAGGTATAGTCTTCCACACCACTCCCTTATGGGAGGGCCACAAAAAATGCCAGAACCCTGACAGGTTGCTGGATAGACTCACCTCACTCAGATGGTGAGGCACACACACTAAATAGAGGAAGTCCTGCATATTATATAGCTTCAGTAGGCACCACCCCTGTGTCACTGTTAGTGGACACAGAGCCTGATGTCACTTCCTTCACTGAATAATACACAGCATATGAAGTGAGGGCAAACCCCATGATTACTCCTGGCAAACCTGCCCTTTAACAGGGATTATTGCACAGGAGGAGAAAGACATGTAACCCCCAAATTACACAGGGCTACAATTATATTATGAGATTTGCTGAAAGGCCACAGGCATTTTGAGAGTTATATTCATAATAAGGAATAATTTTGTATTTATGCTGAATAAGAAAAAGGTCATTTGAAAGCTTTCAAAGTCAGTCAAACAATCACAATGTCAGTACACCTGTTCTAGGGCAAGAAGAGTTCTTAAATTAGACAGAAATGTAAATAAAACATGCAACGGACGTTTAACCAGCCGCATTTTATAAAGAAAACAGAAATATGCTTGAACAAAAATCCGGCAAATATAAATATCTGAAAGATTTTTGTAATCTTTTATTCCCCCCCATTATATGGAGGGTTTTTACAATTTAGACATTGATTGGAGATAAGGCTTTGTGACTCTTTGTATTCCAAGCAAAGTGTTACCCTCACCACGCACCTATCTTTGTTTCTTCGACACCCTAATTCGAAAAAGCCAAAACAATGTGCATAAGAATTTCAGTGTTTCACTTAAAAGAAAGACTCTATTATTGTCAACAAATTGATCGTGTTACACAAACGAGGGGGATTAGCAATGAATTCCAATACACTGCAGACTCTCGTTTTAATGTCCCAATTTACACGGCAAATCGCAAAGGATGATATCCTTTGCAGAAATTTAACATTTTGCAGCTACATTTACAAAAGGATGCAAAAAAAAACCTGCTTCAGATGAATGGGACAAACCAGGTGTGGTACAGGCTGCCTGTTACATTGTATTGAGATCACAGGCATACATTCCAGAAGCATCACTCAGCCATTCAGGGTGCTAGGAGGAGGTGTTAATTACATAAAATGCTTGTAATGCTGGAATGTTTTTAGAAATCCATAGAGCTTCCCATAGCCTCCCACAACCAGCCTGTGTATACAGTTCTGCGTTTGCCTGTGTTTTATTGTTGATTTGCAGGATGATATGTATAAATTGGTATTTACACACTAGGGTCAGAAGCCTTGGGGATAATAGGACTGTTGTCTGAACCTCTTCACGCACCTCTATTGTCAAAACAAAGTCCCAGTAACATTTACAGTCACAACGCATCACTGTTTCAAGAAAGGTTTTGTTTTTTTTCTTAAAACCTTACAAAGAACAATCTATACTATCCAAAAACATGTATCTAATCGCTAACTTTGCATAGCAAGGATCCTCTCTGAAATGCATGAATTAACAGAAAAATAAAAAAAAAGAATTCTTGCAATTTCAAGGAGTAAAATTGCTTCAAAGCACTTGGAACTTGGCCGATTACTTATCTGCTTCCTTTGTATTAGGGGATTTTTTTTTTTTGTTAAAAGCCTCCACCCCTTTTATTTTTACAGTATACACAGTTGTAAATCTTTCAAAAATAGTAAAAAGAGCTTTAAAACATACCATATAGCAGAAAGGAGATTTCATTCTTTTTGGATTTAGCTTCCAATTGAATTGCAGTCAGGATTTCCCCTAAAGTCTCAGCTTGCTGCAGTAAGTCGGTTGTACAACGGTAAGAAAAGTACAGATGTACAGGTTCAAAGTGTATATGTTTAGTGTGTAGCCGACTACAAACATCATATTGCACAGGCAGAAACTGTGCCGTCCATAAGGGAAGCTCAGCTCCGAGTCGCCTGCTGGCCCTGAAGTGAGCACAGGATTTGCTGTATGAGCTTCTTACTGCAGAAGTTTGAAATGGTTAAAAAAGGGTTTGGAAGCAACAACAAAAAAGTGATATCTTGTGCATGTCGCAGGAGTAAAGCATCTAGGCACACGGTCTTGCAAAAATGGTGACTTATTAGCAATTCACTTACATTGCTGTTATTAACGTGTGCCTGTAATCCTATCTGTGTTATCTTGTGCCTGTCCACACTGAATACATTCTCAGATTGGGGACGACGATGTGACTGTACAAGTGTTTCCTGTACTTACAGGATCACAAATGCATTGATAATGCCTCATTAGACATTCATTCACTTGCAGCTAAAAATGTGTTGATGTTGGCGTTTCCCTACTTATAGAAATGACTAAACAGCTTTATTTTGTCTTCACAAAAACAACTGTAGTTTGGTTTAGTTTTCAATGTTAAAGGAAAGAGAAGAAAATGCTTATTTTCAGTTGTAAACAAATAATGTTTTGGCTGCAAAATGGTGTCTGCGCCGTAATCACTAAATGGCGATCCAGCTACGCATTGCAGCCTGATCTTAATGGTGCTTTTGTTATCACCTATTAACATTGTTAAATACATTCAGTCGTACGTACTGTTGTCTATCAAATATGTATTCAAACTTTTCTCTAATTAAGCAAACGAAATTGGTCTTTAGCAATGTAAACAATAACCATATGTAAATTATTTTATTTTCACTTATTTATCGACATGAACAAAATAAAGTGATGACTAAATCTCCAGTTTGCATTATTTAACCCAGCAGACAAATACCTTGATGGCATATGCCTCACACTACTTAAAGAGAATAAAAACCTAATTATATACAGTAAGGGCACACACTTTAAACCTTCCTGGAATAGGACCTTTAACCTTTACATCTTTACATCTTTAGATCAACCTAGAACTGAGGTGGAACAAATATATAAAATACTTGGGTGCCAGACAGATCTTTTAAGACCCAGACATTTGGAAGAAATTAGATTGCCATTACTGGAGTCAGGAAGGGAACCCCCCACTCCCCTTATGAGACATTGGATAATGTTTCACACGTTTGTTATTTACCTGTCACCTGATTAATATACTGCAAATAGAAATATAGGACAGTAGCACAGTCATTCAAATTTAACATGGGTTGAACTCTATGGACACGTGTCTTTTCAGCCTCATCTACTATAATTAATTGACAGAAATAGCTATTGTCATTTGAATAGTGACATTTGTTTAGTGATTGTTTTTATTAGGATCTTTGGAGTATGGGGCAGATGTGTACTTGAAGGGGAAAAATTACTTAAAAAGCAATAAAATAGGTGAAATGGCCAGTATTTTAGTTGAACACCAAGAACAAAATCCAGACACTGGTATCTTCACTCAGACACACGCTCCCTTACTGATTGCTATACACCGCCTGCGCCCCCACCTATGCCAATTTATATCTGGGCTGGTGAGTGGCAGAGATGGTCTTCCAGGAGGTGTATCGTCTGTATACCTTACACATCCTGTTATGGGTGAGGTACATAGACGATATCCTGATCCTATGGCGGGGTACAAGGACAATGTTTGGGGAATTCGTTGATCTCCTCAACAACAATACACTTAACCTGTGATTGACATCGGAGGTCAGTAAGGTTCAAGTTACCTTCCTGGGTCTAACTATTACTAGAACACCTCAAGGAGAACTGATGACAATTCTACACCGCAAACACACAGCTACCAAGAGCCTTTTAAGAGCAGACAGCCATCATCCCCGCCATCAGGTTACGGGCATCCCCACAGGACAATTCTTTCAAATCAGACGGAATTTCTCATCGGTTTCTGAATTTGGGAAAGAGTCAGCTTTACTAAAGGAGAGGTTTAAGGAGAGGGGGTAAAGCAACAAGAATTTAAAAAAAACCATATCAAAGAGCTCGAGTCACTGACAATGATCTATTGGCAGATAAAATACATCAAAAAGAGGAGAAACAAATTGTGCAATTTATCTGAACATTTTTATAACCAATGGTAAAAAATATCCAATATTATCAATAAATATTGGTATATCCTGTTGGCAGATGATGATTTAAGAAAGGTACTCAACAAGCGAGTGACACTTGTCAGCAGGCGGGCCACCAACATCAAGGTCCTATTGGTCCATAGCCACTTTCAAAAACCAGTGAAAGACACTTGGCTAGCTAACAGAGCTGTTGGGAATTTCAAATGCAATAAGTGAAAAGCGTGTTCATCGTTAAGCCCCTGCAAATCTTTCTTTAACTGGGACAATAGCCGCAGTTATAGGATTAATCACTTTATAAACGGCAAAACAATTGGATTTGGCTACCAAGCCGCCTGTGTTTGTGGAAAAAAATATGTCGGTAAGACAACCAGACAATTCCGCCACAGGCTTTTAGAACATCTGGGTGATATTAGAAAATCACAGAGAGATGCCACTAGCAAATCACATACATAATCAGCATCAAGGTGAAACTACAGACCTGACATTTTTTTTGAATAGAGTCAGTCCCCAAAAATATTCGAGGGGGCGATTGGGACAGAGACATCCTACAGAAATAATCCCGCTGGATTTATAATTTAGGTACTCTGTCTCCACAGGGCCTTAATGAGGGATTTGTCTTTTCCCCATTCATCTGACTGATTTTGCTCCATTACTTATAAGTATGTGTCTTCCTGATATGCACTATGGATGCGGTCTGCTGAATATCTAACTATCTCTGGGCACAGCCGAAAAATTGCTTTTGCTATATGCTATATACCTCCCTCTCTCTCCCTCTCCCTTCCTCTCTCTTCCTTTCTCTCTCCCTCTCTCTCTTCCTCTCTCTCTCTTCCTCTCTCTCTCTTCCTCTCTCTCTCTCTTCCTCTCTCTCTCTCTTCCTCTCTCTTCCTCTCTTCCCCTCTTCCTCTCTCTTCCTCTCTCTCCCTCTCTCTCCCTTTCTCTATTCCTCTCTTCCCCTCTCTCTTCCTCTCTCTCCATGCTGTGTGTCTCCATGCTGTGAGCGGCAGAGGCTGTGAGCGGCAAAGGCTGTGAGCGGAAGAGGCGGTGTATCTTTGACACACTGATCCCATTCACTTATTTTGTCACAGACCTCACAGAGAGCAGGGGCAGGGACAGTGTCGATGCTCTCTGCCTCTCTCCCCCACCCATCATGTGCCTCAGCAGCTCGCTCTCAGGTCCTTCACACACCACCCCCCTTTAAAGATAAGTAACCAGTAATGTTCCTGATTGGTATCTTGGGAATCAGAGGGTTTCCTGGAGCAGATAATCGCACAGCTCAGGACACCTTGGTTCCTATCCAGAAATGGACTAGAAAAAAACTTTTAAAAAGTCTATTTTTTTATATTGCATTGCTGTTTTAATGTGCCTTTTAACCTACTATAAATTTAAAGACCACTACACTTGCTGTAAAAGCCACGAACATATCAGGATACATTGCACTTACCATGCTACAGTAGATATGCCATTGTTTCTCATCATTAAAAATCTGCAACCGTTTAATAAGAATTACCATGTCTAAAAGGTGAATTACATCAAACTATTTGTTGCTACCGCACTGTGCTTTTCCTACTCAATAGATTGCTTACACCCAAACTCCTTCTCAAATCTAAATATATTATTAGAGGGCATCGTACTTTCCTATATACAAAATAGTTACATGCTAAAAGGCTATTAAATTAGACTAGAAACATTTACCGCCTGATGAAGCACATTTATTGTGCGAAACGCGTCGCGGAATACATTGCATATACCTAGACTCCACGCCATTTGGTTGCCAGATTCCATTTGTGTGCTTTCATTGCACATAGCCACCATATTCCCATAGCTTGGGGCAGTCAGTGACGGAGACCTACTCCATACGGGTACCGCAGTGACGCGTGAGCCCGGAAGTAGGGGAACTGTGAGGTGGTGTCGGCTGATCCCAGCGCGCGGGTGAAACCAACACAAACACAACATCCCACTATCCCTCCCGATACACTGATGTGGTGACACTGAGCCTGGTTGCATT
The DNA here is from genome assembly GCF_040206685.1 of Ascaphus truei. Classification (NCBI taxonomy): domain Eukaryota; kingdom Metazoa; phylum Chordata; class Amphibia; order Anura; family Ascaphidae; genus Ascaphus; species Ascaphus truei. The sequence goes on from NC_134486.1 coordinate 395,523,212, forward strand.
TTATACGGGACTGTGTTTTACTAATATGTAAGTAACCACTTGCTTTATTAATGTATTGTTGAATACATATCTCCTGACCTTGGTGCACTCCTGTGCTTTCTTTCTTGGTACTTGGTCCACTGACGGAGTTACTCTGGAGGAGGAGGGGTGTACCTCCACGCACTAGGAGCTGCAAAAGGAAGGAGAAGATCTACTACAAGATCCTTTTAGGAAGCAAGAGTGCGGATTGAAAACAATTTGACTAGACTACAAAAATGTTGCGGCTTCTAACATAAAGTATAAACTTTAGCCATCAGAGCCAACATTGCCCTGACCAATTTATACAGATTTACAAATAATAATAAATACTCAGATGTAATTATGACGCATTGCAGCACGTCTCCCAAGTTCACAGTCTCGCTTCAGGTCAACTAACACTTAACCAAGGGACTGATCTGCATGAAGTGTCCACAGTGCTCTTGTGGTAACTCAGCAACCATGCTCATGAAACTCAGCAACCAATTATCGCTTGGGAACTTTCTCAGTAGCCAATCAGAGACAAGCCAGGTATGAAAAGCCGGGTCAGTGGGAAATCTGAAATTGCCAAGGGACATGCGCAAGTTTGCCACCTCCGTCCCTGGCTATCTCATGCCACCCGCTTGGTCAGGCTCCACTAGGTCTGGCAGAACAAATGGCAGCCGGGACAACTGCCGTTATCCTCCGGACCTGGGTACTTGAGCCTTTTCGCTGTTACCCAAATGGTGTTCACACCTTCTGCATCCTCTGGTTACTTTGAACTCCTATGTCCAGCAGACATACAGTACTGGCACCAGTTGGTAGCCCTGGCAGCCTGACTGGGCATCAGTTCTGAAAGTCCCAAGAGCATACAGTACACTACAGTATGTTACAATGTATTAATAAAATAGACTTTAATACATCCCTAAGCCCTGGGTATGAGGAATAGAATAGAAATATGTACTTTTATTCCTATCAGCCTTTATTCCCCACACACTATCTAGAGGACTTAGATTGGACTCTGAGAGTCCCCTCACAAACTTAGCTTCGGTTGGAGCACCTACTAACTCAATACAGGTTCTTGCCTACCTGGGCATTACATGGGGTACCCCACTTAACCTCGGGATCCCCACAGTTACAGGTACACGTTTCATCCCTGTGCCCCATTTACCTTTCTGGGCTATGCTGAAGCAGGGAATCCTAGCAGTGAGTCGCGCAAGCGTTTTCAAGGGGAGATATTGCCCAGACAATGTGCCTACATGTATCCGGGAATCAGGCATGATTCCCCGGTACATTTGAAGGGGAACCGACAACTCCGGACCCCAACTGCCTAGACATATTCTCACAATAATTCCTCTGCAAAATCCCCATTGAAACTCATGCCCTAGCAATCCCTGCTCACTGACATGCCGGAAAGATAAAAACACAAAGATCATTTTTTACTCATTTTGTTTGGGAGCCACTCCATTGGCTGTGCGCTAAATCATTTCTCTTTTGGACTTGCACTACTTCTTCTGGTTGCACGCCTACCAAGACACATTGGACTGGGGTATATCTATAGTATGTGAGTACAACTATCTAATTCTACTTATCTTAAGTTGTGAGCCAAGGACTATCCCAATGAGGTTCTTGACTGGGGTCATGCCCCCAGCCTTGACCTTCAGGGATCAACATGTCCTTCTACTGACTCCACTTCTATCAAGATTAATGCTGTTATACCTCACTAGCCCCAGTGTCCAGTGTTTGTGTCTATATTATTATGTCAATTGTATGAAGGATAAGAATCCAGCGCTGGAGCGCATGAATCACTAATTTGCTCTATGATTCCCAGGTACATTTATAGGAATCTAAAGTGCCATTTAGGTACGAAACGCGTAGCAGGGTACTTACCTCCGTTTTTTAACTGTGGACCAATAAAGATCATTTTTTATTCATTTTGTTTGGGACCCACTCCATTGGCTGTGCGCTGAATCATTTCTACCTGAGGGTTGGGAACTCTTTCGAACTGTTTGGACATTACTGCGCATGCGCAGGATTCTGATGTGAGCGCGTCAGTGTCCAACTATTGTGAGGGGGATCAGCTGTGGAGTTTCACGGATCGGTGCGCTTGATGGCACCTTGCACCGATGACATCATCAGGAGAGGACCTTTAAGTATCCAGGTACTCAGTGTGACAGTTAGCAGCACACCCATGGAGAGAGAGGATGAGAGATACTGGGACATGTAACCGTTTTGTCTGACTTGTTCTATTGATACTTGCTCTGGTGTACTCAGAACTGACTGTGCCCTTTGTGAGCGTTCATTTTACAGTGCATAGGTCACTGAGTGTTGCTCTGGTTTTTGGGGTGTTAGGGTAAAGGGAAGTACCTTATGGTCTTTTCAGACCTGAGGGAACGGTCCTTAGGAAGGGTCCCCCCCGAAATGTTGCCCCCCTGATTACTCTACCCCTATGTGTGTTTTGTCCCCACTGTTTGTTCCCATTGATTGTTGCATTCCCTCTTCCCTATTGTGTTCACCCCAATTACCACTTGATTATATGTGTTTGTGTTTGCAATTGTGCTGCATTACTCCCTGTACTATTTTGTGTGTACATTAAATCGTTTCTTCTTGTGGCATTACCCGTAGTACTAGATTATCTTTTAGTCAGTGAGTGCTGGATCTTTTGGTTGTGATTATTGGTTAGGGGGGATTTGGGTTCTCCTAGTTCCGTTGCACCCTGCAGGTTCATTACCATAGTCTTGGTGAGTGCTGTCCACTCAATTTGTATATGCTTATTTCTACCTGGGAATCATGCCTGATTCTCGGATACATGTAGGCACATTGTCCAGCAATACCTCCCCTTCAACACGTAAGCACGACTCACCACTAGGGTACCATGCTTAAGCACAACTCAGGCCTCGGACATGGTCAGCGCTTATGCGCTGACCCGTGCTGAACCGTGCTGCTGCTCAGCACTGAGCCCCTGCAGCCGCAATGAGAGCGGCTTTAGCAGGGGCTCGCGCACACGTTCGCACGCTTGGGGAAGCGTGTGTCTGACGTAGGTTTGAGATTTTCCTGCTTGCCGGAGCGCAGGGCCCGTCACGTGAGCGGTTCGCCCAATGAGGGCGAACCAGCTCTGTGACATCACTGGCCCGCCCCCGGCCCGCCCCCGACCCGCCCCCTGATGGCGCGCTGTGTAAGGCCAGGGAAAGCACCGCTGCCTCAGCCCGGATGAAATCACTATGTCCCAGGCCTCAGAAAGGAGAATGATTCACAGGAATAAATGCCAATCTCTTGAGCTGAGGGAATCCCTGGGTTAAGGGGGTTCCCCAGCTAGTGTCAAGGTGACCCACAAACAGTATATGATTTATGGGTACCCAACCCTACATAAGTTGGGGGGACTCTGAGAGTCCAACCTGAGTCAGAGGGAAAGCATGGGGGGACATCATGTAGACAGAAATAAAAAGAGTTACATTTTTTCCTTTTCTGTTCCCTGTAACCAGAGACTCAGAGTTTATTCAAACATATTTTTAATGTGTTGAAATATTCGGATCCCATATCAAACAGGCAGCCCGTGCAAACCCATAGGCGCAGGTATGTCTGCTGGACATCGGAGTTCAAAGCAGCCAGAGGATGCCCAGAGATATAATAAAACCCTTAAAAGTATGCTACAGAAGGTAATTGACACAGATGGGAAAAATTGGGACTTTTTGTTACCCTACCTAATGTTCTCCATTAGAGAAGTACCCCAAGCCTCTACAGGTTTTTCCCCTTTGAATTAGTGTATGGGCGACATCCTCGAGGATTACTAGATATAGCTAAAGAGACCTGGGAGCAGGAGACAACATCCCATCGTAGTGTGATTAAATATATCCCAGATGCAGGATCGAATGGCCGCTATCATGTCTATAGTCAGGGAACATATGCAAAAAGCCCAGGAAGCGCAGAAAAACAGCTATAACCATTATTCCAGAATCAGAGTGTTTTAACCTGGTGATAGGGTATTAATGTTGTTCCCTACAGTGGAGAACAACTTTCTTGCAAAGTGGCATGGCCCATATGAAATCATTGAGAAAGTGAGTGTTGTTAATTATAAAGTAAGGCAGCCAGGAAGAAGAAAAACTGAACAATTGTCTCATGTAAACATGTTAGAACCTTGGAAGGATAGGGAAGTCCAGGTTGCTTTAAAGCCCTTAGAACGTCTCACCACTGATCCTGAGGTGAACATACCAAACACTCTGCCTGTACATCAGAAACAATAAGTCAGGGGTTTTGTCAGGAGAAATAGGGATGTTTTCTCTGTGACCCCAGGGAAAACTAATGTCATTAAACACAACATACAGATGCAGCGGCCGTTATTCGAACAAATTACGGAGCCGTTTTCGTGTGCGCTGCTGTACTGCACGGGGTATTCACACCGCATTCACGCCGTATCCACGCTACCAGGCACCCCTGTGTTTACCGCGGTTGATCTGTTTTAATTTAATAGTTTCAGATTTCTTTGGGTGCAATTCTTCGCATATCCGCCAGGTGGCAGAAATGAATGAATTGTAATGTGTACAGTATTGTGCTACTGTGTCAATTTGCAGGTGTTTAAAAAACAGATAAATACCAAGTCTACCACAGTGGTCCATTGTGAATCGACTTTGGTCCTTGAAGACGCTGAAGACATTATCAAATGTAGGTGTTTCATAATAAAAACTTATAAAACTCAATGCTCTGTGCTTTTTTCTACATTCCTACAGTATCCTTGCAAAATTGCTGACTGGGCTAGACACCATGTGTACACCATACACATATGTAGCTCTGTTTCCCCCACCCCTAAGTGAGATCCGGGGTAGGATGTAATTATGCTACTGGTGCTGCCCTTTACCTGTTGGCTCGAAGGAGCCTAAGCCTCCGCCGCTGGGAGCCTGGGGGGAATTACTCTTACCACTTACTATATGGTGCAGCGCCTCCACCTGTGATTGATCCCAGCAGAGTGGAAGCAGCCCCTCACAGAACACAATCACATTACTCACACAATGATGTAAAATAGCAAGGGTCTTTACTGGAACAATATGAATACTCGTATCACTCTATAAACTCCATAACTCTATCATAACTATTAGCACAACTGCCCACACACCTCGCGGGGCTGTAACCCCACACCATGTACCCCACACTATGTCCACAGCACCTTAAAGTCCCACACCCAACCTCCCTGGTATGTGAGACAGCGCTGCCCACAATGTGTATGTACTTTGTTGGTGCACTTATGTACGATACCTGCCCAGTGCGCCAGCACCTGGGCCCGCCGATATTGTCGCAAAGGATCTGCCGATCCACAATCTCGTCAGCGACGTGATCTCCACACGAGAGCTGTCCGCTGGGGGAATCCAACTCTGCAGCAATCTCTATCTTCTTAGGGGTCTGGTCCTAGATCACAACCATCAGGGCCGCGCAGCACTGCACCTGTGTCCCTGAACTTAACTCACTGCTAAAGGGCAAAGTCCCTAACTGCAAGGGCCTTCCCTAAAGCAGCCACAAACTCATACAATGCCTCAGGCTAGCTGGGGCCTAGTGGATTACCGGGCCTAGTGCAGTGGGTCCCTGAGCATTCTCGCCAAATCCCCCAGAAGGGCTTATCACACGTGCACATGCGTGTGTGAAACCGGCCTCAAGAAGACTCTACAGTACACAGTTAAAGAATGCCTGGAACATAATGAATGGCTCTGGGGGAGGTGTCGATAAGCAGTTCAATTCACTTTGATTTGTTAGGCTTTGTGTGTGTGTGTGTCTGTGGGGAGAGGGGGAGCGGAGAGGTGTGTATGCAGGATTATTAGTTCAAAGAAATCTTTTGAACAGTTCATGTTTTGAACCCCACCACCCCCAAATAAAAATTACAGTATGCCACCCACCTCATAAAGTACTGTATACAGGACTGTAGAATTAAAAAGCTAGTGATTGATTGTAAGAATCGCGATTGCCCACTTGAGTTTCTGGACAGTATTGCAGACAACGCTAAAATGCCATTTTCTGCACATGATAAAAACACGAGTCAACACGCGTCTTAAGGCGGTACAGTTGGAAGAAATCGCGTGCCATGACATGGGTATTCCCAGATATACAATGTGTGAAGTGTTCTGTAATAACAGAACCAGGGAAAATGGTTAATCTTAAACCCTATAGGATTCCTGAAGCACGAAGGGAGGCAATAAACTTGGAGGTGGAAAAGATGTTAAAACTTGGGATAATCAAAGAATCACATAGTGGGTGGAACAATCCTATTGTGCTGGTTCCAAAACCTGATGGCACTTTAAGGTTCTGCAATGATTATCTCAAATTAAATGGTATTTCTAAATTTGACTCATACCCAATGATGAGTTAATAGAAAGGTTGGGAAAAGCACGTTACCTGACAACTCTAGACCTAACAAAAGGTTATTGGCAGGTTCCTCTCACTGAACAGGCAAAAGAGAAAAACTCTTTCTCAAGACCCAAAGGCCTATTTCAGTATACAGTATTACCATTCGGGCTACATGGTGCCCCTGCCACATTCCAGAGAATGATGCAGGATTCTAAAACCCCATACTAGATATGCGGAGGCATACCTGGATGATGTTGTTATCCACAGTGAAGACTGGCAGTCCCATCTCCCAAAGGTTCAAGCAGTACTTAATTCCATTTGCGCCGTTGGTTTAACTGCTAATTCTCCCAAGTGTACCATTGGCCTGGAGGAGGCAAAGTATTTAGGATATTCAATTGGGAGAGGTTTGGTTAAACCACAGGTAGCGAAGGTGGAAGCTATACCCAGCCACTTACCAAAAAACAGGTAAGAGCATTTCTAGGTCTGATGGGTTACTACAGAAGGTTTATCCCAAATGTTGCCACAGTTGCTGCCCCTTTAACAGACCTCACAAAAGCATGATCCCCAGTTACAGTTAAGTGGTCTCCAGAGGCAGATCAGGCTTTTAAGTAATTGAAAAAAGCTCTCTGTGCCCAACCTGTCTGGGTAACTACAGACTTTTCTAGAGAGTTTGTAGTACAGGCAGCTTAGGGGCTGTCCTTTCCCAAGAATACAAGAGTGCGGAACACCCCATTTACTTTTTGAGCAGAAAATTAAACCGACAAGAAAAGAACAACTCAGTAGAAAAGGAATGTCTGGCAATAAAGTGGGCTTTAGAGGCTCTTCATTATTACCTTTTAGAAAGAAAATTCAGGCTAATTACAGACCATGCTCCTCTTACTTGGATGTCCCAGAATAAAGAGAAAAACTCAAGGGTGACAAGGTGGTTCCTTAGTTTCCAGCCCTTGAATTTCACTGTGGAACACAGGGCCGGTGTGAAACAGGGAAATGCTGATGGGATTTCTAGGGTACACTCCTTGATGTCCATGGTCGCTCACCCCAGTAGAAATAAACTGGGGGGAGGATATGTGAGAGGAAAGGTGATAAAACTGTAGAGGGGACGTATATACCTCCTGCTTTAGCAAACAATGCCTTGCCCTACTAAGGGTTAAAGGTCCAGGGGAGGTTCTGCAAGCACAGCCAGGTGCATATAACCTGACCTTAATGAACAGAGTGTAAGAAAGGCCAGGGTGGATCAGTTCTCCCCTCTCCCCTGATACCAGCTAAGAGAGCTGGATGGTACAGGCAGGCACTGGCCGGCAACAGGTCCTAGTTATGATATCTGTTTTATTGTTTGGTAAGTGGGGAAGCCACCCAAAGATAGCTAGAGAATTACTGTCTAGTTAATGCTCAGATTGAGCTAGGATTTATTTTAATTCTTTTGTTTGTCTTGATTTTGCCTGCTAGAGTGACAACGAAAATAAAGCACTTAAACCAGAGCTGGATGGTCCTGTGACTGTGCTTTACCCTACTGTAAAAGACAGTGGGTTTTAAGGTTACCAGACATGAACCCTTCAGGCAAAAAGGGTATTTTGTCACATTTGGTGGAGAATGTGGGTGCCCATATTATATTTCTGAGGGTATAAAACTACTTCAAACTCACCATAGAGGAAGTTGTCAAGGCATTGATCCAGTCTGCATCTGCACAACAAGAAACTAACTTTACACAGCAGCAGACGAACGCTGCCCAAGCTGCCGCTGCAGCAAGGGGCAGGCAAAAAGGGTATTTTGTCACAATATAAAATGTGTAATTTACGCCATTTTTTATGTATTCAATGCAGCGGGTGATGCTTGCATGCTCACTTCACATGTATAAAACCTGCATTTCATTAACAGTGTGGTATCTTGACAAAGGTCCATGTTAGGACCGAAACATCATTTGTCCTCCTATTAAATACTATTTACATTTGCCAAGTCCTTTTGGATCCAGTTTGCAGTGATTACCCCTGCAAAGTGTAACCGGGCACCTGACGTAGGGTTGCCAGGGTTGCCAGGTGTCTAGTTTTGAACCGGAAAGCCCGGTATTTTGAACCTGCATCCGGTATAAAATGAAAGTTAATCCCGGACATGTATGTGTCCAGTATTACCTCTCCCCGAGCGCAGGGTGGCTGCGGGGGGGGGCTGCGGCCAGTCAGAACAGTTGCCACCATGCCTTGCTCTCTCCCGCTGCAGGCTTCTCTCTTGCTGTCTGTCCCATGCCGAGGTGTCTGACGCGCGCCAGGTCCTCTGACGTCAGCGCCGGAAGTCAGCTGGGCTTCCAGTGCATGCCAGCGTGAGAGGAAAGCCCGGTGTGCGTCAGCCTCAGACACCTCGGAATGGGACAGACAGGGAGAGAGAAGCCTGCAGCGGGGGGGGGAGCCGGGCATGGCAGTAACTGCTCTGACCAGCCGCCCCCCGCATCTACTGCCTCCCCTCCACATCCACTGCCCGCCCCCCGCATCCACTGCCCCTCCTCCGCATCCACTGCCCCTCCTCCGCATCCACTGCCCCTCCTCCGCATCCACTGCCCCTCCTCCGCATCCACTGCCCCTCCTCCGCATCCACTGCCCCTCCTCCGCATCCACTGCCCCTCCTCCGCATCCACTGCCCCTCCTCCGCATCCACTGCCCCTCCTCCGCATCCACTGCCCCTCCTCCGCATCCACTGCCCCTCCTCCGCATCCACTGCCCCTCCTCCGCATCCACTGCCCCTCCTCCGCATCCACTGCCCCTCCTCCGCATCCACTGTTCCCCTCCTCTCTTAAGCCACCGCCCCCCCCCTTAGCAGCCACTGCCCCCCTCCTCTCTGAAGCCAACGTCCCTCCTCCTCCCTCCCACAGCCACGCCCCCCCCCCCCCCGCAGCCAGCGTGCCCGACCTGACAACATCCTCAAGGTAAGTCTGAATTTGATTGGGGAGGTGGGGGTATATTTTATATGTATTGGGGAGATGGGGGTATATTTTATATGTATTGGGGAGGTGGGGGTATATTTTATATGTATTGGGGAGGTGGGGGTATATTTTATATGTGTAACGGTTTTTGTGAAACGGTCTGACCCACCCAATCTCATATTGGCCCCTGTGGTCTAACCAGTTCCCATTACAGTGTGAGTGTGTCTGGTGGTGCACCTGTTGGCTACAGGACTCCTGAGTCTCCCGCATGATGGTGTATGGGGATGACCCGTCCAGACAGGCAGCTGAGGTAGTGTGCTGAGTCCTACCTATATCCAGTGCAGCGCCTCCACTTCATCAGGGTCCCTGCGTCCGCATGGGGATGGTCCTGGTGAGGAACTCCTCTGTGGTGCGGCCCCCTGTGCAATCACTTCACTCTTACACACAAGGGTTTCTGTTATCAGCATCATCTTTATTGCACGGTGGGCAAGACTGCCCTCCACAATGGGGTGATATCAGCCCTCCATCGTTCACCGCACTTCCCTTCGAAAAGGTAATGTTCTCCTGATAATAGGGATTCCCTATCCCCGCAGGGATATCTTATTCTGTGCCAGGTCCCTGGACACAGTCTCCTTATTCAGCTACTATAACATAACTCTTAACTGCTCCTTCTCTTACTCCTCCTCCAGCAACACACTAACTTTTGACACAGTGCTGTGCCTTATGTATTCTTTGGGGCTGGCACAACTCTGACCACTAACCATGGAGTCAGAACCTGTGACCACTCCCATCCATACATAGGGCACCTCACCAGGATGTGAGGGCAAACCTCCATGATTACTGCTGGCATGCCCATAACTTACCAGGCCTTGCTGCCAGCAGGAGAGATGACTGCAACCATTTTACATCATGATTACATTCTCCCCCTGGTGAACCCCAACGTCCCCGGCTGGGACCTAAATTTGAAGTACCTTTCTCCAGGGAGCACTGTAAAATGGAACACACACATCATTAGTGAATACAACATTATTCAACATATTATGCGCCAAACCCGCCCCGTCCAGCAGCCGCAAGCTCGCACAATAATATATGTCTTGTACCTCCTAAAAGTAGTGACTAGGGTCAGGCTTTCTGACTTCCCTACCAACCATATCTAGAACAGTGACATGATAGTGGCGCGGCAATCCCCTTTCAGGCCTATAGGTCACCCTGTGCTTGTGGATATTCCGCCCAATACTCCACACCCTCATCAGGTGATCTATTGGGTCCTCAGCCTTTTTCCCAACAATTGCACTCCCTTTATTTATCATATACTTTTCTATTGTTTCTCTTAACCATCTATCCCTATTCTCCTCAATCTCCTCCATGAGGGGTTCTGGGACATACGGGTACTCCAACCCGTGGGACGCCTTGTACTTGGCGATAATGGCCCTCTCAGCCCTGCTTATCCTGGTCAGCTCTGCATTCCCAGCTCGCCCAGGCAGCACCCATGATAGGGGTTCATCAGGATCTACAGGGTCTGATATAATATCAGGTCCCATGGGCTCTATTTCCCTGCGCTCAATCTTGAACCACCTCTCCTGTAGTTCCCTATCCCTCTGTACAGGTGTAAATTCCCCCTCGGCCCACCAGTAATCGACCACGTCTTCCCTGCGGATGAGGAAGCGCGTGCGGTCCATCCAGGCCACATAACCCTGAAATAAGGGAGCCCAGCACCGGTTCTCCTTAAATCTGTCTGCTTTACCTAATTGCCCACCACCCCTGGAAATACCCTCTGAAGCGCAACTGCTTAGTCTCTCCCCAGTCCGTTTCTCTTCCTCCCCCAAAGGCACGTCCACCAGCTCCAGACTAGGCGGGGACCCCTGGGGACAAGTGATTGGGGCAGGGGCTTTATCTAGGGCGTGGTTGTGGGCGTAGGGGAAAGCAATAGGCCGCCACGGGGTTACGACCCGTTCCCGGCTGTCAGTGGACTGTTCTAGGGATGAGACCTCACCCTCCGCAGTCTGCTGCTCAGCTGGCCCGCTCCTGAGTCTCTGTGGTGATCGGGAACCATCACCCGATCGCCGAAGCGTTGCTTCCCCTCTGCCGACCGTTCCGCTGCATCTGCCGGATGTGACGTCCTCACCGGATCCGGACGTGCCGCCATCTTGGGTGGGACCCCCATGCGGGATCTCTTCCTCCACTACAACATCCGGAAGCTCTTCCGCCGTCTCCGCACGTGCTGTCCGGGCCTGGCATGGCCCCTCCTCCGTTACACCTGCGACCGGAGCTAGGTAAGTGCAGGGGCCGCTCTTACCATTCCGCAGGCGATTAGGCGTGTCTCGGCCGTTGCCGCTGGATCCGCGGGTCCCTGGAACAGAAGGACTCCGTCTCTCCACCCGCCGATCTGCGGTTGACGCCCGACTCTCCCTTCCGCTACTCACAGCGAGTGGTGTCATTCTCCCCTTCTCCTTGCCGGAGGTCGCCTTGATCTCTGATAGCTCGCGGAGATCCTCATCAGAGGAGTCTCCCTTCCCCGGCTTAGGGGTCAACGACCGGGGCGACCACCTCCTGTGCTCTCGGCCCGCGTACTGACCGACCGGTTCGCTCACTCCAGACCCAGCCGATTTGATCGGCTCCGATCCCTGTTCTCCGGGACCTGCACTGCCAAGCCACAGTGCACCAGGGGACTCGGCGGACAGCCTAGCCGTATCCCCCGGGGGGTCATTAAATTGGATGGGCACAAACGTAGGCATTGGCCACAGGTATTGGGTTCCACATTGTGGACAACGCGCTTCTGTGTTCACAGTACCTCCGGGCAGCCTGCATTGTAAGCAGAGCCCTACCACAGTCTCTGTGTTGGCCACCCTGACCACCAGTACCCCACCGGGCACCGCGTAGGGCTGTGTGGACACCATGGTGGTCACCGTCGCGGAGCAGGTCATGCTTTTAGTGGGAGCCACTCGTTGCACCAGTCTGTCCTGGAAGCTGGTTCCTCGCGACTGACTAGTAGAAGTTGCAGGGCCAGCCACTCCCTGGTTCGGCTCATCCCTGCTCTGACACAGTTGAAACCCACCCCCAATAATTGCAATTATGGGCGGGTCCCACAAGGGAATAGGATGCCCCTTAATTAAGGCCGCGCCCCTCTCAGTCCTAGAGGGCGCGGTCAGCGTTTTCGCGCCCTTGTCCCCAACAGGGTGGGGCTCTTCTTTTGCCGCCAACTCCTGCCTTTTCCTTGCAGCTGCCTTGCGTGCAAAATATCCCTCCTTTTTGCAAGTCACTTCCGCGGCGGGAACTACTGCAGGTAGTTGCGATGTCCGTAATTCAGTCCCTGGGTTGCATGCCCACAGGCCATAGTGGAAAGCCACTCCCCCTGGTGGAAATCAGGGGAGGCTCCCATAAACTCGTCGGTTGACTCAGCACTGGAGCTGAGTGAGTTACTGTCCTTGTAGGCGTGGCCACAGCTTTCGCGCCATATCCCCCATCCGGGCGGGGCTCTCCTGTTCGCGCTGCTCCCGGCCAACTTTCTGTAAGTCCTGAACTAGCAGAATTTTCTGCAACTGTCCCAAGTGGTCTCCCAGGGAAGCGGGAGCCGCCATTTTGGGTAGCACTGTCAGTCCGATCCATAAATGAGGTAGCGTTCGTCTGGTTGCAAGTCCACTGACACTCACTCTCACTGTGTTGTTCCCCAGTGACCACAATGTCCTCAACACATTCCTCCAGGGTGGCACCTCGGTGTCCTAGGCAGGACCAAAACGGGGCGGCCACAGCTTTCGCTCCACTCCAGAGCAGGCTTGTAAGGGACATGTCCGTAACAGTTTGCTCTTCAGTGGGGTGCACGCCACGTGTGCTTTCCCCATCAGCCTTTGATCGCCAATGTGGACTATCCGCACCGCGCGGATCCTCCATTCTTGGGGTCGACATCCTCTCATAACAATTTTCGTACATGGGGCTCCGTTCTGCGGGGCAGCCACCACACCGGTACAATAAAGATTGCCCTGATGCACCACCACATGTACCTAATGTAGGCTGGACTCATGTTGCACTACCTCAGGCTAGGTTCACTCTCTCAGTGTCTGCTGTAACTCCTTTCTTCCAGTCTGTGCTCCCTACGGTGAGTGATCTGGAATGGGCTAGAGTACTCTGGCTCTTCCATGCAGTACTTGGGCGTCTACCTGTCTTGGTTAGCCTAGCGCAGACCCTCTCCAGGATTCCCGACCTCGTTGACAGGCTATCCCTTTTGGCATCCTACCAACTAGCACTACCTCAAGGTGACTCGGTCAGCTATAGCCTGGCTCCAAACCCCTCACTCCTTTCCAGCCCCTAGGTCGTCCCTGAGAACTGACATACACCATCAGCCCCCTGACTACCCCTAGGTACCGTCCCAACGCAGCACAAAGTGGCAGCAGACACTTCTCCCTGTTTCCAAGTGACCTAGCTAAAAGCCTGTCCTGTTGACAGGTCTGGCATCTCAGCAGCGCCTCCAAATGTAACGGTTTTTGTGAAACGGTCTGACCCACCCAATCTCATATTGGCCCCTGTGGTCTAACCAGTTCCCATTACAGTGTGAGTGTGTCTGGTGGTGCACCTGTTGGCTACAGGACTCCTGAGTCTCCCGCATGATGGTGTATGGGGATGACCCGTCCAGACAGGCAGCTGAAGTAGTGTGCTGAGTCCTACCTATATCCAGTGCAGCGCCTCCACCTCATCAGGGTCCCTGCGTCCGCATGGGGATGGTCCTGGTGAGGAACTCCTCTGTGGTGCGGCCCCCTGTGCAATCACTTCACTCTTACACACAAGGGTTTCTGTTATCAGCATCATCTTTATTGCACGGTGGGCAAGACTGCCCTCCACAATGGGGTGAAATCAGCCCTCCATCGTTCACCGCACTTCCCTTCGAAAGGTAATGTTCTCCTGATAATAGGGATTCCCTATCCCCGCAGGGATATCTTATTCTGTGCCAGGTCCCTGGACACAGTCTCCTTATTCAGCTACTATAACATAACTCTTAACTGCTCCTTCTCTTACTCCTCCTCCAGCAACACACTAACTTTTGACACAGTACTGTGCCTTATGTATTCTTTGGGGCTGGCACAACTCTGACATCACTAACCATGGAGTCAGAACCTGTGACCACTCCCATCCATACATAGGGCACCTCACCAGGATGTGAGGGCAAACCTCCATGATTACTGCTGGCATGCCCATAACTTACCAGGCCTTGCTGCCAGCAGGAGAGATGACTGCAACCATTTTACATCATGGTTACATTTGTATTGGGGAGGTGGGGGTATATTTTATATGTATTGGGGAGGTGGGGGTATATTTTAAATGTATTGGGGAGGTGGGGTATATTTTATATGTATTGGGGAGGTGGGGGTAAATTTTATATGTATTGGGGAGGTGGGGGTAAATTTTATATGTATTGGGGAGGTGGGGGTAAATTTTATATGTATTGGGGAGGTGGGGGTAAATTTTATATGTATTGGGGAGGTGGGGGTAAATTTTATATGTATTGGGGAGGTGGGGTATATTTTATATGTATTGGGGAGGTGGGGTATATTTTATATGTATTGGGGAGGTGGGGGTAAATTTTATATGTATTGGGGAGGTGGGGGTAAATGTTATATGTATTGGGGAGGTCGGGGTATATTTTATATTTATTGGGGAGGTGGGGGTATATTTTATATGTATTGGGGAGGTGGGGGTATTTTATATAGGTATTCGGGGGCGTGGGGGTATTTTTTATATGTATTCGGGGTCGTGGGGGTATTTTGTATATGTATTGGGGTTGTGGGGGTATTTTTTATATGTATTCGGGGGCGTGGGGCTATTTTATATAGGTATTCGGGGGCGTGGGGGTATTTTTTATATGTATTCGGGGGCGTGGGGGTATTTTTTATATGTATTCAGGGGTCGTGGGGGTATTTTTTATATGTATTCGGGGGCGTGGGGGTATTTTTTATATGTATTCAGGGGGCGTGGGGGTATTTTTTATATGTATGGGGGGGGGTCGCATCTTTTACCATTGTGTCCAGTATTTTTGGACAAACCACCTTGCAACCCTACACCTGAGGCATGCCACCAGATGAAATGAGTGCTTCTACTTTCTAAGTTGCTGTAAGTATACATAAACAGCAGTAATCCTGCCCATTAACATGACTGCACTCTGGGCGTTATACTGGATGCAACAAGAGCACCAGAAGGATTGGTGATTATTTAAAATCAAAGTCTTTGCACTACCCTTATAAAACCACCAGGAGGCAGAACATAGCATTCTAACGCCGCTGAGGTTTCAGATTTAACACTTTCAGTGCCAGAAAGAAAAGTACAGCATTGCACCCTTCACCTACGGTGTTGAAGGAAGCATAGGCCGAACGTGCTGTAACTGGCCGCCTCATATAAGAACAGGACCAAGCAGGGCATATGGTTTGAACTTTGCAGTCAATACTTTGCTATTTTCTCTTGAAGTTCCAGTTTTGAAGACTGCAATTGGATCTCAGGAGGTTTCTGGCTTTCTGAGAGTAACAGAGCGGTGAAAAAGTCTACCATTTCCATTAAAAATGCCTTACACTAATTTCCCGCATTATGTCAGCTGCACGATTCTGTATTGCGGCATCCTGAAAAAAAACAGGAAGCCCCCTCTCTAGAAATGGTAAAACGCAGAATTTGGCATATTATGCCTGCGATGGAAAAACTCCCAGCTTACCTGAGGGAACGCTGCGACAGGTTCTCTCAGACCTGGGACCCGTGGTTTGCTGGAGAGGGGGGGGGGGGGGGGCAGAGAGATATTAGAGACTTGGCTTGGGTGACATTGAGCCCCTCGGACTGATCTAGCACAGAGGCATGTCTCAAATGCACTAGTGTAATGACTATCCCTTTGGAATAATGGGTATGACTCAGAGTATACAAGTAAATTAAACTTAGACCTTCGCAAATATTGTTACCACCCCCTCCCCCCCCCCCCCTTCCTCTCATGTCCCCTCTGTATTGTTGTGCCCATAATGTTCTATTCACTATTATTTAGCTGCTGAGTTATTATGGAGTGTTAGGGAGGAACCAAACAATTTAGATAACCATTATGTTTGAATTGGTGGGCACGGATAGTCTATGTCATGGTTATTGTCATATAACATCCTTAATATTCCTACTTTCTCCTCTGTATCCCAATTGAAAATTGGCAATAAAATATAAGTTGACCAAAAAAAAATGCCTTACACATATAAAAAAAATATGATTAAGCCTCTGGATCTTTCGTTATACTCTCACTCAGCAAAGGGGTTGAATAAATGTGCTGAAATTAATCTCGGAAATTGAAATACATAGTGTCAATTTCTGTGGGAACATTTAAAATGGCTGCCTCAGACCATTTTCCTTCCATTCATCATATGAAACTAAATAGTTCCCGCACTCCAACCTACTGTAAAATAGATTTAAAAAAATTCCAATCTTTGTTGCAAAAAGGAAAACGCTTAAAAACATTCTCACACGTCTCAATATGTCAAAAGTTCATAAAAACTGTAGCGAAAAAAGTAGCACTCCATAATAGTGGCCAAGTAGTATTTATTCACCCAACGTTTCGGTCCTCACCTCACGGAATTAATACTAACCACTTGATCACTAGTTTGGTATGGTATTTTTTGTTTAATTGCTATGGGATTTCCCCATTGAGTTTCAGCACCCAGAGGTATCTTTAATTTTTGAGTGCATGTATAATTATATATATATATACAGCTCAACCCCGTTATAGCGCGGTCCTCGGGGTCCTGCTAATTTTTTTTAAAAATGGCCGCCGCCGCACGCCCGATTGGGAGGAGGGAGGAAGAGTTGGAGTGAGGCGCCGGCAACCCTACACGTCCCCCAGCAGCCACCATACTTCCCCCCGCATTCCCCGCACTCCCCTCGCACTTCCCCCAGCAGCCTCAATTCCCCCAGCAGCTCCATACAAGTCCCCCCACCGACCCCCACATGATCCCCCCCGCCAGGCCCGCATCGATCCTGCCCCGCACGATCCGCGCCAGCAGCCCCACACCGATCCCCCACCACCCACCCCCGCACCAATTCCCCAGCTCCGCAGCAGGCGTTGGAGCTCATGTCACTGAGGGTGGGCCCGGCGGAGGATGCAACGAGTGAGGGCGAGCCGCGGACCCAACAGCTGGAGGTAATCATGGAGGAGGCCCAATGTGTGCAGCTTGCCCTGGTCATCCTGAGAGCTCAGCACCCTGGGGAGAGACGTCCAATGAGTGCAATCTCTCAGACAGCGCCTCTGCCAGGGCCCAGCTCCTCGACCCCTCCAACTCCCGCACCAATCTCCCCCCCAACCCCCAACCAATCCCTGCCAGCAGCCCCCCCGATGCCCCAGCAGTTGACACCAAAGGTAGGGGGGTAGGGGGGGCTGTGTGCATGCTGTGAGTGTGTGCAGTGTGCAAAGTGCAGTGTGTGTGCAAAAAAAAATTCTTTTTTTAATATTCGGGGTCCACGCTCAAACCGAATTATAAGCGGATCCGCGTTATAGCGGCTCGCGCTATAACGGGGTTGAGCTGTATTTTGGAAAGTTTAGAAAAAATCAGATACAGCCCCTATACCATACATGTAAGACTGGCGTCTCTGGACCCTTTTATCGGGTCCTCTATTGAGACCCAGGGGCACCAGTCTTACATGTATGGCATAGGGGCTATAGTTGCTTTTTTTCTAAACTTTGACATCTTGCGACCCCGGAGAATGTTTTTAAGCTTTGGGGGTTTTTTTGCAACAACAAAGAAGAGGGGAATTTTTCTCAATATATTTCTGAGTGGTTGGGAGTGTCGAAACTATTTTGTTTCACATATACGATTTGGTGTCCGTGATGATGGCGAACAGCCAGTTTTCGAGTACGCTGTGAGAAGACAACATAATAGGTGAACTAGAAACCGTGAGCGGTTTCCTCCCCTCTTCCACCCACCAGAAACACCCACATTTTAATGTCGCTGCTTCCAGGCAGCACATCATGTCATTATACACATTAGTTATCTTGAAACAGAGAAGGGTGTTGGTCCTTTCTTCCATGTAATAACAAAGGAGGGAGAGGGAGGAGTTGGTGTGATAACTTTTATTGGACCAACAAGTAGTTGATCTGTTACAAGTTTTCCAACCTCTCAGGGTCCTTCATCCAGTTGGCCTAAGGAGCGGCTCAATGAGTAAAGGCGCTGACTCTAAAACTACGATACTGAGTTTGAAGCAGGGGAGCCTGGTTCAATCCCCGTGCAGGCTCCTTGTGACCATGGGCAAGTCACTTTATCTCCCTGTGTCTCAGGCAGCAAAAACATAGATTGTAAGCTCTTTGGGACAGGGACTCGTGCCTGCAAAATGTCTCTGCTGTGTACACCGGCAGTGTTATACAAGAAACAAGTATTATTAGGTTATGTCACTTTAACGTATCATAATAAAATGACACAGCACTGTACAGTTTAATTAGAGGTAAACATTAAATGTAAGTTGCTGTTTTACAGATTACTGTATGGCTACTGTGCCAAATATCACCCTGAGCTGTGAAATTAAATGGCACCGTATGACCGTATTGCCAAACCGTTTCCATGTTATCACGAGGCTTCGGGTAAATCCTAACCTATCCTGAGCAGTGGTCTCAGCACTCATATACAGGTATCTGGTTGCAATTGTGTTCTAGATATCTGTTCAAAGTTGTTGCAGTATTGTCTCGGGCATACTGTCCTGTACGACACTATTTTGGCACCATATAAATAAACATTAATTACTGTATGTGCACGAAGTGAATGTCAAAGGCCTACTAAATAGTGTTACAAAAACGGAGTTTGTAAAAATCTTTCCAGCTATTGTGTTGTTCTCCGGTATTGTGTGTGGTGAGCCAAATATCCAATTTTGCTGTGTGACCTAGTACCTAAAAACTGAACAGATAATCAGATTTATATAAAAATGAATAGTTCATACAGCTATGAAAGAGGAAGAAAATGAAAAGTCATTTGCATTCTTTTATTTGGTCCCCATATACAGTATATGCCTGACTGTAAAAACTGACCGATGCCAACTTCAGGTGTGTTACACACACGCTGACATATTCTGTGCAGTCTGAACTATTCAAGTATGGTGAATAAAAAATCATTCAGCTGGTGAATTTCAATCATAATTTAGTAAGAATACAAACATTTAAGGCACGTTTCAAGTTTCAAGGCCAACTGCAGGAATAAAGTAAAGAAATATTATTTTTAATGCTCATGTTAAGCAATGTACATACATGTTTTGATGTGTGGGTAAGCTTACTGTGATCTTCACATAGATTTGCCAATAAATACATTTATAGTATGAAAACATTGCGCTGTATCAGGTCCAAGGTATGTGCTTGCATTTTCTCTTCATACAAGTACAGCACATAGCCAGGTCATCTTCTTGTGAAAGAAACACCACGTTAGAAACATGACTTGTAAAACACCAGTGCATTGTCAGCTCAATGAGAAGGGAAGTGACAGTGTTACCAGTCTCTGCCTTTAACCTCATGTAAATGTCCTCAGAGAATATCCCCGAGTCTCTTTGAAGAGCTGGTCTCATTGCATCTCAGGTTACCTTCCACTTAGATGACCTGATGACTCAACCAACTAGCAGTTTAGCAAATTCGTACTTTGTAAGCTACACATTGCCAAGGAGACTGAGGCCGGCTGAACATGTGATAATAGAGACGCATAACATACAATGATCAAGAAGTTCAAGTAGCCAAAGAGATGTCCTGCTTAGCAGCATCTTCACATATCAGTATTTGTTAAGATACATTGTAAGTACAACACACTACACACTATTTTGGCACCATATAATAAACATTAGTTATGTGCATAAAGGCCTTCTAAATTATATTACACACATTTTATTCAATTATTATTAGCAACATTTTTTTCCAGCTATTGTGTTTCTCCGGTATTGTTTGTGGTGAGCCAATGATCCCATTTCGCTGTGTGACCAAGTACCCAACAACTGTACAGATAAATAAGATTATAATGAAACTGAATCATTCATACAGCTGCTGTATGAAAGAGTAAGAAAATGAAATCATTTGCATTCTTTTATTTGGTCCCCATAGATATGCCTGACTGTAAAAACTGACCGATGCCAACTTCAGGTGTGCTACACACACACTGGCATATTCTGTGCAGTCTGAACTATTCAAGTATGGTGATTAAAAAACACTTTGCAGCTAGTGAATGTCAAACATAATTTTGTCAGCATACCAACACGTAAGGCAGGTACAGTAGGGAGTTTCCAGGCGAACTGCAAGAATCAAGATCATGCTCATTTTCAATGCTCATGTAAAGGAATGTACATGTGTGTTTTGGTGTCTGGGTAAGATTACTGTGATCTTCACATTTAACCTCCCCCATCTACTTGCCATTTCATTTTGCATGTTATCTTCATATAAGTACATAGTGCCCGGAAGGTCATGCTTTTTGTGAAAGAGACACCATGTTAGTTATCTTTCTAAAAGGTGCTAAACACCAGCGCATTGTCAGCCCATTAAGAAGGCAAGTGACAGTGTTACTAGTCTCTGCCTTTAACCCAGGAGTGGGCAACGTCAGTCCTCAAGGGCCACCAACGGGTCCTCGCGATATCCCTGCTTCAGCACAGGTGGCTCAATCAGTGGTGCAATCAAAGACTGAGCAACATGTGCTGAAGCATGGATAGCCTGAAAACCTGACCTGTTGCCGACCCTTGAGGACTGGTGTTGCCCACCCCTGCTTTAACCTCGTGTAAATGTCCTCTGAGAATATCGTGGCGTCTCTTGGAAGAGCTGGTCTCATTGCATCTCCGGTTATCTTAACCTTGGATGACCTAGATCACTCAACCAACTAGTTCTGCAAAGTTGCACTTTATAAGCAAAACATTTGCCAAGGAGACGGAGGCCGGCTGAACATGTGATAATAGAGACGCTTAACATACAATGATAAAGAAGTTCAATTAACCAGAGATGTCCTGCTTGGCAGCATCTTCACATATCGGTATTTGTTAAAACATACTGCGAGTACAAAGTGTCTCCCACGGGGGGAAGTATCAGGTATTCTTTAAACCAGCTGCCTATATATAAGAGGAAGTCGTGGGCTCAAAGGTACTGGAAATCCAATTGCAGATATCTCCTCAGAATAAAAATGCAGGTCTCCAACTGGTAAAGTTGGGTCTATACTGTACTACTAGTGCAAAGTATTGTTTTTTATGCTTCATAGATACGCCCACATTAGTCTGAGCTCTTTGCTACTGTAATATGCCAATTGTAAAATGTATAGATTATTACAATATTTTTTAAGATCATGCGTTCTGCAGGTGATGAGTCTAAGAGACCTGAACAAGGACTGCTCTATCTGCATGGTTACAGCACAAACCAGCTTTGGCTGTAAAATGGGGATTAACCTGGGGAGTAGTTACTTCTGGACTCCTTACAGCCTAAGGCTCCTTTCAGCAGTGACCATGCAGCGCGTCCTATCTTTCTTCACAATTTGGAATAAATGGTCCATTTATAATAAAAACACCTGCATCTCTATCACAAATCTTTCCCTGTCAGTTGCCTTTTTATCCTTCGTCGTAGATACATTGCAGTAACAGCACTGCATAATATAAGCATGAAGAAGGAGGCGCAAGCCAGCTGGGTATATGCTGGGCTGTATCTCGCTGTGAAATGTTCATGCCTGGTTTTGTAGTCTAGGAACACAGCCTCAAGCTGTGAAAGTGTGCAGAGGCCCAAAAACACATGGAATATTTGGTGCCCGTGCCCAATAATGTCACATGCGCCTGGGAAGTATTTTTCAGGAACAGGACAGGAGAAAAAATATGCTCCGAAGACAAAGAAGATGATTTGTAGACAGTGGAACCAGATAGCATTGTCTGTGCAGCCTTCCATATGGCAGGTGATTATTCGGTGAATAATTGGACTTACGTCTAACATGTATGCTAAACCTGCTGGAACCACCTGACAGACTTTTCTCATGACAGGATAAGGTCGTTGGTACCGATATTTGGCATAGCAGCAACCAACACAGGACATCCAACCCAAGAAAGCAGCCCCTGGTAAGAAGAAGGGCCAGGCCTTGTCATGCCAGGCTTGGTTGGAGCTGTAGTAGTAGTGTGCCAGGGCACTGCCATACTGGTAGGTGCTAACTCCAACATAGTCCATGAAGTAGAAAGTGTAGTGAGCCAACTCCGATTTGGATTGCAACAGGTGGGCGAGGAGACTGCAAGTGAGATAGGTAATCGAGGCTAGCACATAGATATACAGAGGCCAGGATATAGATTCCCAGGAAAGGGACTCGGCCTCTGCAAATGACCTGAACCTAAGAAGTACGACCAAGGCCACCAAGAGGTGTGTCCAGACATTGATGGATTCATTGTGCTTCTGAAAGAGGCTGAGGAAGTAGTACCGCCAGTCTTGATCTGTTGGTCGATACCCTGTCTGGATGTAGGGTTCCCGGAAAAGGCGAGGGACGTCGGAGTCCTTGACAGTAGAGGGCATCTTTGGAAGGCCGTCTTCTAGGAGCTTGGGCAGGTGACGAATCTGCTGGGCACTGATGGATAGAGTGCTAATACATTCAAGAATTGCTGTAGTCATGGTAAGAGTGTGATGTTCGAGGAATTAATTAGCACAATTTGATATTGACCTGTAGTGAAGAAGAGCAAACATAACAATAAATGATATGAAGATAACACAAATGAATGCAGAATATCCATTGTGTATCTTTCCCCATTAAATCTAATTAGAAAACTGAAGTAGATGCTTGAAAATAATTTGAATAAATATGAGAAGTCAAGACTTAGCCAACAATGGTATTATTTTCAGCCAGACATTTTTTTAGTTTTGCTTTAAGGGCCCAGTGCCTCTTCCGGTGTTAGAAATGGTCTTTACCTTTTCACCTATTAATGAATCAGTAAACCCAGCAGCAGCTGCATGCAGAAGAACAGTGTAGTAGATGTAGAGCCGCTATTCTCAATTGTCTGGGAAATGTCAAATCACTGCATCACTATAGCATCATTTGTTAATTTCGATAAGGTTCTGTAACTGGCCGTTAACACCTTCAAGAGGGGAGAGAGAGTCAGAGAGAATGGGGGGGGGAGAGAGGATGGGGGAAGAGTGGGGATGAGAGAGGGAGAGAGAGAGAAGGAGGTGGAAAGATGGAAAATGTGTGGGTGTGGGGGGTGGTTGTGTCCGAGGGAGCATGCTGCGGACACAAACCTACCAAGTTCCTCCTCCGGTCCTACTTATTTCTAGCTTGTAGCTTGGGATAAATAGGTAGTGGATATAAGAAAAACAGTGACAATAGCGCTCTAACAAACCCAAAATAAAATATGATATATATAACCACTAATGTGAAAATAATGAACGTGAATAATAAAACAATATTAATAATAACACACGTGCCTCAATAAAGTGCATATAAGTGAAAAGGACTAGAAAACAGACTACAACCCTTTACAAAAGACTGTTCCACTTGTCTTTTCTCAGATGACCTTTCAAAAGGTCAGGGGAGCTTGTCTCGGATCCATAAAATAGAAGAAAACATTACATAGTGCAATAATGTTTAACAGTGAATGGGTGCAAACTCAGTCAAAATTGACTACTCACATTCAAGTAATCAAAATCACGCAGTCATCCAACTTAAGGGGTGGATGCGCCCTATGTGATTGCAGCAGCCACCAGCCACCACCTCCAAGGAAGAAAAAATGAGAGACCATATAGTGTAGAGGGTAAAAAATTCTAATAGGGAATACACAAATGAAGGCTTACACTTAGTACAGTCGAAGAAGGCAGTAATGGATAGCGGATAACGGTTATCCCTTGGGTCGCGATCCCTGTGGGTTGCTCGTTCTCCTCCGCTCCCCCGGAAACGCTGGTATCCACGCCGGGGCTCCCATTGCGTCACTTCCGGTGTGCCGAGAACCACCGGATCTGATGGTAGAAGTGGGTCCTTGGTGTTTCTTCTCTTGGTTGTTGGTAGGCTGGAAAACTCAAGAGTGGAGAACGAGCAACCCAGGGGATCGCGACCCAAGGGATAACCGTTATCCGCTATCCATTACTGCCTTCTTCGACTGTACTAAGTGTAAGCCTTCATTTGTGTATTCCCTATTAGAATTTTTTACCCGATACACTATATGGTCTCTCATTTTTTCTTCCTTGGAGGTGGTGGCTGGTGGCTGCTGCAATCACATAGGGCGCATCCACCCCTTAAGTTGGATGACTGCGTGATTTTGATTACTTGAATGTGAGTAGTCAATTTTGACTGAGTTTGCACCCATTCACTGTTAAACATTATTGCACTATGTAATGTTTTCTTCTATTTTATGGCTACGAGACAAGCTCCCCTGACCTTTTGAAAGGTAGTGGATATAGTCAGCAGGAACACTGGATTTAAGCCTGTCAGCTACACATGTTTATCTGTTTGACTAATGGTGGCACTGTGATTATTTTATAAACAAAAGAACAAAGCTAAGAATGTTAATGGCTATGTAACGGGTATTCCCCCTACCCCAATCGCAGATAGAGTGCATGTGAGGGGGAACCTATGTGTTACCAGGTGTGGTGCGTATACCTGCAGGTTCACAAGAGTCCTGAGCCTCCGCTTGCTGGGAACCTGGGGTGCTTCTCTGGAACGTTTCTTCAATCAGCGCCTCCACCTATGTGAGATTCTAGGAGTGTAGAATGGCCCTCACATAGGAACATCCATAAAGTAACCAGCCCACACCAAAGGTTATGGCTAAAAGGTTTTACTATAGGGATCAGTAACATAACACACAGTATCATCATATAGAGTATCAACAGCTCTATGCATAACAACATACATTGGGTGCAAGGGCACCAATATCCCCTTGTACAGGCCCTTGGCCTCTCCGCCCAATAGTAACCCAACCATACAGTGCCCACAATAATTGGGTGCTCGGCACCAGCGTCCCAGTGTCCTGGACCCCCACCCAGATGTGTGGCAGCGCTGCTCACGTGTGTATAGTTGGTGCCCTTATAGATACCTGCCCGGGCACACGTCCGTGCCCGGGTGTAAAGCTCTTCAAAAAGGGTCTGACGCAGGAACAGGAAATCGCCTCCGTGTGAGGTGTCTCCCTCGTGGAGCGTCTCACCCACAGAATGTCTCTTGCAGTAGAGCCTGTCTGAGCCCAGACGCAGGCCGCGATCACCACATGCAACTGGCACCGGTGATATCACATAACACTGTACTGTAGAAAGCAACCCCCCTTTGCACAGAAAGGGGCCTTTCCTGAAACTGCCAAACTAACTGCTGTGGCTGCACTGCAAAGCCACACTGTCTCTTCTTGTCAGAGCACACAGCACTGCAGCTGTGTCACTGACTAATCTGACTAAACTCACTCTCAGCTAAGGGCAGGGTCCCTACCTAAGGGGCCGCCCCTATAAACTTACCCACTAAACCTAGTGGGGAGTGGGGTCTAGCTGGGGCCTAAGGGGGGGGCGGTTCTGGCCTAGTGCAAGGGGCCAGTTGCTCCCTGCACCTACACACCCTTCCCCTACCTTATCCCAGCACCAACTGACACTCTCACTGCTGGCAAAAATGTATATCAATCTGCCCAGGAGAATCTCACTCTTACATTGGCTCCCTGTGTCACCTGGGCTCCAGCCCCTGGGGCTGCTGTAGTCCCTGGAGAGCCTTTCTATTATTGGGGCCACGTGCGCTATGTCGGCTGCGACATAACAAGGATGGCGACGCCGTGCCTCAGACGCCACCAGGAGACACGCTCGCCCCCGCAACTGCCTTCTCACTGGTGAAGGTAAGGGGAAGAGGAACAGGGAACTGGGGAGCCAAAGGGGACCTAGCTACAGCTATATACAGTAATGTCTGTTAATGATGCCAAACACCATAAAACCATTTGTTTACCATAGAAATGTTAATTGTACAAAATATTTTGACATAGTTATACTTTTTTTAAGTGTCATTCAGCTGCTGTACATTTAACTTGCTACTTACTGTGCTAAGCCATTTTCTAGCTTGGACTGCTGTTTTAAACAGATTCGCAAGTTGCTTTGTCAGTGCATACACAAATTGCTGAGTTGCCACAACACATTGCGTGACTATCAGGTATGCAGGGTTTGAGTTACCTAGACACGTCATACAAACATGTTCAGTATTTCAGCAGGAACATTGCACTGTGCCACCTTCAATGATTCCCCAGAGCCTTTTTCTATGAAAAGGTTTTTATTTTTATATTTATCTGTCTTACCTTCATCGGCAGCATCTCCCCCTGCATGGTCCCATCAAGATGGTTCTGCGGCGTGAAATAGACTTGTGTTGCCATGGCAATGGGACGTCGCAGCGCCACGCGATGTCACGTTGCCATGACAACATGATTCCTCATGGCGCTGTGACGTTATGTGACGTTCCATTGTCAGTAACACAACGCCATTTGACGTCATCTTGATGGGACCATGCAGGGGAAGATGCCACCGCCGGAGAAGGTAAGAGTCGAGGCCCCGCACATGTCCCTGCACCAAACATCCCAGCCAGCCCTGCAGTAACCCGAAGATTTCCAATCTCCACTCGTAGCCCGGGGAAAACTAGCCGAAACCCTTCGTTTCCGGGTCAAACCTGGAGTGGTGGCAGCCCTGTGTGCATGGAAATATGTGGTCTGGTGAGAAGCTGGAGGAAGAGGGCAGAGACCAGACTGGTCAAAAAGAAAACGGGCAGAATGAGAGGAGCGAGACAGAAGGGGGAAAGTGACCAGTGGGGGGTCTACATCCTAAGGCATTTTTATCAGTGTAGAAACAAAGTATTCATTTCACTGGCTTCCTTAGAAAGCTCCAATCACTTAAAGCAGCAATTCCACCCGATCACTTTTATTTTACAGCATTGGAACTAACGGGGGGGGAGGGGGGAGAGTGGCGCGTATCCCAAGATACTTATTGGTGTAATTGCTGGTCTTTTGCTCCCTCTAGGGAAACAAAATGGCTGTAATCTTTTCCGGATCCCGCAGTCCATTAGGAAGTCTCAATGTCCTATAGAACGTACATTTAAATACTCTGAGGAAGCGCTGGTAACTAAACTGGTAATATCTCAGAAACAAGGGGGTCCTCCGAGCTAACCTCCTCACCCCCCCCCCCCCTGCAGTTTGTCTCTGGAGGATCCAATCCTACTTCCCCCACCCCCCCCCCCCCCCCCCACCGGTTCCAATTCTGTAATAAATCCAGTGTTATTTTTGGCACGATTACTGCTTTAAAGTAACAGTGAAATACAATAAAATAAGTGCCCCCTACATAAAAGCAAAAAATAGGAACGGGAATCCCTGCCCCAGAGAGCTTACAATCTAAGTGGAGATAGAGACAGAAGGGGAAGGGGTGAAAGCCAGAGCATGATGGGGGGTAAGTTCCTCTGTGTTGGTGTGGGGAGCACAGTCCGGGCTATTGAAATGCTTCAATGTCTTTGACTCTTCCAGGAATATCGCCTGCCGGTATTAAAGCCAATCTATCGGTGGGTGCCAAGTCTGCACGGACTTGGTGAGAGTTGCCTGCTGGTGCCACATAGTAACACACCAATAACGGACCTTCACAGCAGGGTCTTCTATTCAGATTAGAGTGGGTTGTATGTATAAGGATTAAAGAAGCTACCCACATTACAGACTGGCCGTGTGGGTCAGCAGCTGTCATGTTTATAGTGTTACAGTAACTGGTTCTCTCTGTACTGTATGGGAGGCGTCATACATTTAAACTTACAAAGCAGTGTTACTTGGTATTGATTTATATTGCATAGATAACATACAAGGGGCATTCAAATGTTTCTACCAATGTACTTGTAAGTCATGATTTTGTTCTTCGCTTGAGTTAATCTTGACCTGCAGAGGCTCAATCATTCGGCCACTTTCTTTTACTGTCCTACAATTATATCCCACATGTGATATTGCTATCAGCCTCAGGGGCCCCTTCCCATATGCGCTTACTGTACATTTTATATCATGTTATTGCCCGTATTTGTCTCAGTGCTACTTCGATTGTGAGCTCATTAAGGTAGTAATTCCCCTTACATACCTATATATGTATGTCTCAAATATACATGCACACACGCACACACACGCACAGTATGTTGCCCTGTTTATCCAATGCTGTACATGTATCTCATATTATGCTACTGTATAATAAAATAACCCAATAGTAATAATAATAATAATTCATGATAGTCTTGCTAGATCAGAGTCGGGTGGTGGTAGGGGGTACGGCACATCCCCACTTTAAATGCACCCACCTACAGAAGAACATTTTTTCAGAAAAGGGGTATTTTTTTAAGCAGTCTCTTCTTTTTGTCCTTATGGGCTAAATATAGCCTAACATTCTGGAAAATAAGGTCCAACGAGTTATGGGCAATTATTTAGCAAGAGAAGAGTTGGCGGCCCTCCACTGGGACTTGTATCAAACATGTGTAGCCATGCCTGGTTTTAGCTACTGTTTTGCCCTGCCTAACATGTAAATCCTGGTATCAGTGCAAGCAGTGTTAGGCTAAGGCCCCGCTCCCAGAGTCAGCGCACCCGCACTGCAGACAGGCGGGGCGCTGACAGACACAGACCGCGATATGCGGTCTGTAGGGAGCGGGAGCCGGAGCGGGAGGTGGGCGGGAGTGGGAGGTTTGAGCGGGAGGGGGGGCGTGGCTTGAGCGGAGGGACCCGCTACTCTCCCCCCCCCCCCTCCCTCCCTCCACGGGCTCGGGCTGGCACTCATACACACATGCAGACACCCACACACACACACTCAGGCACACACACACACACACAGACACACACACAGACAGAGGCAGGCACTCACGCACTCAGACACACACATACACACACACGCAGGCACTCTCTCACACACACACACACACACACACGCACGCAGGCAGGCACTCATACACATACACACACACAGAGGCAGGCACTCACGCACTCAGGCACACACATACACAGATAGGCACTCAGACACACACATACATATACACGGACAGGCACTCACGCTGCTTTCCCCCCACACTCCTCCCCGCTCCCCGAAGCCTCTCCTCCTCCCGAAGCCTCCCCTCCCCATTGGCTCACAGCCACACCACGTGACGCGTCAACGCTAGGGATTACAATTCTCTTGTATCCCGTAGCGGCTGACGCGTCACAGCGTGTAGTGAGCTGTGCAGCCAAGTGGGACCGGGACCGGCTCGGGAGGATTCCCCTGCTGGTGGGGAACTCGCGTGTGGCCGCCCGCGCCGCCGAGCGCACCGGGTCCCAGGCCTAAGGCTCAATCCTGGTTTTCCCCTGCAGTGAGCAGCTCCCTTGAGTGACAAGGGGGGAGGGACTAGGCCTGTGTTCTGCCCAATCCTGGGCTCAGACCTCGGACCCTCCCCCAGGGTACATAAGGGGCTGCACATGTAAATGTAATCAGTGTTTTCTCCCCTAGAGAGAGACTGTCCCAGGAAGGGTGTGCGCAGGGCTCTGGCCACCTATCTCCTACCTAAGGGGAGTGGGAGTGAGGACTATACCTCCTACTCTATCAGGGAGTAGGGGAAGAGTTAGGACCGACCCTTGGGGCCTTTGCCTGGGGGTTGGGTCCAGGGACCACCCTGCGGCTTGGAAGATAATTTAATCAGTTGAGGGCTGTAATCTGAAGTTGATAATAAAGTTCCAGTTATTTTTATATACTCCTGCCTGAGACTGCAATCTATCAGGGGGGGTATCAGAGGGTTCTCCTGCAGGGATTGTCTCCGGCACTCCTGGAGTCTGCAAGGGATGGAGACGCTGAACCACCGAGAGAAGAACTCAACATCACCCCAAAAGCCTGTCCTGTCTTCCCCATACCCCCGGTGGAAAGCTCAGCATCCTGTGATCCAGCAGGTAACCAGCACAACACACCCTGTAATAGCGTGATCTCCCAGAGGTGGGGGAAACCTGTTACACATGTAATACATTTATTTAAACAGGTGTGATTAATGTTTCAGTCCCACTTTGGACCCGTTCCAATATAAATAATAGTGATACAGTGCTGCTATTTATACATTCAGGATACCAGGTGAAAGAAGGGAGGGGGGTGAATGTAGGGGTGGGGAACAGAAAATGGCACCAAACAAATCAGTGTTGTCGATCTTTTTGCATTCAACTTTGCTTTGTTTATTTGAGACTACACAGATACACAGATACAGAAAAATACACAGATACAGAAAAATACACAGATACACAGATACAGAAAAATACACAGATACAGAAAAATACACAGATACACAAACATACACAGATACACAAACATACACAGATACACAAACATACACAGATACACAAACATACACAGATACACAAACATACACAGATACACAAACATACACAGATACACAGATACACAGACACAGACACATACACAGATACACAAACATACAGTACACAGGACGGTTAATGACTTAAAAACAGCAGTCACATCGAGGTGCACGGAATGGGACGGACTAGAACAGGAACCATCAGTCTCTTAAATTGTGAGAAAAATACTTAGATTTATTACAGAATGGACGTTTCGGTCTAAAATAGGACATTTGCAATCAATGTATTTTTCTCACAATTTAAGAGACTGCTGACACACACACACACACACACACACACACACACACAATTCCCTTACATTGTTAAGTGTTTGGCTTTGGTAATGAGGCAATAATGCATTGACAGCATATTGAATATGGAGAATACAATCAGAGAGATCTGCTAGAGAAACTACGAGGTCTGCAAAGTGTGAAAGGACAAAGCACAATCTTTATTCCCGTGGGATCCCAAACTTATCTTTCTGAAATCTGCAGATCTGTACAAAGCTTGTACTGTAGATTTTGGGTAAACAGGTAACAAAATGTATTTTCTTGGAATTGATAATCAATGTATTATGATTATTTGTATATAGCAAAGTATAACAAAGACACCATACATCCTTACCACGAAGATATCACTGTGTAAGTTTAGTACCGGAGGCGAAACGAGCAGGCGCTGAATCTCAGAAACATGCCTCTCACCTCCGCCTTTCCCAAATTGTATTCTATTGCCCACTCAGACCTGAGCCACTGGTTGAGCCTTCTGTGCTGAAGCAGGGATATCCTAAAAGCCTGACATATTAGTGGCATTTGAGGACTGGAGTGGCTCACCCCTGGAGTAGTGAATAAGCTGCTCTCTAGTGCTGATCCTGTATGTCTGATTACCTATTGTACACGATCCTCAATGTTAAACATGCCAATGCAGAAGATATGACCAGCGCCGCATGCAATGCATCACTGGCCCCTTCAGGGACAAGGGACAAATAATGTTTAGATGTCCAACAACCTTAAACTAAAAATAACCCATCATCTTACCATGCTCCGGGACTATGTCTCTCCTGTGCAGTTCTCACACGAGCTGTGAAGCATGGAACAGCTCAAATACAATACCCCACCAACCTGCTGAACAACTGCACTTTTTTTTTATTAGGCACAACACCCCTCCCAGCTCTACTCCTGTGCTGTTACTAGGCTGGTCCCCTGTGAAGGCGTCGGAAACAATGAATGACACATTCTGCATACCTGGAATGTCAACTACAGTAACTCAATCTCGGGACAAATGGATCCAGAGCAGGTTTTTAGCTCCTACACTTTAGCATTCTGGAAGCCAACGCTCTGCTCCTTTACCTACAAATGCCACCCCACTCCACAGAAATTAGTATTATAATATATTTGATATTGGTTATCGGAAATGAATATCCTGCAGGAATGGAGGAGTTAATGGCTTTTCTATGGGTTGAACTGTAATGCATATATATGGGCATCTGCAAGCTTTGGACCCCATAGAAATGCTCTAAAGCTATAAATAAAAGTATACAGATAGTGTTTGCATGTCTTCTACATCCACAGAGGTCTGTGAAGTATGTACACTGTAGACAGGGTTGCCACCACTCCGGGTTTGACCCGGAGACTACAGGTTATGGCCACGTATCTCCGGGTTACGGGTCTTCCTTGTAAACCTCCGGGTCACGGCGTTCAGTGGCGGCGGTGTCTCCTGGCCTCCTCAGCATCATCTCGGCATCTTCCCCTGCAACTCCTGTCAATATGGCCGCGCAGCATCAAATGGCGCCATGTTGCCATGTCAACGGAAATGCCACGTCACAGTGTCACGTGACGCCTGTTGCCATGACAACGAGATGCTGTGTGACGCTGCGGCGCCATATTGATGGCGTTAGAGGGGGAGATGCCGGAGGATGTCGGAAGGATGCCAGATAATGCCGGGAGACAAAGGTAAGCGCTTATTTAAAAAAAGTTGTCTCTAGGTTAGCCTTCAGTAAAAGGTGGCAACACTGACTATAGGTGAGAATTAAGGGGCCATACAGACGCCCTAACAGTGGCCTGTGGATTATATATCCCGAAGCAGATGAAAAACAAGTAAGATGGAGGTGAACATTTTAGGTTAAACTCTTAAAGGAGCAAACCAAGTGGTTTTAAATATAGAATTCAAGCAGAGGTTCTCCAGAGCTGAACCCCATTAATTTCAGCTCCGGAGACCCCCTGCTTTACCTCCCAAGGGGGTGCCAGTATCTCCTGCCAGTTTAGTAATATATCCTTGGTGTTGCTGTAGCCTTTAGAAAAGAATGCCAAGCTAGATTAAAGGCCTTGCCCAAGATCCACTTAGAATCTCACTTTTTTGGTAGAACGTTCACCAAGGGCTGATGCAGGGTCTCTCATTAATGCAACAGCCGTTGCTGCCGGAAAGGGGTGTAATACTCTGTGCCGGCCTTTGTTTTGAAGACTCCACATTCCACACCGGTTTTCCAGAGCCCCTTAGTGACCGTGCTACACGAAGAATTCCAAGTGATGTGAGCTGGCCAAACTGGACTGGGAACTGCTTCTTACTTGACATGAATGGGTTGACCTGCTTTCCCAGTTCGTATAAGAAACCTTCTTTTCAAATACATTCAACTTGACATTTTCTGTCAATGTGTTGGGTGACTATGTGACAAGCAAAGAATTCAAATATATGAAATGTCTCTGTGTCCAAATATATTACTGTTATTATTATTCAACCCCTGTACTTCCAGGTGGGACTGTAATGTGGGGCATATCTGGGCTATAAGTGGGAGGTTCCTGTGTTATGGAGCTAGGAATCATGTCTGGAGCATGACAGCTAGATATGGGAAAAGGGTCGAAGCTCTTGTATACTGTAGGAAGAAAAGAGAATCCTGGACCAAGAGCATCAGAGGACTAACTAAGAGAGGTCCTGGTCCTTCAAGACCAGGGATTCACAAGATTCCAACACTCTGCTACATCAGGTGTCAGGCGAGATACAGGAATTCCCTTGGTCACAGGATGCCTTACCCTTTTCAACAAAAGACATAACATATCCGTCTTGTGTTCAGCTGCAAATCCTGCTGATCCACTGTGCCCAGGGTTGCCACCTTCTGCTGAAGGCCAACCCGGAGAATTTTTTTATTTATTTATACGCAGCGCTTACTTTTAGCGGCATCCTCTGGACATCTCCCCCAGCAACTCCCGTCAATATGGCTGTGTAGCGTCAAATGGCGCCACGTGATGTTACGATGCGTCAAGTTTCCATGACAACGGGTGTCAAGTTGTCATGGTAACGGCCGTTACGTGATGCTGTTACGTCACATAGTGTTCCCATTGGCATGGCAACGCTGGGCCATCTGACGCCACGCAGCCATATTGGCAGTAGTTACAGGGGGAGATGCCGGGAGGACAGCGAGGATGCTGCCCGCCGCCACCCAGAGGTTTACTAGGTACACCCATAACCCAGAGATACGTGTTCAAAACCCGTAATCTCAGGGTGAAACCCGGAGTGGTGGCAACCCTGGCAGTGCCCAACATCAAGAGGGCCAGACAGGGCAAATATTTAGTAAGTACAAATGTAAACGATTACTATCAGGTGGGCCAGCAACAACCTGTAAAATAATTGTTCATGGACCCTAGTGGCAATGGTGCCCTACGCCCCTTATATCTGGTGGCTACTAAACCCAGCCCATGATGCTCTACAGCAGGGCTGCTCAACTCCAGTCCACAAGGGCCACAAACAGGTCAGGTTTTCAGGGTATCCCGGCTACAGCACAGGTTGCTCAGTCAACGACTTTACATGTGCTGAAGCAGGGATATCCTGAAAACCTGACCTGTTGGTGGCTTTTGTGGACTGGAGTTGGTCACCCCTGCTCTACAGCCTGACAACGACACTGTACACAGGTACAGTATATACAGCCTGTGCTTTTCGACTTATACGAGTGCTACGTCCTGTTAAATATATTTTAGCGTAGGAAGCATCTACCAGGCTACAAAAAAAAACCCAGTTGTTACATAGTTACATAGTTACATAGTAGATGAGGTTGAAAAAGACATAGGTCCATCAAGCTCAACCTATGCTAAATTTAGACAACAGATACTTTATCCTATATCTATACTTACTTATTGATCAAAAGGAAGGCAAACAAAAAACCCAATTAAGGGGAAAAATTAATTCCTTCCTGAATCCAAGAATTGGCAATCGGATTAATCCCTGGATCAACATCCTTCCCATGTATACTTATTTGGTATATCCCTGTATACCTTCCCCATCTAAAAAGATGTCCAACCTTTTTTTGAACAAATCTATTGTATCTGCCATCACAGTCTCCATGGGTAATGAATTCCACATTTTAACTGCCCTTACTGTAAAGAACTTTTCCTTTTGTTGCTGGTGAAATTTCCTTTCCTCCAACCTTAAGGGATGGCCCTGAGTCCTTTGTACTGCCCGTGGAATGAATAGTTCTTTTGAAAGCTCCTTGTATTGTCCCTGAATATATTTGTATATAGTTATCATATCCCCTCTTAGACGCCTCTTTTCTAATGTAAATAAATCTAATTTAGCTAGCCTCTCCTCATAAGTTAGAATGTCCATCCCCTTTATTAATTTGGTGGCTCTTCTCTGCACTCTCTCTAGTTCCATAATGTCTTTTCTTAGGATTGGTGCCCAAAATTGTACTCCATATTCAAGGTGTGGTCTTACTAATGCTTTGTAAAGGGGCATAATTATGTTTACTTCCCTTCCATCCATTGCCCGTTTGATGCAAGATAAGATCTTGTTTGCCTTTGCAGCTACTGCATGACATTGGGCACTATTGCTAAGCCTGCTGTCTACAAGCACTCCTAAATCCTTTTCCATCAAGGATTCCCCCAATATATCTCCATTTAATTTGTAAGTCGCCTTTTTATTCTTGTATCCCAAATGCATAACCTTACATTTATCTGTATTAAACCTCATCTGCCATTTACCTGCCCACGTTTCCAGTCTCTCCAAGTCCTTCTGAAGAGAAATTACATCCTGCTCTGATTCTATTACCTTACACAATTTAGTATCATCAGCAAAGATGGAGACTTTGCTCTCGATCCCAACCTCAAGGTCATTAATAAACAAGTTAAAAAGCAGGGGTCCCAGTACCGATCCCTGAGGTACTCCACTCACGACTTCAGCCCAACCTGAAAAAGTTCAATTTATGACAACCCTTTGTTGTCTGTCCTTTAACCAGCCCTCAATCCAGGTGCATATATTATTACTTAGTCCAACTTTCTTTATTTTGTACACCAACCTCTTGTGTGAAACCGTATCAAAAGCCTTTGCAAAATCTAAGTAGACCACATCAACGGCATTACCCTGGTCTAGATTCCTACTTACCTCCTCAAAGAAACAAATAAGGTTAGTTTGGCAAGATCTATCCTTCATAAATCCATGCTGACTATTACTAATAATTTTATTTTCCATTAGATATTCCTGAATATTATCCCGTATTAAACCTTCAAGTAGTTTCCCTACTATTGAAGTCAGGCTTACAGGTCTGTAATTTCCCGGTTGTGATCTAGCTCCCTTTTTAAATATAGGCACCACATCTGCTTTACGCCAATCTTGTGGTACTGAGCCTGTGGAAATGGAGTCCTTGAATATTAAATATAATGGTTTTGCTATTACTAAGCTTAACTCCTTGAGAACTCTTGGATGTATGCCATGGTGGCCAGGTGCCTTATTAACTTTAATTTTTTCAAGTCGCTTATGAACTTCTTCCTCAGTTAACCAATTGTTCATTAATATAGAGGTTGTGGCTTCCTCCTGCAGCACTACTATTGAACTTGATTCTTCCCTGGTAAACACAGAGGCAAAGAATTTGTTTAATACCTCAGCTTTTTCCTTATCTCAAATAATCTGCCTACCCATCTCACACTGAAAGGGTCCTATATTTTCTTTTCTCGTTTTTTTGTTATTAAGGTACTTAAATAACTTTTTAGGGTTCACCTTACTTTCTATTGCAATCCTTTTTTCATTATCCATTTTTGCTATTGCAAATCCTATTGCTTTTTGCAATTTTTGTTACATTCCTTATAATTCTGATTTGATGTCTCTGTCCCTTCTGACTTAAAGAATCTAAACGTCTTCCTCTTCTTGTCCATTTCCTCCCCTACCTGTTTATTTAGCCACATTGGTTTTGACTTATTTCTTTTATACTTATTATCCAAGGGTATACACTGATAAGTGTGCTTTTCTAACAATGTTTTAAAGACTGCCCATTTATCTTCTACATTTTTCCCTGCAAAAACATCATCCCATTGTATTACTACTAGATTAGACCTCAGTTTATTAATATCTGCCTTTCCAAAGTTGAAGGTCTTTGTTGAACCCAAGTAATCTGTTTTTTGATAATTTATTTCAAATGAGATCATGTTATGATCACTGTTACCCAAATGTTCCAGGACTTGAATATTGGTTATTACTTCTACATTGTTTGATATGACCAAATTCAGAACTGCCCCTCTCCTGGTTGGTTCCTCAATAATTTGGGTCATATAATTATCTTTAAGCACCCCCAAAAACCTGTTTCCTTTTGTTGTAACGCTAATCTCATTGCCCCAATCTATGTCTGGATAATTAAAATCCCCCATTATGCAAACATGACCCAGTTTTGATGCCTTCTCCATTTGCAAAAGTATTTTAGCTTCCTCAATCTCACAGATATTTGGTGGTTTATAGCATATTCCCACAAACAATTTCTTTATACTTTTATCTCCACTGCTAATTTCTATGCACAAAGTCTCTACATTTTCATCAATCCCTTCATTGACATCATCCCTTATAATAGCTTTTAGATCCGGTTTAACAGATAAACATACTCCACCTCCCCTTCTATTTGTTCGATCCTTCCGAAAAAGAGAACAACCCTTTAAATTAACTGTCCAGTCATGAGTTTCATCCCACCATGTTTCAGTAATGTCTATGATATCATACTGCTCCCTTGCAGCTATTAATTCAAGCTCCCCCATTTTATCTGTCAGGCTTCTTGCATTAGCAAGCATGCATTTAAGTTTTTTTTCAGCCTGTACTATTATCTTATCTGCTCCTTCCTTTCTGCTCCCACTTGGTTTAGTCTTTAGAAGTTTTCTAGTATTATCTCTATTTACTATGGGTATCTCACTGCTTGTCAAACTTGCACTTGCCCCCATTCTACCTCCATACCACCTTGTATCCTCATCTATTCCATTTAGTTCATTATCTGTTTCATTCCCCTCCCCCCTCCATCCTAGTTTAAAATCTCCTCCAACCTTTTTAGCATTCTCCCCCCTAGCACAGAAGATCCCTCTTCATTGAGGTGCAATCCGTCCCTAGAATATAGATGGCACCTCTCAGAAAAGGAGTCCCAGTGCTCTAAAAACCCAAACCCTTCCTTCCTACACCACTTTCTTAGCCATGCATTAACCTCCCTGATCTCTGACGGTCTCCCTGCGGTAGCGCATGGCACTGGTAGTATTTCAGAAAATACTACCTTGGAGGTCCTTGCCTTAAGCTTTTGGCCTAGATCCCTGTAATCATTTTTTAGGACCCTCCATCTTTCTCTAACATTGTCATTGGTGCCAACATGTACCAAGACCGCCGGGTCAATCCCAGCCCCCCCCCCCCCAACAATCTGTCTACACGATCCGCAATGTGCCAAACCCGAGCACCCGGGAGACAACAAACTGTTCGGTTCATGCGGTCCCAGCAACAGATTGCCCTATCTACCTTCCTAATAATGGAGTCCCCTACCACCACAATCTTTCTTTGCATCTGACCATCCTGAGTCCCGACTGTGCTGGATGAACTATTCCCCTGGCTGCTAGAGGAATTAGTCTCCCCCAGCCTTGCCATTTCTGCCCCAACATTCCCAATATCTTCACTCAACATGGCAAATCTATTGGGATGTGTCAGCTCAGAAATGACCTTCCTCTCCCTATTGCCCCTGCTTCCCCTTCTAACTGTCACCCAGCTACCTACCTGCTCCTCACTAACAGCAACTAAGCTACCTACCTGCTCCTCACTAAAAGCGTCACCATCTGCACCACTAGTCGAAACAAGGGCCTGCTCAGTGAGCTCTAATTCCCTTTCAAGATTGCCAATGTCCCTCAATATTGCAAGTTGCCTCTTCAGATCAGCAATCTCTGATTCTAAAGAGACCACACGCTCACACTTCTCACAGCGGTATGCTCCTTGGAACAGATGCTCCAAGTGCACATACATGTGGCAAGATATGCATTGAGTGGCATTTTCAATCCTGCTCATTCTAGCAACTATTAAGTTTAGAAGTACTAACAGTAAACTGTACTTCAATAAACTATACCTTGTTTAACTGCTTCCTTGTTCAAACTGCACACACTTTAACCAACCAGCACTTCAATCAACCACACAGATCAATCAGTACACGCAAGCTCAAGATTCATTAGAAGCCTCTGTTTAAATAGGGACAGCCACCAGGTGTGTTAGGTTATCAATTAACTAACCCCACCCACTGCAGGTGTGTTAGGCCAGCCAATTAACCAACCTCACCCACTCTGCCTCAGGCAGGAGAAAGGGAAAAAAAAGTTACAGGCTTCAAATTACAGCACACTTTAAAAATAGATTAACCCACTGCACACTCCCCAAAAACAGCCACCCTGCTAGTATACCCAGTACTTCCCTTTCCTTCTGGTTCTAACTGCACACACTTTAACCAACCAGCACTTCAATCAACCACACAGATCAATCAGTACACGCAAGCTCAGGATTCGTTAGAAGCCTCTGTTTAAATAGGGACACCCACCAGGTGTGTTAGGTTATCAATTAACTAACCCCACCCACTGCAGGTGTGTTAGGCCAGCCAATTAACCAACCACACCCACTCTGCCTCAGGCAGGAGAAAGGGGAAAAAAGTTACAGGCTTCAAATTACAGCACACTTTAAAAATAGATTAACCCACTGCACACTCCCCCAAAACAGCCACCCCTGCTAGTATACCCAGTACTTCCCTTTCCTTCTGGTTCTAACTGCACACACTTTAACCAACCAGCACTTCAATCAACCACACAGATCAATCAGTACACGCATGCCAAACACGCAGTTGTGAGTGTGGAGCAGAGCCCTCTGTCACAGAGGAGGAGAACTACACTTGCTTTTGGGGATATGTGCTATTAGGCTGCAGCCACGCTGCCGCTGAGCGTGCTCAGGCTATTTCTGTGTGTAGTGTTTGTGTGTGTGTGTCTGTGTCTGTGTGCATTGGTTGCTGAACGGTCATGTGACCCTTCAGCGAACTTGAAAATCTAATTTCTCTGTCTCCTCAATCCCCGATCTTGGGAGAGCGTACGTACACGAACGCGAACCGCGTGAGAGTGGCCGTACAGATTGAGATTCACAGAAGTAAACGCGCCAAGCGCGCTCAGCGGCAGCGTGGACGCAGCTTTAGTGTGAGAAGCACATTCCTGAGGGGAGTTTAGAATAACAAACACTCCTCAAGTTATAAGGGAAATATGTCCAGGAACCCAGGGGAGGGTCACAGGGGAGGAACCCAGGGGAGGAACCCAGGGGAGGGTCACAGGGGAGGAATCCAGGGGAGGGTCATAGAGGCTCCTCCGGAATCTAGAAAGAATTGGTAACCCCGTCACTGTGGAAAGCACCTGCACAATGCATTGTTTTGTCTGCAAACCAGCCAATGCACAAGGCCTACACTTGTTTTGCTTTTTTCTAAGAGTTTACAAAAATAGTTTCTCTCCCACTCCATCCAACAATCTGTGCGGCTTATTAATGTACACAGCGCTTCGCAGCAGTAAGATATGTGACAATCATATAAATAACAAATAATACAAATAACACATAATGGGAATAAGTGATTCAGACATAAAAGTAACATTTAGGAAACGTAGTCCCTGCGCAACAGCCCTGCTTGGAGAAACCCATGCCCGCAAGCCGTCAGGTCACTATGTACAGAGAGGTAATACCGAACATGTCCAGTATCACCTCCCATTATTTTTTACTTGGAAGAGTGTCCAAGTGCAGAACAGTCCAGTTCAATACCGGACACCTGGAAACCCTACCTGCAAGATAACTACACTGCAAAAAGTGAGGCCCCCATTGCTGGAATATAATATACATTATTTACCTTATTTGAAAAAGGGGTCTCCATGTGCTGAACCACTGTACTCCAAGCTACGCTCCCCAGTTCCTAAGACATCCTATATAGCAGCCGCGCGCGTGACAGAATCGAGTGATTGCTAAACATAGTGTTTCAGGCAATGGGGAGGCGTGGCCGTGACATCACAGAGGTAGTCCGCCCTCATTGGCTGAACCGCTCACGTGACGCGGCCATCGCTTGAAAGGACAACATTTTTTATCATCTTTCCAAAACGCGGTCGAGCGGCGGCCTTATTGGATTGAGGTTTGTTGTTCGCGACGCGTGCCCTGTCACGGTTACTATAAACGCAGCCAAGGAGGTTTCATTTTGAAATTCTCTTACAATAATTCTTGGCGGGGAGAAACAAGATGGCCACTTGGGTCAGCCTCACTGACCAATAGAAAGCTGTGATACCATTGTGAGATGACATTGCAGCTTGCGATTGGGTGACCCAGCAGCCTCTGTATTTTTCCTTGCAAATGCTGGCAAAAGTAAAAAAGAATGAAATCTCAGAAAATCGGTGGATCCCTAGAGCTTTGTGTCCAGCTCCGGGGAACACTGGATCATGTAGGCTAAAAAAATTATTTGATGAAAATTGGGCCTTTTTGAAACCAAAGGGTTTTTCCTGCCTACTGTAGTCCTCCTCACCTCTGGAGGGAGCTGATGCAGCTGTTCGGACTTCGGAAGTGCGGCAGCCATGTTGTGGTTGGAAAAGGACTGGAGAAGGGTTATCCCCTGCAGGAACAGGATATCCTCTGGATAAGGCAGGGGCAATGTCAGAGCTGCCTGAGACCGCAAAGGGTAAGGTTGTGTCCTGGGAGCCAGTCAGGCTGCCTAGGACTAGGCCAGAGAAACCCTGTTAGTGCCCTGAGCCACCCTAGCAGAGTATTGTAGATATGACCATACGTCAGGGACTTGCCTGTTGGCAATTGCGGTGAAGCAGGACAAATTGCAAGGGAGTATTCCCCAGGCCTGGAGGTACTACCCCCCAGCTGCTGGAAGGAGAGAAGGGATATTGTTGGGAGGCCCTGCATCATGGGATCACGGATGCGGCTCCTCTTCTGGAGAAGGATTCCCTGGTTATATAAGTATAACCAGGAAGGTACCCACGTGCACCACCAAAACACAAGAGAGCGTAGCGCTGCCCTCACACAAATATTTGGGGATTGCCTTGGCGGACATCTTGTGTTCTTAAGTGAACAAGGGATAGGGTGCAACCAGGATCCTTAGGGGTATAATTTCTTCCTGGGATAGGAGGAAGGGATTGTGCAATACTGTAGCTGTGCTGTATTGTATATGTGTATCTGGTGGGACCCTGCTGGTAAGGAGTTATTGTTTATTACTACAGTGTGTGTGGTTATTTGATGTATACCTACATATGTTCCCGTGAGGAGCCATCCCATCTATGCCAGGATCCCCATGGGTGGAGGCACTGCACCTGGCACCCCCAAGCTCCCTATGAGCGGAGGTTCAGGCTTTCTGTAAGCCTGCAGGTTAGCACCATAACACCCATTGTATGCAAATCTCCCTTAGGGGGTGTGTGGGGGAGGGAGGATGTTACACTTACAGTATTTAGCAGAATTTAAATCATAGTACACAGTGCCACTGCTTATTGTATTAATGGCACGTGGACCATACACTGCCCAGAACCACAGCAAATACTGAACGCCATCCAGTCTGAAGACATTATATGCAGAATGACATCACAATGAGTCAGCGACACATTTTACTGAACAATGTTGGCTTTAGTCAGAACCCTGTTGTAAAATTAATTCACTTGAGTAGGCTAATCTGTATAATTAGGAGTGATGCATTCAAAGAGACTCTATAAGAAAGTAAAGAAGCTTACAATTTGTATTACATAGTCATAAAGTAGAACATATTGTGCAATGTGCAATGTGCAATCATGGTACAAACAAAATGACACATTGTCGTCATCAGCTGTAACAAGCATTTATCTTTCTGTAGTGGATCTCTTATCTGCTTTGACAGAGTAGTAACTTTATCACTTAAGGGAAGCATTGCTGGGTCAAGCATTGCATTTTAAGAGAATTGCATTTTAAAGTGGGCCTTAAGTGGGTAATGTAGTTAGACAGTAGGGGGAGACTGGAGGTACTACTAGAGGTAGACTGGATCTTTCTGCAAATTCATCTATACAAGATTACTGCAGCCCCTCCCAACACTTGACTGCACACAACTGCCTCTCTCATCTTCCCCCCTCCCCCCAAATCCCTCTGCAAAACTTGAACAGACCATAGCATTGCAAATGCAGCAAAACATTTTGGCAAGGAAAAGGCGCACCTCTGCTTTTTACTCTGCCCACACTCAAGTAATAGGGACAAAATGGAGCAAGACGCTTGCAGAATTTGTTCACGTCC
Organism: Ascaphus truei; assembly: GCF_040206685.1. Taxonomy (NCBI): domain Eukaryota; kingdom Metazoa; phylum Chordata; class Amphibia; order Anura; family Ascaphidae; genus Ascaphus; species Ascaphus truei. The sequence continues at coordinate 395,566,221 of NC_134486.1, forward strand.
TGCTATAATTGTATCTGTATAGCTAACTCCTCTTATTGTCACTCCCCAAATTTCAACCGTGCATACACAGAGAACAAAGTAGAACAATTACTTTGGTTCAGAGGCGCAAGATGAATACACTTTACTGGATTTGCTTTCTTATTCATTTCTTCACAAAGATATGTCTGTCCCAGTTGATTTCTCTTCTATCAATTTAACCCCAACAGAGCTATTATCACATTAACATCTCTTTGGTATGCGTGCCTGAGTTGATTAGGCACAACCCCTCCCTCATGTGCATTGTCATGTGATTTTGTTAAGAATATTTAAGTCCGTCTATATTGGCACATATGAAGTGTTTGTGGAGTTAAAATTGGCGGTGAGGAATACAAGAGGAGCTGCACTTCGTTACCAACTCTTCAACTGTGAGAACTTTGGTTTCAAAATGTTGTGAGACATTTTACAAATCTACAAATGACCTATCCAAGCAGCTGTGTAATGTTCAGTGCTACCCTGCCCTCCCAGGCCTAATTTATACACCAGCTCTTTCAACTTCTATTCCTCATATCCCCCAATACCTGTGAACTTTCTCCTACCTTTCTCTCCTTGCCCTCCCTACGCTTTATCTGTTTGCTATTTCCACACTTTTTGTAAACTTTTCTATTCTCTCCAACTTCCCCATTCTCTCCTCTTTCTACCCACATTTCTTCATCTCTCCTTCCCTCCCCCTATGAATATGCCCATACACCGCACCACTATTTACAAACCTCTTTCCCAACATCACCTACACCCCGAAATAAAAAGCACCCACACATCCTTGTCACCTCCTTTCACTCGATGCCTCATTCTTGCTGCTGGGGATATCTCTCTGAATTCTGGACCCAGATTTATACACACCCGCTCCCATCCTCCATCCATTCTCCTCCCTCTCCATCCATCCATTCTCCTCCCTCTCCATCCATCCATTCTCCTCCCTCTCCATCCATCCTCCTCCCTCTCCATCCATCTTCCTCCCTCTCCATCTATCCATTCTCCTCCCTCTCCATCCATCCATTCTCCTCCCTCTCCATCCATCCTCCTCCCTCTCCATCCATCCTCCTCCCTACCCATCCATCCATTCTCCTCCCTCTCCATCCATCCTCCTCCCTATCCATCCATTCTCCTCTCTCTCCATCCATCCTCCTCCCTCTCCATCCATTCTCCTCTCTCTCCATCCATTCTCCTCTTCTTACTGCACATTAAAATAAAACGTTTTGAGGGTATATCTGTGTTATAAGTGTAACTCCCCTCCGTGTGTGTGTGTGTGTGTGTGTGTGTGTGTGTGTGTGTGTGTGTGTGTGTGTGTGTGTGTGTGTGTGTGTGTGTGTGTGTGTGTGTGTGTGTGTGTGTGTGTGTGTGTGTGTGTGTGTGTGGTGCTGGCTGGGTGTGGATGAAAGTATGGAATAGAAATGGCCGCCAATAACTTTTATAAAACTATATTATGGAACACATTCCAGAAACACTTTTTTTCTAGAACAAAAAGGCGAGGTAGGTGGGTGGGGGGGGGGGGGCAATTATTATTGGGCATGCACAAACATTTATTACATTATAATGGTTTTATAAAACATTTTTTTTTTAATTCTTACATTATCACAATGCTATAAAATGTACCACGTGGTCTAAGAAAAGGTACAGGAACTGCATTCCACCATGTTCCCCTTAAACAAAATGTGTGTGTGTGTGTCACATCCTCACAATGGGAGAGACTGACTAACTCACTTTTGGACACTACTCTTCCCCAGGAAGCAGGGGCGGGCCCATGGACTGTACCTATCCCTGATAGGCTACCCACAGGCCATGAGTCATCACCGCACTCCTGTCCATCAAAGAGGAGCCTGTAGGGGGGGTAAAGAGCCCACAGATTTAACCTGTTATTGCCATGAACTTACTAGGGGCTTACGTAACAGGGGGAAAGACAGGTAGAATGGACATACCATGTTACACATACATATATATGAACAGTATGTATGAAGAATTGAAAAAATAATATTTAAAAATTGTGCGAGCATGTATACTATCTGTAGCAACTTATACGTGAGTTTCAGTGTAAAAAAACTGCAGCTGCCTAAGTAACTACAGGACGGCCCCGGGTATACGGCGGGTTCCGTTCCAGAGGCCCGCCGTAAAGTGAAAATCAGCGGAAAGCGGATCCAGCGATTTTCAGTTCTGCGCATGCGCAAACCGGCATTTTCCACTGTTCTACACATGCGCGACCTATGGTCTGCGCGTGGAAACTGCGGTCTGCGCATACGCGCCGGGCACACCCGTCCGTTCTGCACATGCGCGACTTAGTATTCAACATGGCGGGCCCCTTCTTGGTGCCGCCGTATCGGCGGATCGCCGAAAAGCGGAGCGCGGAGAAGCGAGGCCCTGCTGTAGTATGAAATTAGCAGTAGCACAGAATCCAAAGGTCACATGAAGGACATCCACCAGTCGGAGAGCATTGGGGTCACCGACTGAGCCACTAAATGAGCCACCTGTGCTGAAGCAGGGAATATCCTGAAAACCTTGAATGTTGGTGGCCCTTGAGGACTGGCGTTGGCCAACCTTGCTCTAGTACCACCACACTTTGACCACGGCATCTATCAAAGCAGCTGACTGTGCCGTGACAAAACCAGCCAAAACAAACTGCAAATATCTCAGAAACCGAGGGTTACCCGGAGATCAGAGGGGGGGGGATGAGGGTGTGGGGAGTATGCTGCTTTTACCTTTACATTACCAAGGGATACAGCTGCACCAGAGTGCTATCTGGTGCTATATAGAAGTGTAACGGTCATGTAAAATGCCTACAGTCATCTCTCCTGTTGGCAGTAAGGCCTGGTAAGTGTGGGCATGCCAGCAGTAATTATGGAGGTTTGCCCTCACACCCTGGTGGGGTGCCCTGTGTATGGATGGGACTGGTCACATGCTCTGACTCCATGGTTAGTGATGTCAGAGGTGTGTCAGCCTCAGAAGTTACATAAGGCACAGCACTGTGTCTAAAAGTTAGTTCTAGTGCTAGTTAGTTCAGAGAGGAGTTCAAGTTCCGCCAGAGTGTTAGTTATGTTATAGTAACTCCAGAGGAGACTGTGTCCAGGGACCTGGCACAGGGCAGTGATCCCTGCGGGGATAGGGAATCCCTATTAAGGAGAGAATCACCTTTGAAGGGAAGCAGAGTGAACAATCATGAGAGGCTAGATCTCAACTGCGAGGGGCAGCTAGCCCACATCACTCAATAAAGATGTGTTCATTCAGAAACCCTCTCGTGTACATGTGTGGAATGAGTGTACAGAGAGGAGCACCACGGAGGAGTTCCTCAACAGGATCATCCCCTTGCGGACGCAGGGACCCTGATGAGGTGGAGGCGCTGCACTGGAACTAGGTGAGACTCTATGATTAAGGACTATGCCAGTCCGAAACGCGTCAGAGCGTGTCCCCCATACCATGTTGTCCTAATAAAAAAAAAATTTTAAACAACACCCTGCTGGTCTCCCATTTCTACGAGCTGTGCACCGCTGGAATCCTTGGATCTCCTCTACTACTAGTTGAGACTCAGCCCGCTACCTCAGCTGCCTGTCTGGAAGGGTCCTCCCCACACACCATCATGCGGGAGACTCAGGAGTCCTGTTGCCAACAGGTGCACCACCAGACACTACCACACTGTAATGGGGACCGGTTAGACCACAGGGGCCAATGTGAGATTGGGTGGGTCAGGCCGGGCCAGAAACACCGTTACAGAAGAAAGAGTGCTATATAGAAGAAAGCTATCTTTTGTAGTAAAACCACTCAGCAGACCCTACTCAATATAGTGAGCCACAGGGTAACACAGTTATTAGGTGACTCCGTTTCCATGGGAGTTGACATTCTTAACTGTGCATTACAACGATACACACACACACACACACACACACACAGGTTGCACTAAGTAACACAAAACCCGAATGATAACATATATTGTGTAGCAAGCGTCTCTGGCAGGTATCTGGGGATAGCTTCCTCAGTTATTAAAGCAGCTGTCCCTGGAGGAAGCCTGTCCCAGCAGTTCCCCAGAGTTCCCACACGCAAACTGTTTACACTGAACTAAAGCACATTTAACTGTTTTTCTGCTTGTTTCTATCCATTGTATACTTGAGGGGTGTGCAAACTGGGGGCACGAGACTTTTCGGGGGGGGGGGGCGGCTCAATTACCCGGCTTCGGTCCACATGTCTCCATGGCAACGCGGTGTCAAATGACACCACGGGTCATGTGACGTCAAATCACATGACCTGGCTGCGTAATTTGACGGCCGTTGCCATAGACACGTGTCGTAAAATGACGCCGCGGGCAGCGTGACGTCTCATGACCCCGCTCGGCATTTGACGCTACATTTGTGGTAAGTGGGGGGGGGTGCGACTTAGGGAGAGAGCAGGCGGGGGTGCGCAGCGCAGGAAGTTTGCATACCCCTGGTATAAATCATTAATCACCAGCCCTAACGGTAAGCACACACAAAAACTGCAAGCAATTCTGTATTCATTTGTTGAAGAGGGTGATAGAAATAGAAAGGAACATTGTCCCAATATACCCCAGCAGGAAGTCAAACCGTCTTCAACAGGGGAGGCGCTTGTCCCTTTAACTGTGGCCGCACTTGCAAGCATGTGAAAACAAGAGAGAAGAGGCAGCACTCAATCCTAAGCAAACGTTACACTCACAATTCGTAGCTCCATCCGGATCCGTATCAGACAGCACACATGGTTAGTGATACAAGAAGTTACCTTCATTCAGAAAAGGAACGTACCACACAGCAAACAAACGTTTCACATACACGAGCTTTCATCCCACCTACCTGATTTAAATAAGGGTTGGGGAAGTTTCCTTCTCCCCACATAGAAACGCGGTTACTAAATCTTGCTGCTTTTTCCTTCGCAACATTGCTAAGATACGTCCCTTCCTAAATTTCACAACCACTGAAGCACTAATCCATGCCTAGTTCTCTCTCGTACTGGTTACTGTAACATTCTTTTATCTGGCCTTCCTGCCTCACATCTCACTCTCTCAGGCCTCGTCCAGGGTGGCGCAGAGCTAGGGTTGCCAGGTGGCTTGTCCAAAAATACTGGACACAAGGGTGAAAGGTGTGACGCACGGGAGAATCGCTGGTGGGGAAGAATGTTATTTATAAATGACCTGACTGTTATGTCATTTGTTCTAAATTTCACTCCAAGTATTCACCCATTTGCACCAATTTATATTCTGTTTCATAAAAAATCTGGGGAGGAGACTGGGGAGGGAGCGCCCTTCCGAGGATTGTTTTAGGAAATAGAATAAGAAATAGTGCAAATTGGTGCACGCTTGGAGTGAAATTTAGAACAAATGACGTAATGGTCAGATCATTTATAAATAACTGACCTGCAGTCATACGGTACATGGCGAGCAATACTGATCTTACTGCTCCTCCCACACATTCCTAGATTGTTGCACCCCCTCCTCGTCCTCTCACCCTCCTACCCCCCCTTGTCCTCTCACCCCCATCCTCTCATACCCCCTTATCCTCTCATACCCCTTCCCTTTATCCTCTGTTACCCCCCATCCCTTCATCCTCTCACCCCCCCTCCCTGTCATTATCAGTACAGTAGCTTTCAAATTTAGACTTTAAAATCCAGCGTTAAATTGCATATTGAATCATGCCAGTGAATAAGTAACCTGCTCTGCCTTCTTGGGGATGATCTGTAAGGCTGAGTCCCCAGTCTTCACTGTGACACGCGCGCCCGGCGGGAGGGGGGAGGGGGGGCGGCGCGTGCACAGCGCTACACCGCGATAGGCGGTCTGAGGGGAGAGGGAGGGGGCGTGGCTGTGGGTTTTGCGGGGGTGTGGCCATGACGTCCCGCAGCTGGTTCGCCCTTATTGGCTGAACCGCCGGCGGGGGCGTGGCCACACCTCCGTCGCAGATGTTAATTTCAAATTCCCCTGCCTGCCTGAAAACCTGTAGCACACCGCTGGGGAAAGGTGGGCGACGAGGTAGGGACTGGGACCGGCCTGACTGGGGGGGCGGGGCATGATAGCACAGCACACACCTAGAAGTGACTGGGGCCGCCCCCTAAGAGAGTGCTGCAGAGATTGCAATGCTGCTGTGATGAGAGCTGAGTTATGGAGCCTCTTAGAATTTACAATGATGGTTATTTTTAATAAATCTTGAAAATGGGAGGACTGTTAGTATAGGAAAAGAAAAGTGAGGGTGAGTGAGCAATTAAACAAAGTTGCCAGTAGTGTATGTACTGTCTGTCACCACACACACACACACACACACTGAGACATATACTCACACACACACACACACACACACACTGAGACATACACACACACACTGAGACATATACACACACTGAGACACACACACACACACACACACACACACTGATAAATACACACACACACTGAGACATTCACACACACACACTGAGGAACACAGACTGAGGCACACACATATACAGGCAGGACACAGACAAAAAGACAGACACATTGAGACACCCACACACACATACACACACACAGGACACAGATAGACAGACACACACAGGCAGGACACTGAAACACAGACACAACCTTACCTCTCTGCTGCATGCTTTTCCTCCGCTCTTTGGCCCCACCCCCAGGCTCCTGCCACCTCCTGATTGGTTTCTGCTGTGCAATTCAGCCAATCAGAAGCTGCCCAGCCCCCTAGCAGCAGCAGCCCTGCTCTATCCAATGTCGGTATTATCTCTCATATTTTACTGGACATGGGACCCAAATACCGGCCTGTCCGGTTCAATACCGGACACCTGGCAACCCTACCCGGAGCAGGCGGGCGCGCTCACGCTGGCCGCGATGAAACACATTGCGGCAATGTGTGTGGCCAGCGTGAGCGAGCGCCTGAGCACGCGCGGCGCTTAGATGCTTGCAGAGCAAGCAAATTTGAATGTGCCGCCCGCAAGCGCGTCACGTGAGCGGTTCGCAATGAGGGCGAACCAGCTTCGTGACGTCGTGGCCGCACCCCTAGGCGAGCGCGCAAATAGCCGCACCCAGCCCGAATCGCCCGGCCGTGCAGGACGCTGCACGCGAGCGCCAGCTCCCTGCCTGGCCGCAACCTTATCCATTCAAAATGCTGCAGCCCAAACCATATCCTGCTCTTCTGGGCGCGTATCTGCTGCTGACCTCCTGAACTCTCTCCTTACTTTTGATGTTCTCTGCACCTCCATATATCTCATCTCTGATCTTTCATCACGCCGCTGCTCGCCCCTTATGCTCTACCCAAGATTCTCCTCTTTGCACCTTTTCCTCCACAGCCCTCTCCCGTCTTTTACCTTGCTCACTTCCTACCTATGGAACGTTCTTCCACTCAATACTGGTCAAGCACCTTCCCTTCCCCCTCTTAAAGAAGCATTTCACTAAACATGTTACGCCTCTGCTATGCACTCAGGACGCGCTTGACCTCCCCTGTGTGCCGTTCTAATACAGGTTCTCCTCCTGCCTGTAAGCCTCCCAACATAACACTTAGATTGTAAGCTCTTTGGGGCAGGGTCTCCTTTAGCCGTATGTGGTAATTTACCGGTTGCACTGGCTCCCATTGTTTGTCATGTTCATTATGTACTCCCTATTGTACGGTTGCAAACCGTTGAGTGTATGGCTGGCACAATATTATCCAATTATACACGCATACAGTGACAGACAAGGCAAGGGGTTACGATGCAGTCCCGCGGTGGGGAAGGGGTTAAGATATAGTTCTAGGTTTGGGAAGGGGTTAAAACAGGGGTTCTCAACTCCAGTCCTCAAGAGCCCCCCAACGGGTTAGGTTTTAAAGATATCCCTGCTTCAGCACAGGTGGCTCAGTCAAAGGGAAATCCTTAAAACCTGGCCTGCTGGGGGTCTTGAGGACGGGGGTTGAGACCCTCTGGGTTAAGATGTAGTTCCGGGTTCGGGGAGGGAATTAAGATGTGGTCCCAGGAAAAGGTGGGAATCGAGGTACATACAGTACAGGGGCAGCTCTAATGATCGGCATTGGCAGGAAGGAGAGAGTGTCCGCAGCACTGCACAGGCGTAACAGGTACAGCCGAGCTTTAGGCTGCGCTTATACAGCCGGCGGCGCGACCGATGACGTCACCCGTCGCCATTGCGATAGCTGCAATTGGTTTAAAGGCGACGTCGCTGGCTGCAAGGCCAGCGACGTCATAAAGGGGGGCAGAGGCACGGAGAAGCTCCCGATTGGCCGCAAGGGGAGGCCGTCGCCGAAAAAAATCAAATATCAGCGACTACCAGATTTCTAGTAGCACTGTCGCTCCGTCGCTTTGTCGCCGTCGCGTGCACTATAAGCGCCGGCGACGGTGACAATGCATTTGTTTTGCCGCGACGACACAGGCGCGTCGCCGTCACTATAAGCGCAGCCTTAGGCGCCAGACGTGTAACGTGGACGACTGGATACTAGGCACGTGGATGTCTGATTTAAATAACAATCCTGAAAGAGGATGTGGCACAGATTGCTTCTTAATACCCATTTGGCTGTAGTGTGTGAGCACCAGAGCACTGCAAACAGAGACTGGCACACACACACAGAGAAATTACTTTTATTAGCTATGTTGGCGTTTCAGTGGATGAGTACACCTTCATCAGGACTTCAGGCAGTGTATCGATACACCAAAATGTCAATTATAGCTGTAGCGGTCATGTAAAATGCCAACAGTCATCTCTCCTGCTGGCAGCAAGGCCTGGTAAGTGTGGGCATGCCAGCAGTAATCATGGAGGTTTTCCCTCACACCCTGGTGGGGTGCCCTGTGTATGGATGGGACTGGTCACATGCTCTGACTCCATGGTTAGTGATGTCAGAGGTGTGTCAGCCTCAGAAGTTACATAAGACACAGCACTGTGACTAACAGTTAGTTGAGGAAGGAGTTCAAGTTCTTGCAAGGTGTTTGCAGCGTTCCCGTTCTATCAGGAGTAGAGACATGGCAGAGTTCAGAGAATAGTTAACAGTTATGTTATAGTAGCTGATATAGGAGTCTGTGTCCAGGGACCGGGCACAGAGCAGTGAATCCCTAATCTAGGAGACATACCTACCAAAGGGAAGTGGCTGGAAAATGATTGGCTAAGTACACCCCATTGTGGAGGGCAGCTATGCCCACCTGTACAATAAAGATGGAGCTGATCAGAAAGACCCCTGTGTGTGAGAGTATGATTACACAGGAGGTTGCACCACCGAGGAGTTCCTCACCAGGACCATCCCCATGCGGACGCAGGGACCCTGATGAGGTGGAGGCGCTGCACTGGAACTAGGTGAGACTCAGCACACTACCTCAGCTGCCTGTCTGGACGGGTCCTCCCCACACACCATCATGCGGGAGACTCAGGAGTCCTGTTGCCAACAGGTGCACCACCCGACACTACCACACTGTAATGGGGACCGGTTAGACCACAGGGGCCAATGTGAGATTGGGTGGGTCAGGCCGGTTCAGAAATACCGTTACATAGCTAATGTATAAGTGCCTGCTCTTATGACTGAGCACCCAGCAAGACACCGTGGATGCCTCGTCCACGCATCCCCAATTTTCTACACCACTAATTAATATCATTCGCCGTTCACAGACAGGTCGTCTGTCACTGATTGTCTGAGAGTCTCCCTGATTGGGAGTCAGTCTCACTGATTGTCTGAGAGTCTCCCTGATTTGGAGTCAGTCTCACTGATTGTCTGAGAGTCTCCCTGATTTGGAGTCAGTCTCACTGATTGTCTGAGAGTCTCCCTGATTGGGAGTCAGTCTCACTGATTGTCTGAGAGTCTCCCTGATTTGGAGTCAGTCTCCCTGATTAGGAGTCAGTCTCCCTGATTTGGAGTCAGTCTCACTGATTGTCTGAGAGTCTTCCTGATTTGGAGTCAGTCTCACTGATTGTCTGAGAGTCTCCCTGATTTAGAGTCAGTCTCACTGATTGTCTGAGAGTCTCCCTGATTTGGAGTCAGTCTCACTGATTGTCTGAGAGTCTCCCTGATTTGGAGTCAGTCTCGCTGATTGTCTGAGAGTCTCCCTGATTTGGAGTCAGTCTCGCTGATTGTCTGAGAGTCTCCCTGATCTGGAGTCAGTCTCACTGATTGTCTGAGAGTCTCCCTGATTTGGAGTCAGTCTCACTGATTGTCTGAGAGTCTCCCTGATTTGGAGTCAGTCTCACTGATTTTAATCCTTCACATCCTGTTTTCAGATCAGAGAGGTATAGAATACAGTTATTGTTACTGCTATAGAGTTTTTTTCCCAACATCAACGCATTTCATGTCTTTGCCGAGGTCAGGGGTGCTCAACACCAGTCCTCAATGGCCACCAACATGTCAGGTTTTCAGAATATCCCTGCTTCAGCACAAGTGGCTTAATCAGTCCCTGCTTCAGCACAAGTGGCTCAAATAGCCATATCTTCAGCACAGGTGGCTCACACAGTCCCTGCTTCAGCACAGGTGGCTCACTCAGTCACTGCTTCAGCACAGGTGGCTCACTCAGTTCCGGCTTCAGCACAGGTGGCTCACTCAGTCCCTGCTTCACCACAGGTGGCTCACTCAGTCCCTGCTTCAGCACAGGTGGCTCACTCAGTCCCTGCTTCAGCACAGGTGGCTCAATCAGAGGCTCTGTCTTTGACTGAGCCTCTGAGCCACCTGTGCTGAAGCTAGGATATCCTGAAACCTGGCCCTTGAGGACTGGAGTTGGCCAGCCGTGCTCTAAGCCCTGTAACTAATGGCGAGCAGCTAAAGATCTGTCAGTTGCTGCTCATTCATTTATAATATCTCAAACCCAAAGGTCCCCCCATGCAATATCCTGTAAAGACATGCTCAGCAACATGTGCGCCCCGTTCAAGGCAAGCGAAGACACTGTCACGGAATCTCAAACAGGGGCCAGAGAATCTCAGCTCAGTCTCCTTTTACAACCAGACTTGTTCTTTTAAATGCCTGTTTTGTTTGGTACAGGATTCCCAGATCTTGCTGTGGTTAATCGTTCCTGTAATTACAGTAATGCTTATGGAGGGGAAGGGGGGAATTAGAGCGGTGTATTCATCTTTCATTGCCTTGTATCGGGCTAGGAGAACGAGAATGTAGAACCACACGTTTTCAGCCACAAATCACATATTCTCCGTGATAAGTGCGTAAATGTTGACAGCTACGCTGTAAAACCTCCGTCTTAGCAAAGTATATTGAATAATTGATACTGGCTATACATCACAGGATGTTCTGTGCCACTTAACGTTAGATTCATAGCCGTCTTAGAAACCGAAATGCCACGTATAATAACAATGATGTGGGTGAAATGCTATGTGCTCATATCCTGCAATCATATAACCCCAAAATATAATCATAGGGAAACATATAGGAAAATATTAAATCGGGGCCAGACCATCCCATACAACATGGTGGCTCATAAATAAAGTCAAATCAGCCATTATTTTGTACTGATCTTCCAAATGAAGTAGATAAACATCTCCCACCCTATTGCTTTCTTTAGGATAAATAGTACTGAGCTGTATATGGAATAAGAAATGCAAAACCATGACTGGCTGAGCCTACATGTAGAGATCTGGAGTCCGGGCCGGTTTTAGCATTTTGCCGCCCATAGGCACTTAGCTTTTTGCCGCCCTGGCCTCCTCCTCTTCCAACGTCACATGGCGAAGTGTTTCCATGATGTGCTGTCATGGCAGCGCGTCACCACAGGACGTCGCAGCATCACTTGACGCTGCGACACTGCAGGAGGTAAGAGACCTCTACAGAGGCCCCACACGCTCCCCCCGGCAAGCAGTTTCATTGTTGTGGGGAAGATAGCGGGGCCTCTGAAACTGCAGCGTCGGGCCTGCCTCCCCTCCACCACCCTGAAATTTGTAGGCCTGGGCCTAGTAGGCCTATGCCTAAATACGGGCCTGTCTGGAGGAATTGTCACTAGGGATGAATTACACTGTTTGTTCCTAATGATTGAAAAATAGAACTGAGCGATATCCCAGCAACAAGATGATGTCATACTCCATTTACATAGAAACAAAGGGGTTTGTGTTTACGCCTCCCAGCTGTAAAACTTGTAGGGGAAAAAAAATCTAATTTATATCAGTGGGATTATTTTTCAGTAAGAAATCTGTTCGGTTTTTTTGCACTCATTTCCCTGTCGTTTTGCACTTGGGAGACTTCGATACATAAAGTTTGATACAAAATAGTTATTCAACATTTCCAGTGCTGATACTGAAACAAAAATAGGGAGGGGGGTTTAATTTAAAATCAGATATTTTATAGATTATCTGGGGAACATACATATGACTCAATACTTTAGGGGTGCTCAATAACCGAATACAAAAATAGTCCTACGGAATTATATATGCTCTGTGAATATTGTGCCTCAGGTCCCAGGATGCACCTGACTCACTCATAATGTTTAATGATCCACACCCTCATATGAGGCATTATAAGCGCACACCCCCAAAACAAACAGGTGCTGATTTAATTGTTTCTACACTAACCGATGATAACATTCAAAGTGCACCAGAAGATATGTATTTTTATCTACTTCGCTCAACCTACAGTATGATATCAAAATAAAACATAGATGTTACAATACAGGGAGCAGAAATGTGTGATAAACTGTAATGCGTAGGTCCTCTCTAAACCCCCCAAAAAAAGGTTTAAACTATAACACTGGGGTCTAATCGCACCGATGTATCCTGAGATGGTGATTCGCTTTCTAAATAGAAAAATAGAAAAATGTGTATTGTAATAATCCTTTATTGTATAATATCAAATGATAAAACATAGTTTGGATGTTGTGACGTGGGGGTAGCCAGCCTTCATAATAAAAGGGGAAGCCTGGCTAGCTACCCCTAAAACCATGGTTCCCCGGCGGCTTATCAGAGCCAATAAGCCGGGGGACAATGTGTTTGTTTTGGACCTCTTAGGCGATATAGGTACAAAACTGGGACTTCGGGAGCGGGACTTTAATAGTTGATACTAGGGGGCAAAAAGGGTTAAAATGTATATAAAATGTTCCCATAATTTCCCATAATTTTACCCGCGAATCACGCCTGATTTGCTGGTACACGTATGCATTTTAATAACGTTATGTTTCCCTATTAAATAGTGTATTGCCCCACCAGCAAGTTCTCAGAACTGGGTTTTTAAAACTTTGCTGCTAGGACAAGTTTTACCATCCAACTTCCCGAGCCCAAGTTGTAGAAAAGAAATGTGTTTTAAAATGAGTATTCATTGCTATGGAGGCAGCCCCAGTAATTTGATTAGCCGGGATGCCTGCATAGAGATGGTGGATCAAAGGGGAGAGTGGGAGTAGCGATGTGTTGGGCCATCTGGTTGAGCGAGGAAGGGTGTAGAACAAGGTCCAGAGACCAGGCTCCCTGCGAGGGAGACCCTTTGTTTTCTCAGACACTGTGGATTCTATCCAGCGGGAGGTATGTGGCTGGCAAGGGGAAGCCATTGCTCGTACGCACGTTCGAAATTCCCGCTCGCCAGCCAACTGAGCCCCTCGGTACGCCCCCTCCTCTGACAGGTGCAACAAGCCAAGCCTCCCACTTGTGTGTGGTTGTTTCATTATGATCTGTACTCTGATTGGCTGCCAGTCCCTGTTCCATTTTAGACATAGGACACCGAGCCCTATGTAAGGGGACTGTCCGATCAGAGTACCAAACTATTCTTAGGCTTGGTCCGATGAAGCAGAGGCAGGCTTTTCAAAGGTGCTTTGTTTGCAATAGCAAAGCACTCGGCATTGAGGTGCCGGAGAAGCCTGGCCAAGCTGTGGACAAGTGCTAGAGACGCGGCCAAGTTCTACTATCGAACAAAGACCCGGCCAGTGGGGTAAGCCAGGTATCTATCCTGTAGATAGTACCGTGGTGTTCCTGGACATGGAGCAGACAGGGTTAGCCTTCCTGAAGCAGGCGTCCTAGTTGAGGTTAGTGTCCCCCCCCCAGAGCCCCAGTTGTGGTGTTTTTCCCTTGTTTTGTGATACATTGTATTCCTGCTGGTTTTACCAGAATAAACCTCATTTTATTCCCCTACATTGCCCTGTCTAGTGAAATTGATCCCGGAAGGTAAAAGTGTTAAAAGTACTGGACTCTCGTGACAGATGTATATTAAGAAATGCTGGTACCAGTAGGTAAGTATAAAACAAAGTCATATAATGCACACATAATATCACAAGAAAAATACAGAAAACATGTCTCACAGGAGGTTAACACTTAGGTCCAGGTCACTAAAGGGTGCTAAACATTAGCACGCCTATATCCTTCCATTTGTTTTCAATGGGAGTTACAATGAGATAAAGCTTAGCATCGTTTAGTGAATCCGGCCTTAGTTTGACAGAAACGTTAACATTTCACATTTTCTGATATAAATTAAATCTCACGGGATTTAAACATTTGTATTCAAACATAAAATAAATGTTTCATAGCCACTGGTGGAAGTAAATCCAGCACTGCCCTGTTGTGCATCTATTGAGTGGTGTGCTATTCTTTTAGATAAAGCGGGACATTCCTTTTACTGTATATTGTATATTTACTGAAGGAGCCGATTGACTTCAGTGGGACATTTCGGCTAAAAACAGCCTAAACGTGCGCTTTCGGCGTATATAAAATAAGACCCATATTCTCTGTTTCAGAAACTGATCACAGGTTAACTCACAGTTAGGACAGGAAATACGCCCCCCCCCCCCCCCCACCCCTCCCGGATAAAGCAGCCAAACTGCTACCAAATGCGTCGGTTTGTTTTGTCCAGCTGACCATTTGATCTCTGTGAAGGGCCTCATTTTGGTGCCTGTCTTACGATAAAAGTGGAATTGAACTGCTTTAAAATCCTGTGAGAGAGGACTACCTAATTGCGGACCTTTGATTGCTTGTGCCTGATGAGATGGCCAGTACACGTGAAAGCTTGACTGCGTGTGACGTCTGACGCGATAATCCACACAGGACTCAGTGAACCAGGAGCTGATGCAGGTCCCAGTAAGAAGTTTCCCCAGAGGACGGCAAAGATCCGAGCTAATACAACTCAACAACGCGCATATTCTACGGCTGTTCACGAGTTTGATACCTCAAGTTTTTTATGCTGATTTAATACTTTTTTACATTAAATAATACACTACGGTGGTTGCCCTTTTTCGTTTTTGCTTTCTAACTCACAGTTGTTAATGATCAGTAGATACCAAAGAGGAGAGTAGCTGCTTCCCAGAGGCTTGGATTCGTACAAACACGTCTTCCCCTCCACACGTCCATGAAGAAGTATATTAACCAGACCTGGGTTGATGTTCACACAGAGTTTAGGGCACTAGAAAACGGACGTTTGATTTCATTGTACAAAATGCTGATTAACAAAGCTTGAGTTCCTCTCAGCCCATGTCGTTGATTCCATTCCGATGAATACCGAGTACAATTGGCAGAAATTGCTTCATTAAACCAAGTTCTAATTACTATTGACACATGTTGTTGGTTCTGTTCTCTTTGTAATCAGATAACAGCGTTCTTAGACTCTCCTCCGGATGGATCTGCAGCTTGAAAACTTGAATAGGAATACAACAATAAAGCTCATTTAGTGCTCTTATATTTTCCCCGTGGTGTGTACCAGACTTTTGTATAAACTTCCAGGTAAAATGTGACCCTCAAATAGTTTTGCTGGGGAAATTCTCCCTTGAGGCTGTATAATATTCCTTTAACTTGGTATCGTTTGTAGGAGGTTTTTTTCCATTCACATGAACTCGGTCCCAAACATGATACTGAAGCTCACATCATATCTTCACAGTGATGTACTCATGGAAAACTCCATCTCCTTGTTGTAATCTATAGATACCATTTTTTTTTATGAGTCCGTGCTTGTTTGGCTTGTGTTGGTATCCTCCATTACTCATGAACCACACTGGTATTCTCCATTTTTGGGATGGACCAGGTCACCAGAATGAAGAATTGCTGCTCTCCATGTTTTTGTGGAAAAAAAAAATTATTCGTAATATTGTGTTAATAATAGGAGATAACTCTAGAACATTCTATTGCTAGGCCAAATGGATATCATAAACTGTGTGGTGCTGTCTAGTTTTGCTCAAATATATGTTTTGTTAGAGGTCCTCTGAGGAGTGATGTGGAAATCCAGTGTTTTATTATGGTTCTGTTTTCGTTTTATATTTAATTTTGCAACTACAGTATAGCGCAGTTTCCCCCACCCTATGGGAGATATGGCGGCTACTGGGTGTGTGGTGCATTACCTGTGGCTCACAGGAGGCCTGAACCTCCGCTGCTTGGAGCCTGGGGTATATCTGATCCGTCTGGTGACAGCGGGATCCTACAATGTTGGATATCCCAGTCACAGGACCCAATGCAATAACACACGCAATGATATAGATAATAGTTTACTGCATGCATATGAAAAGGGAACAACAATATGACACCCACACACAATATGCCACGCACGGCCATAACCCCACAGTGTCCTCCAACAAAATGTCCACACTCGGATGGGATATCCCCCCAAAATACTGAGGTGCACCTGGGCATCCAACCACCCTGGTGTCCACAAGAGTTAACCCACCCAATGTGTGCGACAGCGCTGCCCACAACCCGTGAAAGTTGGTGCACTTGAAGGTGTAGGTGTGATACCTGCCGGGCACTCCAGCACACGGTAGCGCCGACTGAAGATAAAGGGGCCGTCCGGTCCCACACCTTAGTCAGCGATGAATCCGCCTCCACGTGGGGTGGCGGCCAGCTGGAGGATCCCACCATGAAGAGAGTCTCTTATCTGTGGGATGAACTGCTCCGAGACCACCAAATTGCCAGTTTGCTGCCGCGTCCTGGCTGTGTCCCTCACACTTGGCACTACAGGGGCAATGTCCCTATCTAATGGGCCTGTCCCCGCAGCAACCACAAGCTTAGGGGAGTTGGGGTCTATCTGGGGCATAAGGGGGTCTCTGGCCTAGTGCAGGGGTCACAGACACCCTGCACACACACTACCCTCTCCTTGTCCCAGCTCCGACTGGCGTGCTCCGACTGGCGTGCTTCTCAGCGCACCAAATGTAACAACGGCAGTCCTCCGTGAATCCTGCAGCCCTATTGGCTTTATCTCCCCATCTGACAAGCAGCCCCTGGGTTTGCTGGGGATTGTAGTTCCCCTGCTTCACTCTGTATGTAATGGCCCCGCGCACGCTTAACACTGTGCATGCACAACTCTCCCAATATGGCGGTGCCCTTCCCGGGTGTCCCGCCGGTGACACGGTCGCCCCTTCAACTGCTCACAATGCACCTGCACTTTACGGATATGCGCACAGCCCACTGATGGCACCAGCGCACCCTCCCCCCCTGCAGCGCCGCCCGCACTCGCTGCCAGCCGCAGCCGCAAAGTAAGGGGCTTATGGGGGACCAAGGGGCCCAGGCTATACAACTAAGAATGTTTGGTTAAGCTGTACGGTATGACTTATGTTAGAAATCCATTTATTATATTAAAATGTATGAATGAGAACTTATATCAAGACAATTGAATGAGAATATGTTGTAAGATTTAGAATTCATATGTAGCCAAAAGAGTTGAATTCCAGTTAAGGTTTAATGCATAACAGATGGAGGTTGGCTTAGCCATCACATTTTAAGGCCTAGTCTGACTTCTAACATGAAAAGTTCTTTATTAGGAACCCACGAGGAGAAAGGGGGCGGAGTTAGTGATCAATAAATACAGTTGTACCCTGATCAACTTGCTCTCTCCAAGACTTCTTCTCCAAGACTCTTTCTGCAACTAACATCAGCAGCATGTGAGAGGCAAGGGGTTCTTTGTCTTTGTTCTATCATCACCAGCTGAGAAAGCACGTTATCATCATTGATTGAACTTTCATCTGCAAGTAATGCTAGAAGGATAAACTAGAACGTTGTCTGCTGAACAACAATCTTCTGAAGTATTGGAATCTTTATGAACAAGGAATAAGTGAAACTTATTTAACATCTCACTTTTGTTTTGTTTAAGAAAATAGAAAATGTAAAGTCAGACGAAGTCTTTAGTGAAAGTGCGTCATTTGGGTTTTATAAAGCAAGCTTGAACATGATGTAGAGAAAGTGTAAAAGAATTGCACTTACAAGTAAGGATTTGGCGAATGACATAATCTCCTGTCTTTCTTCCTTCCTCCATTGTATCACCAACGTCTGCCTCAAGTTCCTCCTTTTCCTCAGGCTAATCGTTTTCAATCCCAACTGGCCTTCCCCTTCTCACAGGTCTGCTGTACAAAATCCAGGACATTGCTTCAATTTCACACACTATAGCTGGAGCATCGAGAAGTGTCCACCAGACACGGCACCTGAGGAGACTTTTAGGTAGTCCAAATGTGCATTCTCTGACAGATCTGCTGGAAGCACGGGCCTAGTTGTAGCATATCTCCATGGGTCTGACTGGATTGGGTGAAGATATTAAGTGCCAAGGCATTATGGAGCAGGCACTATGATCTGTAAATAAATGGAGAAAAATGAAGCTTAATTGTGGGGCGTATACTGGAAATTAGTAGTAATATGTCATATTTGAAAAGTGTACTCACCAAGAAGCCATTCCTATTGTGGTTGCGTAGCCTTCAGTAGGTCAGAAATGGCAGAGAGGCCAAATATGAAGTGATCCTGGATGAAGCCAGGATATTTAACAACCAGATTGGCAATGAGAAGAGAAGTATCACAAGTGATCGGGACATTAATGGAACAGTAGAGTTTATTATTTCGGTTCATGGTGTTATCTCTCTGTGGATGCACTCGCGTTATGTGGCTGCTGCCTACTGCTCCACAACCTTTGGGAATTCAGCTCACCAAAATTTTTGTTTGGTGCCATTAATAAACCGTTGATCTTGAGGAAATGTAACAAGTCTTTAAATACTACTAAATAAAAAGCTACAGTAACCTAAAATGAGCCTGTAGAACAGAAGTGTAGTACAGCCAGTAGTTTGATCATTGGAGGAATGCCTGTTCTAATACATATTTTAGGTTCTAGACCAGGGTGGCTAGGGGTGGCCATCTCCAGTCTTCAAGGACCACCAGCAGGTCAGGATTTAAAGATATCCCTGCTTTAGCACAAGTGGCTCAATCAGTCAATGATTGAGCCACCTGAGAGAGAAAGTGAGGAATGAGGAGAGGGAGTGAGAGATGGGGGTATAATAGAGGAAGGGGAGTGTGAGGCGAGAGAGGGGACTCTATGAGAGAGGGGGGTGACTGGCAGGACTGCAGACAGGAGGGGAGTGGATACTCCACCACGCTCAACAACCCAAGGCCCGAATGGACACTCTAGCCCTGGGAACGTGTTGGCGGCCCTGTCTAGTTTCCTGCAGCGCTTGTGTATTATAAAAGCAGCAAGTGCAGCCATCACTCCCAAAACAAAGTGCTGAAAATGGCGGGTCCTTATATTGTGGCAACATTTGCACCTGGTCGTCCCTATTGGCACATAATTAAGAAGATTAAATAAGAACAGCCGTTATTCCAATGCTAAATTGTCCGCTTATATAACACAGGTGCAAATGAACGAGCACAATGGCCACGCAGAGCTCATGTAATTAAATTAGGCAGAGACACGCCTCCGCTCCACCTTTCCAGTCGTTAGAGAACCGAGCCCCACGCAAACAGGGTCTTAGTCCTATTTTTGGACCACTTTAAATCGTGGTATTAATTTGACACGGCGCAAACCGCAAATGTATCATCTGAGCAATGAGTTTCAGCTACGACCCCACTGCCGTTAGCCAGCTCCGAATCAGCAACCGCTGTTTAAAAATAAGGGAGCCGGGTAAGTCAAGGAGGTGAATTCAGATTCACTATTGTACTGTAAAGGGGAAAATCTTTAACAAATAAACATGAAAGGCCGAGCATTTAATCCACCAGTCTCTAACCCTATCAAATGCATCACTGACATTCATTCAATGTTGTCTTCCCTGGGACTGCTCTTTCCACTTTGCCGTAAGGTTTGCTATGGCCCAGAATCCTTTCTACCACTGACAGCAATATAATGTTCTCATACAGGTATATCGTATATGACCGAATTCATTTTGGTGAAATCAGCAATATAGAGAAGGTATTTTCTATTGCTGTGCACGTATATAATATTTTAGCAATACCATAATAACTACGTAAATATGAGGAAAGCAGTCACAATGATGCTCTACCCTGAAGAGCTTACACTCTTTTTTTGTGTATCTGGAGGGGAAAGGGAACTACAGATGCAGTCAACATGCTGGCAGCTGCCGGCGCGCTCCCGCGGTTGAGGTTGCGCGGTAGCCCGCTCGCCTGCTTCGTACGTGCTGCTGATTCAAAACATGGTTGCTTCAGTCGCTGGAGCATTGTGTACGTCCCGCTGCAGCACGCCCGCGGGGGCAGTAACGTTGGCTACATCTGTAAAGGGAGTTGTAAGAGACGAGGATATTATTTTTCCTTTTGATATATACACACAATTTTAAGGGTTGGCTTTGGCTCACCGAGCTATTCACATTAAGTTTGTATTGTGTTTTACTGCTACGGTATCGTTGCAGAATCAACAAATAAGCCCTGAAGAGTTTTCACGGTTGTAGTTGTTCGCGGCCTATCCTTGTGAGACTCATTAGGGGAAATAATGATGGCGTTTATGTTTGTGCTTCACATAAACTGCTGTCCAGTGGGAATTAGACTGAGAGGTCAGAGGTAAATTAGTCACAGATTCTGCTCTGAAAGCCTCCACATGTCAAACCAGAGGAGAGTTTAAGGGCTGCATCCTACATCCAAAATAATGAGCACCCCTGAAGCAGCACTGACTTCCTGGGCCCTCCACTGAGGATGAACATGCTGCAATATAAACTAATTCTAAGTATGGTTGCACTTCTGAAAGTCGCAAGTGGTTCCTCATAAGTCTCACTGCTCACAAAACAAAATACGTAGCACCAGATTTCACACACAAATTGGGTTTTTGTTGCATAAAAGGCTCAGAAATAATTGTATTGATATGGCGCTGGGCTGTAAGACAACGTACAACCTATTCAGGTGACTGGGACAAGGGGTGTTATAAGGCTTAGCCCTGCTTAGTAAATATGGTCTATTATGCTCATTTGCATATTTTACATAGCAGCCAACTATCTCCAGGTCAACAGTGTGATCCTGGCCGGCCTGTCACCAGACCTCACTGTAAAGGGGCTAACTGGTCAGCGGTGGGGCCCATATTTACTAAGCAGTGCTACTCCAGAAGACCCCTTCCAGCAAATCTCCGCAAATATGTCCCTTTACGATCCATTCAAGTGAATGGTCTGGCAAAAAAGCTGCCCCTTATGGCCCATTCACTTATATAGGGCTGTAAGGCCTGGAAATGTCTTATGGATCAGCACTTGGATCATTACCGGCAGTTGTGTCATAAAAAACCTCTTGTAATATAATCAGTTATAAAGCACCAGTCCTGGTTACTTTACCCAGTAGAAACAGTGTTTTATGAATTCACAATATTTTGCTTTTTTGACAAATTAACTAAAAACTGTTCATGGTCCCAAGGTTCAGCAAAGTATCCGGACGTTCTTCCTTCTCTTACCGTGCACCCCAAAACTGGAACAGTCTACCAGAGACTCTCACATCCACCACCAGTCTAAGTTCTTTCAAAACTAAGGCTGTCTCACATTTTAATCTGCTCTGTAACTGTTATATACGCCTATCATATATATTATCTCTTACTGTGCATGCAATGTCTTGTATAAAATGTATAACGTTCATTTAATGTAACTAAGTATTTGTAACCATGTATCTGTCATAACTCTGTGCCCAGGACATGCTTGAAAACGAGAGGTAACTCTCAATGTATTACTTCCTGGTAAAACATTTTTATAAATAAATCTACTTCTGCAAAATGACAGATAAAGATTTTAGTAGTGCTCATTAATAATGATCTCTATCATTATTTTTCTCGCAATTGCTGTATAACTCCTCTCTTATTACTGCATCATTGGATCAAACTTCACTTAGCTGACAGCCTGAACGTCCTTCTTTACTACATAAAGCTCTCACATTTTAATCTTGCCTGTAACTGTTACATACGCCCATAACAGATATTGGGGCCTATGCAGAGAGCAGCGCTATTTCGAAATTCGCCATTTTTTGGAGAAAATCGCGCAGAAAACAGCAGAAAATGGAGATTTCCGAAAAACGCGCCAATTTTTCTTTTCTATTTGTAAAACTCGCCTCGCGGCTGGCAAAAACCTCAATCTCGCCAGTTTTAAAAATATCCTAATGCAGAGAGCCGCGAACGGCATCTAGCGGCTGTTCGCGCCAATAAAATGGCGCGATTGTCTCCTTTTTGCCTCGCCAGAAAAAATTGGCAAGAAGCGGCCGCTCGCGGCCATTGCAAAGGGAAAAAAAAAGGCGCGAATTTGTTTTTACACGTTTCTGAAGCGCGCATCTCGCCAATTTAAACTCGCCACACGCATCCATGTTAAACATAGCAGAATTCGCACTTTTCTGCATATGGAGAATAAAACTCTCCAAAAAAGCTACTTTTTAATAAATTCGCCATTTTTCAAATTCGCTGCTCTCTGCATAGGCCCCATTATCTCTAACTGTCCCGGAAATGTTTGTAAATATAATGTATAGCCTCTGTTCATTTACTGTAACCATGTATTTGTTATCATACTATCTACAATTAGATTGTAAGCTCTTCAGAGCAGGGACTCCTCTTCCGAAATGTTACTTTTATGTCTGAAGCACATATTCCCATGATGTGTTACTTGTAGTATTTGTTATTTATATGATTGTCACGTATTACAACTGTGAAGCGCTATGTACATTAATGGTGCTATATATAAAGACAGACATACGTAACTCTGTGCCCAGGACATAGTTGAAAACGAGAGGTAACTCTCAATGTATTATTTCCTGGTAAATCATTTTATAAATAAATAACATAAAGCTTTCTTCCCTCCATAAATCCTTTGATCAAATGAAAATGATATTCTCTATCAACTACATTTTTATTTTTCTCGCCTTCAAGGTTTTATACTTCTGTGTATCATCTTGTATCTGAACTCTGGTTTCTCTCAGCCTACAGTGCTATTCTCAAGGCTGTCTCCTTTCTGTCCCTCTCGTCTCTACTACTACCTCTTTCTCCTGAAAGTTCCTTTCACTTACTGGGCAACACACAGGGCAAAAAAACAGACGTGGATTTCTATGGGATTCTTTATCTTAAAAAAAAAACCTGGTGCTACTTTTTACTCCCGTTTTGCAGCTTGTAGACATTGATAAAAAAAAAAACCCCTACTTCCTAACTGCAAAAAACTCTCTGCTTCTCAGTACGAGAGGTGCAGGAAACTTAAGAGATTTGGGTGGTCGCTCTTTCTCTCATACTTTACAGTTCCAAAAACCTGCAAAACTTTTCATACAACTTTCTAGCGAAACGGCGCAAATAGTTTTAAAAATGGCAGTTTCGCTTTTATAAAGTGACGAAGTAACAGCCCCAACTTTTCTTTCTTAAACTGTCGATGGAACTTGTAAAACCGAAAAGTAATCGAAACGGACTTTTAACATCTTAGCGAACTTTTGGATTGAAGCAAACATTTTTGGACAAATGGAAATGGTTGAAATTTACAAAGTTCGCATAAGGGCGCAAAAAAGTCACTCCCTCGATCCACGTCTACATCTCCCATCCTCAAAGCTACCTTCTCAATCAAAAGGGTCTATTTATTAAATATACCAGCTGCAAAGTCAGTACAAAAACAGCACCATTCAGTATTAAAAAAAAAAAAACCTTGAAAGCAAGAGGATTTTTTTTCCTGATAAATATGGATGCAATTCTTTTGCACAGGTCTTGTTTTCACAGTATGGCTATTAGAAATGTAGTCCCCTACTATTTCATGTAAGGAGTTAACAGCCTTACTGGGTTAACTGTGTGGGCATCGTGATGTAGGATGACTATGCAGAAGAAAATGCCACTCCCTTATAAGTCTTGTGAACAGTGATGACACTATAGAGAGTATAGGGGGTATATACTGTATAACTCCACCCTATGTTCTAGAAGCAGGTTCTTCAGAGTTGTGACTGGGGTTATCACTGTGAGTCCTGTAAATAGGTTTATATTTATAGCCAAATGTATTAAGATGTGTCCTGTCACTCTTTGTTATTTTCAGTTAGAAAAGTGCCCATTAAGCGCCAGTAGTAAAGGCCCTTAATTGTCCTCGCTACTGAAAAGGAAGAAGCATCCTTTTAGTAAGGAATTCTCTGCATAGTAACTCTGGAGAGTGTTTGGATCGGCCCAACTGGAAGGTTTCTCTTGCATTCCTGGTAAAATAGGTATGGAGAAAGTATCCAGTACATAGTAGCAGGGTCGCTAAATCAGGAGCCTGAAGTGTATACACACCAAACAAACACAATCTGCCGCTCACCTAATACAATACAATGAACATCTGTGATTGTGAATTAAGGTGGTGCATCAGGGATGAAACCTGACTAGAACCCAACACTTTGTGAAACCCCTTGGGGAACTCACGATAAAGAATCCCTATATTAATGCACCCAACCTAATAATGATAATAATGGCAGTATGTGACTGCCGAGTATAATACTCAAAACATCAAGGACGACTGAGTACTAAAGTGGTCCCAAAAGACCCCACTAATAGAAAAAATAATAACATTTTATTAACATATATGCTAGGAAAGTAACAAACACAGTGTAATTAAAATGCAATGTCAATAAAATCCCCTTGGAGAAACCAGACCGGCTGTGTGGTAAGTATATGGGGATATAAGAAGGGCAATAGGGTCACTGGCCTGGTAATGCCCCTAGTATGAACATCTGTGATTGTGAATTAAGGTGGTGCATCAGGGATGAAACCTGACTAGAACCCAACACTTTGTGAAACCCCTTGGGGAACTCACGATAAAGAATCCCTATATTAATGCACCCAACCTAATAATGATAATAATGGCAGTATGTGACTGCCGAGTATAATACTCAAAACATCAAGGACGACTGAGTACTAAAGTGGTCCCAAAAGACCCCACTAATAGAAAAAATAATAACATTTTATTAACATATATGCTAGGAAAGTAACAAACACAGTGTAATTAAAATGCAATGTCAATAAAATCCCCTTGGAGAAACCAGACCGGCTGTGTGGTAAGTATATGGGGATATAAGAAGGGCAATAGGGTCACTGGCCTGGTAATGCCCCTAGTATCAGCAGCCCGTGTGATGAGGGACCCTGTGTTGTCAACCGTAATAAACAGAGTCAATGTTGTGTCCCTCCAACATCCAAACCACTCAGCATTGTGTGGAGCTAAGAGTATGGGAGCCTAAAGAGTATGCCTGAAGGGCCCACTCGTCAAGTGGTGGCGCATTACTAACAGAAAAAAGTGAACCAGGGCACTCCGGATTTGTTATAAACTAATTTAATGTGCCAAAATTGTGATGTTTCGACCGATGCAACAGCCTTGTTCAAGTGGTAGTGGCACTAACACTTGAGAGAGGCTGTTGCATCGGTCGGAACATCACATATTTGGCACATTAAATTAGTTTATAACAAATCCCGAGTGCCAGGATTCACTTTTTTTCTGCAGAGTTTGGATCACTGACAGGTTTTCCCTGGACCAGGAGAACCGGTAATTGTATCACTTTATCTCTTTATTATCTACTGTAAGGTGTGCAGCATATAACTATGGAGAATTACTCACCCCAAATAAGAAACTGGCAATTTATCTTTTACTACGGGTAACAAGTTTAATTACCTCTCCAGCGTAGGAATCAGAGCTACCAGGGGATGGAGTCCAGAATTATATTGCTTGTCACGAGTTTCTGTCACGTAATCAGTATGTCATTGTCTGTGAAACATTATTGACTGATGTCCAATAAAGCCTTTTATTGTTTATAAAAGTTTCTGGTGCCCATCCTTGTTATATTCAAGCATCCACGCCCAGCCTGCACCTACCCAGCACCCCGCAAAGGCCTGAGAGACGGAGCACTGCCAATGTATATAGTCAATATGATCTGACCTCCGGGTAAGGAGGATTACATAAATAATATTACATTCATCATTTATACATCACTAGCTTATACACCCGGCATTGCCCGTGATTTACCCCCCTTCACAGCTGTCTGGCCCCACGTTCAAAACTCCGTTCCCCTTCACAGCTCCGTGTCCCCCCCTCTTCACAGCTCCCCCACTCCTTCATAGCTGCGGTCTCCCCTCCCTGCTCCCCACATCAGTCTCCACCCACCTGGCCCCCACATCACTGTCCCCCCCCTTGCACGTCACATAACTCTCCCCGCCTTGCACGTCACATCACTCTACCCCCCTTTGCACGGGACATGACTCTCCCCCCCCTTGCACCTCACATCACTCCCCCCCCTTGCACCTCAGATGACTCTCCCCCCCCCCGCATCACCCCTCGGCCCCCACCAAACAGACTGTGTCCCACACACACACAGACACACACACAGTGTCTCACACACACAGTGTCTCTCTCACACACACACACACACACACACAGTGTCTCCCATACACACACAGATAGACTGGAGTAAGAAGCGCAAGTTTGGAGGTGAGTGCCGGTGGGGAGAGGAGGGGGGTTGGGGGTAGGAAAGGCGGTGAAGGTAGCAGGAGGCTCCCCGTCTCCCCCCACCACGCACCCCAGGAGACAGTCAGCAGCGCCCACCACTGCTCTGTTCCCCCCACCCCTGTGGCCATCTCCTGCCCACGCTGGCAACCTGCAACCCGGTGGAGCAGCGCGGCACCACAACGCGCGGGGTGTGTGTGAGGCGGTGGGTCGGGTGGCAGACGGCAGGCGGCGGGGCGGGTTGAGGTGTGGAGCGGCGGGTGGAGGGCGGGGGTGGATGGTACCTGGAGGCTCAGGAACAGCGTGTGGCTCTCGAGGAGAGTGAGTCACCAAATGGAGAGTGAGTGGAAGAGGCGCACGCGTTGTGAGGGTGGTGTCACTGTCTGGCCCTGCGTAGGTGTGGCCATGATGTCAGGCCACCCCACAGGCCAATGATGTGAGGGTGCAAACAGACATACAAACATTTTTTCAGTCATATATATATATAGATAATACAAAATAAACACATTCTGTTTTCATTTCAATTGTAGCAATCATGACACGATATGTAAAAAATAATTTCAAACAACAAATGATGCTTCATGTGGGTGACTTCTTCATACTATACATACAATGCACATTTTATGGCGGTGTGTACTACTGTGTAGCACTGACATGCGCACGAGTGGGCGGCAAGCACCGATCGCGCACGATTGGCAGCACCGATGCAGCCGCCCAAAAATGTTGCTGCCCAAGGCCTGGACGTATCAGACCTAATGGGAAATCAGCCACTGACCACTGAGAACAGCAAGAAAGTGCGCCATTCTGCACTGTGGTTGCCTGCCAGTCCTCCTGCGGTTCACTAAACATTGCTCTTCTTGCTGGAGTAGTGCTACGCAAGGCATTGTGGGGTGCAACTTCGGCAAGCAGAACGGTGATTGAGAGCTCTGCCTCCGATGGGGTTCTGTGCTCTCCCGCAGTGAAAGCGTAAAGCAGCAGGTGGGGGGAGATTGATTTCATACTTCCTGAACCATTGGAGCTGGTTTTGTCCACTAGACATGGATACCGCTGATCACTCTGGGGAACCCTCCAGTTCACGTACAATTAAAAAAAAGGGGGAAAAACAGGGACTGCTGCTTGAATGCGTAGGAATACGCACTTAGTCTGTTTTGATGGCTGACATTTTAGGTGTGACACGCTTGTACACGCATAAACACGACCACTGACTACAGCACTAGACGTGGTTTTAGATAAAAAGAAGAGGGACTCTGTATTGTGCACTAGAAAACCAGTGACGTTCTCTAAGATTCCACTTCAGAAGTGGCTACATTTATTCCTTTGGAAGGCATATGTCTATGTCAGTGGTTTCCAACCTATTTTTGGTTAAGTAACCTTAAGTGAAATTATGAGGAACCCAAAACCTCTCTAATAGCGCGTCTGATATCAGATGTATTGTAAGGAACCCCAACCCTCTCTAATAGCGCGTCTGATATCAGATGTATTGTAAGGAACCCCAACCCTCTCTAATAGCGCGTCTGAGATCAGATACATTGTAAGGAACCCCGACTCTCTCTAATAGCGCGTCTGAGATCAGATACATTGTAAGGAACCCCGACTCTCTCTAATAGCGCGTCTGAGATCAGATGCATTGTAAGGAGCCCCAACCCTCTCTAATAGCACGTCTAAGATCAGATGCATTGTAAATTCTTCTGTATTTGATACAGTTTTCAAATGACCAGAAAAATGCAAGGACCCCAATAGGGATGCCCGGGGAAACCCAAGGGCTCCTAGGATGAAAAACACTGGTTTATGTCTTCTGAAAATCAAGCTGTGTGAAATAAAGCTGAAAAGCTGTTAGTTACCAGCTTGGTGGAATGACTCTTGTTCAAGAACCGTCAGGCACCGAATGAGTTAAGTAGAACTGTAAAATGCTTTAGGATCCTGCTAGGCAAATTCAGAGTATTAAGCCTCACAATTTCCTGCATCCTTGACATTAAAGCCAATTCAATTAGAAACAAGTCCAGATCTGTCTTCATTACTGTTCTGAGGGAGAAGGCGAGCATTCCGACCACAAATAATGTCATTCCTTGCAGAAGATTATCCAAATCATTACTTCACTAGTCTCTGTTGGACATGCACTGTCTGCTTATTTTGTGCTTAACTCCAGTCCCCATGGGCCACCAACAGGTCAGCTTTTCTGGATATCCCCATATTTATCAGGGGACAAGGAATCTCAAAGAAGCAAAAACAAAATGGCCCCAGATTTATCAGAGTTAATAAAAAAATCGCATTACTTTCCATTGTGTTCTGTTTCTTTTATCAATCAGGGTCCGTGTTTTGCCCCAATACTTCTGCTACAACGATCCCATGATCACCACTTTGCCGCCATCAAAAGTGCCAGTGGTTTTCTAAAAGCTGCTTTATAATGTGATCGCCGATCACTGCAATCTGGAACCTGCGGTGCACCTTCTCTAAAAACCGTGGTGCACCCTTCTCTAAAAAACAAATGTAGCCCGATTTACTGTCCTACTGTATGCATGATGGAAAGCAATGAACTTCTTTAATGACAACAAAATCTTATTCTTATTCTATTACATCACCATTGGGGGGACAGTGGAGTTGTCAAGTATGTGGGCTGTATGATGTGTCAGGGACTTGCATCGCTTAGTAAATATGGCCCTTTATGGCAGGCAATATAATTTTTGGTGAGATAAAGTGGCTTGCTCAATTTCACAGGGAGAGCCGACTCTGGGATTCGAACCAGGATCACTCCCCACAAAGAGGCAGTGTTCTTACCAGAAGATGCCGCACGGCTCAAGATCCCGAGATTGGGATAGTAATTATGTGGTCACAGCCAGGCCCCCAGTGATGCGAACAGAAGGGAAGCGCCCACAACTTCTGTCCCGATCGCGTCCCCTGCTGTCTGCTTGAATACTGCATCAGGCGCGCAGACATGACTTCATTTCTATTGTAACCAGCACTCGCAGTTCGTTTCTAACATGAAACATTTTTATTGGGTTATAGCTACATTATTTGGACCATATCTCCCAACGATTTAAACACGTAGGGGGTAGATCCCCAGAGCTCCGTTAATGACTTAACGAGACGTTAACTTCAGTTAGTGTCTCGTTAAGTGCAAACGGGGATCTTCAAAGCTCAGTAACGCAGTGCTAAGTGCTGTTTTGAGCCATAATGAGCCCTTGTGTTACTATAACGGAGAATAGTGCTAATGATATGCAAGAGAGGTGTTCCCTCTAACAACGCGTATCCACAGATATACTACCATATACAGATATACTACGATATACTTAACTGAGGGATTAAAATTTATATTAGTTGGCCATAGCAACAGGTGGCGTTACTCACACCTAGACCGTGAAATAGGTCGCAGGGCTGGCCTTAGCCTTTGCGGGGCCCAAGGCGGCACGCTGGCAGCAGGGCCCCTCCTGTCGCCATGTCATGACATCACGGCGGCATGTGGCATCACGTTGCCGTGGCAACGCAGCTTCTTATGACGACATGGCGTAATTTCCCGTCAGTCACCGTGGCAACGCTTCAGGAGGCGGGCCACTCCAGAGAAGGTAAGACCCCCCTCTTAAAATAAAACACACCTCTATCACCTTTTCCAGCTCACCCATCTGGTCAGCTCACCCATCTGGTCAGTTCTAGGAAGAATCTCTAGGTTATACGAATCTTCGTCTCGTGATACAAGGCATATTATCCATCAGATTCTGCGCATGCATAAGACACACACCTATTAATTCTGAGAACTCCTACACTATATATTTCTATATTTGTCGTCCCCCCATTATGCTTGCGCCCCCATTGTGAAAGATAACAGTAGCCACGTGGCCAGCAAAGGGGTTTAAATTCAGCTGTTAGGGCCGGAACCCCCCAAATCTCCCTCATTTGGGTCCGTTAAAGCTATTTCTATGTGTTGAAGCTGCAGTTATTTGTACAGATGTAGCAAGACTCACTGACTCTAGCGCCACGGTGGAAAAAAGCAAAAGTTTGCAGCGCCGGAGACGGTGTCTGTCGTGATTGCACTGCAGGGGGGGGGGTCATGCTTCCGAATGTGCCCCTCCACGGCGCTAATCCTCCGGTACCGCCACCACTGCCGTCGCGTGACAGATGGAGGCAATAAGGTTTGCTACATCTGTAACTACATATTCCTGTCGCTTGCAATACAGTAGCATTAGTTACTCTGCATTTCTGGTTTCCCTTATGTTTCCTGCTCCCTCGTTAAAAATAAATCTCTCATCAAATCCGCAAGGCTGGTGGCGCATGTAGAGGAGTCCCCCGATCTGCAGTGAGCTGCAGGGAGAAAGACAGGGGGGTGAGTGACGGGGGCGCGTCCGTGACGTCACCCGGGTGGTTCGCCCGCATTGGCTGAACCGCCGGGGGGGGGTGGCCTAGCGCTCCGTCGCGAGTCCTGCTCTCAATTTTCTTGAAAGCAGGTGTTTCTGTCGGCGCAGCGCGGGGTCCCCCCTCGCAGCGGACCCAGCCCCCTTGTGGGGCAGCTCTTGTCCCTGTGGCGCTGCAGTAGCCAGCGGGGACACAGCCTAACCCTAACCTGTTGATCACCGCTCCCTGAAATACATCCCACCCCCATCAATCAGTAGATTTTGATCCTGTTAAGCATTCACTTTGTGATAAGCATGACAAGAATACATATTGATGACAAGTACTGTGGTATTTTCGTTGAACCTGCTGTATATTATAAACAGAGACTCATTGAGAGACGTTCGCTGCTTTCTTTTCAACATGCAATTTCCCATTTGTTCTTCAGCCCCCCTCACAAATGGCTGTTTGTGTTGCGGGACCTTGCACTTGCCCTATGTGGCTACATTGAGGTAATCGGGCACATTAGGAGTCCGCTAACCAGCAACCTCCCGGAACCTTATTTGAGGTTTTATGGCTCACCCATTCAATATAAGAAGCGCCTGTAACACACCCAGGACTGTGGCGTTACGAGGCCTGTCATGCGCCAGGTATATATTTGGTTATACTGCCTGTCTGATACGCGTTATCATCACAAAATCCCTATCCCCACAAATGCCAAACACACTAATGTGGCTACGTTTAACGTCTTGTTGGCAGAAAACAGCACAGGTTTCACTCCTGAAATCTCCTCTTGTCTCTCGTGTTATTAGGGTGAGGTAATAAGGTACCCTCATTACTCCCAATCACAAAACATTTTGCTCCGGCAGCAAAGAGGTTAAAAAGCCTTAAAAAAAGACATGATATGAGCATCGCCAAGTCATTTCCAGAGTGCTGCAGAATGCCATCTGTGTTAACATGGAAAAGCACTGCAGGAGTTTGGGTTACCATTAGAGATGGTGAATTATTAGCCGACATTCACATTCACCGTGAATTGGCCAGTTCCTTTCTGCCAAAAGTATTCGTGGCTCAGGATCAAAAATGCACATTCCCTTTTTTTCCTATTGTTGCCCCTCCTGCCCATGCCACCACATATCTCTCTGCTGTCCCACTCCTGTGCCACCAAATATCTCTCTGCCTGCCCCTACTCCCGTGCCTGCCTGTCCATACTCTCGTGCCTGCCTGTCCCTACTCCTGTGCCTGCCTGTCCATACTCCCGTGCCTGCCTGTCCATACTCCTGTGCCTGCCTGTCCATACTCCTGTGCCTGCCTGTCCATACTCCTGTGCCTGCCTGTCCCACTCCTGTGCCTGCCTGTCCCACTCCTGTGTCTGCCTGTCCATACTCCTGTGCCTGCCTGTCCCTACTCCTGTGCCTGCCTGTCCATACTCCTGTGTCTGCCTGTCCATACTCCTGTGCCTGCCTGTCCATACTCCTGTGCCTGCCTGTCCCTACTCCTGTGCCTGCCTGTCCCACTCCTGTGCCTGCCTGTCACCTCCTTTGCCTGCTTGTCACCACCTGTGCTGGCCTGTCCCTACTCCCTAAAGATCCCTACCTATCCACGCTTCTAGCCATGTAGCCCACAGAATGACAAAATGTGAAGTACAGTGACAGATGGGAGGGGCTTAGCACATGTGCGCGCGGAACACGTTTTTTTTAATATGAAAAAGAATCGGCAGAATTAATGATATTCACGTAAAGGGCAGGAGGAGGGGAAATGATGGCGCATAAGAATATCCGCATAAGAATATCCGCATAAGAATATCCGCATAAGAATATCCGCCTGAGGTTCGATTTTTGGTCAAAAGACTGCGAAGAATTGGCGGCTCTAATTTTGACACATTTGCCCACCTCTAGTTACCCTCTCACCGTCACCCAAAGAACCTGAGACATCCTCATGCTGTAGCTCAATGAGAAAGACTGTGATAAGATGCTCATGTGCAGTTAGAAATCAACCCCTTGCCAGAGGTCACCATCTCTAGTGACGAATGCAAAACAAGTCTTCTAATACTGTACACACTGACCCCTGCATCCCTCCTGCAGAAGTCAGACCCTGAGTACCAGGGGTGCAGCCCCAAAGAGGGGCGGATTCAGGGAATAAAGGATGATCAGCAGGATCCTACACGACATGCACACTTAAAGTTAGTCGCTGATTTGTGCAGGGAAGTCGGTTAGTGCTGATGATCACATCTTTGTCTGCAAGTCCCTGACACACACACACATCACACTCACTCCTAAAAAGTCACACATGAGTACAGTACCTGCGGTGTGAAGTGTCCCCCTCTGACTCTGGGTCAGACCCGACAGGGGCTGCCTACGCTATGAGTGAGTCCAGCGAACAAGCAGGGGCTGAACGCTCGGGCTGGGGAGAGATCACAAACAGGGTGTGTTTATGAGAAGTGAGAGAGAGGAGGAGGGAGGAGAGAGCGTTCACTGTATCACATCACTGCCAGGGATACAGTGATACAATAGCACAGTGCAGAACACAACTCACTGTATCACATCACTGCCAGGGATACAGTGATACAATAGCACAGTGCAGAACACAACTAACTGTATCACATCGCTGCCAGAGATACAGTGATACAATAGCACAGCGCAGAACACAACTCACCGTATCACATCGCTGCCAGGGATACAGTGATACAATAGCACAGTGCAGAACACAACTCACTGTGTCACATCACTGCCAGGGATACAGTGATACAATAGCACAGTGCAGAACACAACTCACTGTGTCACATCACTGCCAGGGATACAGTGATACAATAGCACAGTGCAGAAAACAACTCACTGTATCACATCGCTGCCAGGGATACAGCGATACAATAGCACAGTGCAGAACACAACTCACTGTGTCACATCACTGCCAGGGATACAGTGATACAATAGCACAGTGCAGAACACAACTCACTGTATCACATCGCTGCCAGGGATACAGTGATACAATAGCACCGTGCAGAACACAACTAACTGTATCACATCGCTGCCAGGGATACAGTGACACAATAGCACAGTGCAGAACACAACTCACTGTATCACATCGCTGCCAGGGATACAGTGACACAATAGCACAGTGCAGAACACAACTCACTGTGTCACATCGCTGCCAGGGATACAGTGATACAATAGCACAGTGCAGAACACAACTCACTGTATCACATCACTGCCAGGGATACAGTGACACAATAGCACAGTGCAGAACACAACTAACTGTATCACATCGCTGCCAGGGATACAGTGACACAATAGCACAGTGCAGAACACAACTCACTGTATCACATCGCTGCCAGGGATACAGTGACACAATAGCACAGTGCAGAACACAACTCACTGTATCACATCACTGCCAGGGATACAGTGATACAATAGCACAGTGCAGAACACAACTAACTGTATCACATCGCTGCCAGGGATACAGTGACACAATAGCACAGTGCAGAACACAACTAACTGTATCACATCACTGCCAGGGATACAGTGACACAATAGCACAGTGCAGAACACAACTAACTGTATCACATCACTGCCAGGGATACAGTGATACAATAGCACAGTGCAGAACACAACTAACTGTATCACATCACTGCCAGGGATACAGTGATACAATAGCACAGTGCAGAACACAACTCACTGTATCACATCACTGCCAGGGATACAGTGATACAATAGCACAGTGCAGAACACAACTAACTGTATCACATCGCTGCCAGGGATACAGTGTTACAATAGCACAGTGCAGAACACAACTCACTGTATCACATCGCTGCCAGGGATACAGTGATACAATAGCACAGCGCAGAACACAACTCACTGTATCACATCACTGCCAGGGATACAGTGATACAATAGCACAGTGCAGAACACAACTCACTGTGTCACATCACTGCCAGGGATACAGTGACACAATAGCACAGTGCAGAACACAACTCACTGTATCACATCGCTGCCAGGGATACAGTGATACAATAGCACAGTGCAGAACACAACTCACTGTATCACATCACTGCCAGGGATACAGTGACACAATAGCACAGTGCAGAACACAACTCACTGTATCACATCACTGCCAGGGATACAGTGACACAATAGCACAGTGCAGAACACAACTCACTGTATCACATCACTGCCAGGGATACAGTGATACAATAGCACAGTGCAGAACACAACTCACTGTGTCACATCGCTGCCAGGGATACAGTGATACAATAGCACAGTGCAGAACACAACTCACTGTATCACATCGCTGCCAGGGATACAGTGACACAATAGCACAGTGCAGAACACAACTCACCGTATCACATCGCTGCCAGGGATACAGTGACACAATAGCACAGTGCAGAACACAACTCACTGTATCACATCGCTGCCAGGGATACAGTGATACAATAGCACAGTGCAGAACACAACTCACTGTATCACATCGCTGCCAGGGATACAGTGACACAATAGCACAGTGCAGAACACAACTCACTGTATCACATCGCTGCCAGGGATACAGTGATACAATAGCACAGCTGCCAGGGATACAGTGACACAATAGCACAGCGCAGAACACAACTCACTGTATCACATCGCTGCCAGGGATACAGTGACACAATAGCACAGTGCAGAACACAACTAACTGTATCACATCGCTGCCAGGGATACAGTGATACAATAGCACAGCGCAGAACACAACTCACTGTATCACATCACTGCCAGGGATACAGTGACACAATAGCACAGTGCAGAACACAACTAACTGTATCACATCACTGCCAGGGATACAGTGATACAATAGCACAGCGCAGAACACAACTAACTGTATCACATCACTGCCAGGGATACAGTGATACAATAGCACAGCGCAGAACACAACTCACCGTATCACATCGCTGCCAGGGATACAGTGTTACAATAGCACAGCGCAGAACACAACTAACTGTATCACATCACTGCCAGGGATACAGTGTTACAATAGCACAGCGCAGAACACAACTCACTGTATCACATCACTGCCAGGGATACAGTGATACAATAGCACAGTGCAGAACACAACTCACTGTATCACATCGCTGCCAGGGATACAGTGATACAATAGCACAGTGCAGAACACAACTCACAGTATCACATCGCTGCCAGGGATACAGTGACACAATAGCACAGTGCAGAACACAACTCACTGTATCACATCGCTGCCAGGGATACAGTGATACAATAGCACAGTGCAGAACACAACTCACTGTATCACATCGCTGCCAGGGATACAGTGACACAATAGCACAGTGCAGAACACAACTAACTGTATCACATCGCTGCCAGGGATACAGTGATACAATAGCACAGTGCAGAACACAACTAACTGTATCACATCACTGCCAGGGATACAGTGACACAATAGCACAGTGCAGAACACAACTAACTGTATCACATCGCTGCCAGGGATACAGTGATACAACAGCACAGTGCAGAACACAACTCACTGTATCACATCGCTGCCAGGGATACAGTGACACAATAGCACAGTGCAGAACACAACTAACTGTATCACATCGCTGCCAGGGATACAGTGATACAACAGCACAGTGCAGAACACAACTCACTGTATCACATCGCTGCCAGGGATACAGTGATACAATAGCACAGTGCAGAACACAACTCACTGTATCACATCACTGCCAGGGATACAGTGATACAATAGCACAGCGCAGAACACAACTCACTGTATCACATCGCTGCCAGGGATACAGTGATACAATAGCACAGTGCAGAACACAACTCACTGTATCACATCACTGCCAGGGATACAGTGACACAATAGCACAGCGCAGAACACAACTCACTGTATCACATCGCTGCCAGGGATACAGTGATACAATAGCACAGTGCAGAACACAACTCACTGTATCACATCGCTGCCAGGGATACAGTGATACAATAGCACAGTGCAGAACACAACTCACTGTATCACATCACTGCCAGGGATACAGTGACACAATAGCACAGCGCAGAACACAACTCACTGTATCACATCGCTGCCAGGGATACAGTGATACAATAGCACAGTGCAGAACACAACTCACTGTATCACATCGCTGCCAGGGATACAGTGACACAATAGCACAGTGCATAACACAACTCACTGTATCACATCGCTGCCAGGGATACAGTGATACAATAGCACAGTGCAGAACACAACTCACTGTATCACATCACTGCCAGGGATACAGTGACACAATAGCACAGCGCAGAACACAACTCACTGTATCACATCGCTGCCAGGGATACAGTGATACAATAGCACAGTGCAGAACACAACTCACTGTGTCACATCACTGCCAGGGATACAGTGATACAATAGCACAGTGCAGAACACAACTCACTGTATCACATCGCTGCCAGGGATACAGTGATACCAGCGTTTCCCAAATGGTGGGTCGCGACCCGGCACCGGGCCACGGCACCAAAATTGCCGGGTCGCAGCGAGGCTGGCCGCGCGGTGTCTCCCGTCCCCCCCGCTCAA
Organism: Ascaphus truei; assembly: GCF_040206685.1. Classification (NCBI taxonomy): domain Eukaryota; kingdom Metazoa; phylum Chordata; class Amphibia; order Anura; family Ascaphidae; genus Ascaphus; species Ascaphus truei. Next base: position 395,603,577 of record NC_134486.1, read on the forward strand.
GTTAAAAAAAATGGCAGCGATTCCCCCCGCGGTCCTGCGCAGGGCAAGCAGGGCCCGCTCCCTTCCTCCCCCCCGCTCCCAACATGGGACAGAGGAGGAAGTACCAGCTCCTCTGCGGCCTGCTTCCAGAGCTCACCTCCCGTGCCCCCCCTCCCGAGCCCACCTCCCGTGCCCCCAAGCCCACCTCCTGTCCCGGGCAGCAGGGGATATCGGGGGCAGCAGGGGAAAGCGTCCGGCGGCAAGGTAAGTCACCCCACCCACTCACTGTCACCCAACCAGTCACTGTCAAAGTCACTGTCACCCACCCACCCAGTCACTGTCACCCACCCAGTGACTGTCACCTACCCACCCACTGTCTCCCACCCACCCAGTCACTCACCCACCGTCTCCCACACACCCACCCAGTCACTGCCTCCCACCCAAGTGTCCCAGTCCCCCCTCCCTCCCTCCCACCCACCCAGTCCCAGTCCCCCCTCTCTCCCACCCACCCAGTCCCCACTCCTTCCCACCCACCCAGTCCCCCCTCCCTCCCACCCCATTCCCCGATCCTCCCACCCCGTTCCCCCGATCCTCCCACCCACCCAGTCCCCCCTCCCTCCCACCCACCCAGTCCCAGTCCCCCCTCCCTCCCACCCACCCAGTCCCAGTCCCCCCTCCCACCCACCCAGTCCCAGTCCCCCCCTCCCACCCAGTCCCAGTCCCCCCTCCCTCCCACCCACCCAGTCCCAGTCCCCCCTCCCATCCACCCAGTCCCAGTCCCCCCTCCCTCCCACCCACCCAGTCCCAGTCCCCCCTCCCACCCACCCAGTCCCAGTCCACCCACCCAGTCCCAGTCCCCCCTCCCACCCACCCAGTCCCAGTCCCCCCCTACCACCCAGTCCCAGTCCCCCCTCCCACCCACCCAGTTCCAGTCCCCCCTCCCACCCACCCAGTTCCAGTCCCCCTTCCCACCCACCCAGTTCCAGTCCCCCCTCCCACCCACCCAGTTCCAGTCCCCCCTCCCACCCACCCAGTCCCCCCTCCCTCCCTCCCACCCACCCAGTCCCAGTCCCCCCTCCCACCCACCCAGTCCCCCCTCCCACACAGTCCCAGTCCCCCCCCTCCCACCCAGTCCCAGTCCCCCCCTCCCACCCAGTCCCCCCTCCCACCCAGTCCCAGTCCCCCCTCCCACCCACCCAGTTCCAGTCCCCCCTCCCACCCAGTTCCAGTTCCCCTTCCCACCCACCCAGTTCCAGTCCCCCCTCCCACCCACCCAGTTCCAGTCCCCCCTCCCACCCACCCAGTTCCAGTCCCCCCTCCCACCCACCCACCCAGTTCCAGTCCCCCCTCCCACCCACCCACCCAGTTCCAGTCCCCCCTCCCACCCACCCACCCAGTTCCAGTCCCCCCTCCCACACACCCACCCAGTTCCAGTCCCCCCTCCCACCCACCCACCCAGTTCCAGTCCCCCTCCCACCCACCCACCCAGTTCCAGTCCCCCCTCCCACCCACCCAGTTCCAGTCCCCCCTCCCACACACCCACCCAGTTCCAGTCCCCCCTCCCACCCACCCACCCAGTTCCAGTCCCCCCTCCCACCCACTCAGTTCCAGTTCCAGTCCCCCCTCCCACCCACCCAGTTCCAGTCCCCCCTCCCACCCACCCAGTTCCAGTCCCCCATCCCACCCACCCAGTTCCAGTCCCCCCTCCCACACACCCAGTTCCAGTCCCCCCCTCCCACCCACCCAGTCCCTCCCCCCCCCCCTCCAGTCACTCACATCCGTCATTGCCTGTAATTCACTGTTTGTGTCTGTGTGCGTATAGGGGAGAGCGAGTGTGTGTGTGTATCTGTATCAGTGTCTGTGTGTGTGTATCAGAGTGTGTTGTATCAGGGGCTGTGTGTGTGTGTGTGTGTGTGTGTGTGTGTGTGTGTGTGTGTGTGTGTGTGTGTGTGTGTGTGTGTGTGTGTGTGTGTGTGTGTGTGTGTGTGTGTGTGTGTGTGTGTGTATCTGTATCAGTGTCTGTGTGTGTGTGTGTGTGTATATCAGTGTGTGTGTTTGTGTGTGTGTGTATCAGTGTCTGTGTATCAGTTTCTGTGTGTATCAGTGTGTGTGTGTATCAGTATCAGTGTATGTGTGTGTGTGTGTGTGTGTGTGTGTGTGTGTGTGTGTGTGTGTGTGTGTGTGTGTGTGTGTGTGTGTGTGTGTGTGTGTGTGTGTAGCAGTGTCTCTGTGTGTGTATCAGTGTGTTTGTGTGTGTAGCAGTGTCTCTGTGTGGCTGGGTGTGTGTCAGTGGCTGCGTGTGTGTGTATCAGTGGCTGTGTGTATCAGTGTGTGTGTCAGTGGCTGCGTGTGTCAGTGGCTGTGTGTGTGTGTGTGTATCAGTGGCTGTGTGTGTGTCTGTGTGTATCAGTGGCTGTGTGTGTGTGTGTATCAGTGGCTGTGTGTGTGTGTATCAGTGGCTGTGTGTGTGTGTGTCTGTGCAGGCCCTACAGGCCAGTATAGGCGATAAAATTTTTAGTGGGTCACGAAGGAGAAGTTCAAAAATAACCTGGTCACGGAAAAAAAAGTTTGGGAAACCCTGCAGTGATACAATAGCACAGTGCAGAACACAACTCACTGTATCACATCGCTGCCAGGGATACAGTGACACAATAGCACAGTGCAGAACACAACTCACTGTATCACATCGCTGCCAGGGATACAGTGACACAATAGCACAGTGCAGAACACAACTCACTGTATCACATCACTGCCAGGGATACAGTGATACAATAGCACAGTGCAGAACACAACTAACTGTATCACATCGCTGCCAGGGATACAGTGACACAATAGCACAGTGCAGAACACAACTAACTGTATCACATCACTGCCAGGGATACAGTGATACAATAGCACAGTGCAGAACACAACTCACTGTGTCACATCACTGCCAGGGATACAGTGATACAATAGCACAGTGCAGAACACAACTCACTGTATCACATCACTGCCAGGGATACAGTGATACAATAGCACAGTGCAGAACACAACTCACTGTGTCACATCACTGCCAGGGATACAGTGATACAATAGCACAGTGCAGAACACAACTCACCGTATCACATCACTGCCAGGGATACAGTGATACAATAGCACAGTGCAGAACACAACTCACTGTATCACATCGCTGCCAGGGATACAGTGATACAATAGCACAGTGCAGAACACAACTCACTGTATCACATCGCTGCCAGGGATACAGTGACACAATAGCACAGTGCAGAACACAACTCACTGTATCACATCACTGCCAGGGATACAGTGATACAATAGCACAGTGCAGAACACAACTCACCGTATCACATCACTGCCAGGGATACAGTGATACAATAGCACAGTGCAGAACACAACTAACTGTATCACATCACTGCCAGGGATACAGTGATACAATAGCACAGTGCAGAACACAACTCACCGTATCACATCACTGCCAGGGATACAGTGATACAATAGCACAGTGCAGAACACAACTAACTGTATCACATCACTGCCAGGGATACAGTGATACAATAGCACAGCTGCCAGGGATACAGTGACACAATAGCACAGTGCAGAACACAACTCACTGTATCACATCGCTGCCAGGGATACAGTGATACAACAGCACAGTGCAGAACACAACTCACTGTATCACATCACTGCCAGGGATACAGTGATACAATAGCACAGTGCAGAACACAACTCACTGTATCACATCGCTGCCAGGGATACAGTGATACAATAGCACAGTGCAGAACACAACTCACTGTATCACATCGCTGCCAGGGATACAGTGATACAATAGCACAGTGCAGAACACAACTAACTGTATCACATCACTGCCAGGGATACAGTGATACAATAGCACAGTGCAGAACACAACTCACTGTATCACATCGCTGCCAGGGATACAGTGATACAATAGCACAGTGCAGAACACAACTAACTGTATCACATCACTGCCAGGGATACAGACACTATTTTAATTTGAATAAAAGGTGTCAGGTGCTGGGTGTATTACTCCCCGATGAATTATCATTGTACCTTAACTTAGAGCCAGGTATCCTACAAACTTTCCATGGGACATCAGAATACACTAAACCCCCTCATACACTCAACCAAATAATGAGTAACCAGCAGCTAATCTTTTGGAGCCACCACCCAGCCCCATTCTTGAATGTACAAGTAATATTCATTGCTAATTGTTAGAAAATATTTGTGTCCAACTAGGCAGTAGGCACTGTGGCTTATGAGATACCCAGTGCCGGATTACCCACTAGGCACCCGACTAAGGGCCCCCAAGGTTATGTGGCCCCTGTAGGCTGCGGCGGGCCGATGCTGTGGCATGCAGCAGCCTGGCAGTCACTGTGGGCCATGCCCTTCCTCCTCCAGTCGGCACTGGGATCAGACTTCCACCTGACCGGAGAATGGAGCTGGAGGAGGGAGCTGCAGAGTCCCCGGACCTCACCAGAGGTAAGGTGTGTGTAAGAGAGAGAGAGGGGGTGTCTCTTACCTTGACATGGTGACCCGACGTCAAATGACACTGCGACATCACATAGCGATGCGTTGCCATGACAATACGACGTCACAGTGCGCCGCAACGCCATGATGCCGCGCCGCTGCAGGAGGTGGGCTGCCACGAGGAAAGGCCCCCAAATTATTGGTGCATAGGGGCCCTAGACGGTCTTAATCCGCCACTGGAGATAGTATACCACATCATAGCAAAACTCTAATTTATTAACACAAGTTTGCTGAGAACTGCATGACAACGTTTCAGGCTAAGAACATCTTTATCTGGTAATGTCCCAACAGTCTCTGTGATAAGATGGGCTATCAATGTGCTGCAACTGATTTTGCTCCTTAAAGCAACAGTCCAAGCTGCCATTCCCCCCTCCCCACCCTGCCCCCTCCATTAATTTGTGCATCAATACAATCCACACAATGATAAGTAATTAGCTAAATTGCCGTTCGATCGACGAAGATTCGCCTTGGGGGTTCATTAAATGGCTGTCAATACTGCAGGAGAGGACCAAAGATGCAAAGTTCTGTGGGGAAGATCATGTGACCAGGCAGTCACTAGATACAATTGGTGCACTGCTAGAGAGAGGGCAGGGCTCAAAAAGTGGTGTGCCAGAGCCTGTTTCAGAAGAGGAAAGTGATGTGACTTTGTAAATGGTTGCTATAGAAACAAAAAATGCTTGTTACTGTACATTAAAAATGTAATTCAGAATTGTTTTTTATAAATGCTACAAGTATTTTCTCATAGTGCATAACTGATTTATTGAAAATCCCACATGTAGAATATTGCTTGGTCTGCCACTTTAAGTGGTGGGCAGGGAGCATTTTGGGAGTGACAGTAACCAAGCAAATTAATATTACAAATGAGGTGAAACTGTCCAAAATGCATTTGCTAAATTGTTACTGTTTTTCTCTCTGTTTGCCAATTTCACATGGTTCGCGACCTCATGCGAATGTTTCGTACAATCTCTAATTAGCATGTGTTTTTATTCTCTAGTTTACATGAATAATATTTCCTATATTTTTCTTTTAGGCAGTTTGGCTGATATATGCTGTCATGCTACGTTTTATCCTTTTTCTTTCATTAAAATACAAATGAGCACACAGTGTCACCATTTGCTTCGTGTCCATTTTACACAGATGCACAGTGTGCTCATTTTCATGTCATTACCCAGAATCCCTGGCAACAGTGGCAGCATTGTATGCTGAGAGATAACAGGGTTGCTGACCTGTCTGGGTTGTGAATGTGCTCACTAGTGACATTTTTATTTGCTGCACACTGTACTACGGAGGGTTTTTATCGCGTTTTAACTCACCTTAATTTAGTTTGTGTTTACTTAAAATAGGAACTTTATATATTGGGTCCTGTAGGACAGTGATTCCCAGAACCCTGTGTATTTAAGCAAACACTTCCCTCCAGGTTTGCTGAATTTTTGGACACGAACAAAATATGTGCAATATATTCCCCCTTTCGCCGCAACCACGCCAACATAAAGGAGAGACACCTGGGAGAAAAGAGTTCAACCTGGTAGGAGTCATATACCATCTAAATATTAGCTTGTAAATATTCTCCTTAATCACCACACAGGAAGAATTTTTGGAGGCAGCCTCCCAAACATCTTTCCAGACATCAAGGTCCAAATTGGTATTTAACTCCTCCTCCCAGGATGTCATATATTTATCAGGGATTTGGCTATTTTTGACAGGCGTCAATATATACAAAAAAGGACCCAATATATACAGTCTTGGGAAAACCAATTGCCAATCGTACCAAAAAAGAAATTAAAGTTATCTCCCAAATTCTAAATGCTACTAGATGCACCATCACCAAAAACTGGAAACAACCGACTCCCCCATCCTTAAACCAAATCAATAACAAAATCTGGCATATAGTCTACATGGAAAAACTCACTGCCTACAGTACCTAACTGGTTCCACTTCCCAATTCTCAGAGACTTGGGCTCCTTGGTTTAGACACACAGGTATATCCCCATATTTAGACTGGGTTATTCTGAACAGAGTGATTTAAGATTTATGATCTATGTTGTACCTCACCTGTTATTTAATATGTTACATGGTTTCAAATGCTGTCCCCTTCCCATACTCTCCTCCCCTCCTAATGCGTAATCAGACTATTTGCAATATTGTACCGTTGTATTGCTCCCCTCCTTTTTTCTTTTTGTACCCCTCTTACTTTTGGAAAAATGATTAATAAAAAAACTTAAGTAATAAACAAAACAAAAATAGGAACTTTAATTCACTCCCAGGGAGGTCAGCAATGCCTTGTTTTTGAGTGCGGTGCTGGCGGTGAAGGGGTAAAATAATCTCAGTTTGTAATTATCATTAGATCTTTGGTTCTGGGATTTCCAGGGAGTGTGTTAAAATCAGACATTTCTCCTATATTTGGGGGGTTGTGGAAGATACCCTCTTTGTCTTTGCTTAATCTGACCCATATGCTGAAGATAATTGGGAGGTGTCTTTTAAAGTACTGTAGTAATCGCACCTAAATAACGCCCATATTTGTTTTATCCTATGGCAGGGGTTGTCAACTTTAGTTCTCAATGGCCACCAACAGATCAGGCTTTAAGGATGATTAAGCCACCTGTCATGAAGCAGGGATATACATAAACCCAGACCTGTTGGTGGCTCTTGAGGACTGGAATTGGCCACCCCGGCCCGATATGAACCACACTATTTTCCGCCCCGCGTGTGTGGAGTAGTCACGTGACTAATATGCAGCTTGAATTGGTGTGTGTGTGTGTGTGTGTGTGGAGTAGTCACGTGACTAATATGCAGCTTGCAATGGTGTGTGTGTGTGGAGTAGTCACACGTGACTAATATGCAGCTTGCATTGGTGTGTGTGTGGAGTAGTCACGTGACTAATATGCAGCTTGCATTGATGTGTGTGTGTGGAGTAGTCACGTGACTAATATGCAGCTTGCATTGGTGTGTGTGTGTGTGTGTGTGTGTGGTAGTCACGTGCCTAATATGCAGCTTGCATTGGTGTGTGTGTGGAGTAGTCACGTGACTAATATGCAGCTTGCATTGATGTGTGTGTGTGGAGTAGTCACGTGACTAATATGCAGCTTGCATTGATGTGTGTGTGTGGAGTAGTCACGTGACTAATATGCAGCTTGCATTGGTGTGTGTGTGTGTGTGTGTGTGTGTGTGTGTGTGTGTGTGTGTGTGTGTGTGTGTGTGTGTGTGTGTGTGTGTGTGTGTGTGTGTGTGTGTGTGTGTGTGTGTAGTAGTCACGTGACTAATATGCAGCTTGCATTGGTGTGTGTGTGTGTGGAGTAGTCACGTGACTAATATGCAGGTTACATTGGTGTGTGTGTGTGGAGTAGTCACGTGACTAATATGCAGCTTGCATTGGTGTGTGTGTGTGTGTGTGTGTGTGTGTGTGTGTGTGTGTGTGTGTGTGTGTGTGTGTAGTAGTCACGTGACTAATATGCAGCTTGCATTGGTGTGTGTGTGTGTGGAGTAGTCACGTGACTAATATGCAGGTTACATTGGTGTGTGTGTGTGGAGTAGTCACGTGACTAATATGCAGGCTACATTGGTGAGGTGACCAATGTCATTAATGGAAACACGTCGCTACATTTCCAGACAAAGAAGAAGCCTGCAGGTTTCACACATCTTGCAGCTGGTGCCCGTGAAATAATAAAACAGGGGAAATTTCAGGAGAAATGAAGACTTGGAAAGAATATAAAGTTACAGACAGATCAGCCCGACGTGAGCAGACCGGCTCATGTTATGAGCTCATAGCGTTTTATTGGATGGGGGTTTCCTGCTTTGCAAACATCAGGTATTTACATGCAAGATAAAGCAATACCATATCTTTACCCCTTTCCTGCCCTGTCTTGCAGCAAAGGGGTTAATTTACTTGGCAAGTGGGACGACTGTTTCAATGTCTGCTTGTCGCAACAGGAAGTATTGCTAAGCAACGGGTAGGTCGGAGCACGGGAAGTGTGCGTCCTCCCTCTGTGACTGTAGCATGCTAAGCAGGCCCCTGTGCCACGCACCATATACTGTACATGCAAAGCAACATGTGTACAAACACTCAGAGAATTTAAAATAAAATATTTGAGGAACTGGGCGGCCCCCAGAGCTCGGGGAACCCTTGTTTTCAAAAAGTATGATATATATGGCTGTGACCCACTTATGCTACAGGGGCAGTGTCCCTGTCTCATGGGCCTGTCCCTGCAGCAACCACAAACTGAGGGGAGTCGGGGCCTAGCCGGGGCCTAACAGGGAGTCTCTGGCCTAGTGCAGGTGCCATAGACACCTGCACATACAACCTACCCTGACCTTGTCCCAGCTCCGACTGGCGTGCTCCTAGCACGCAAAGTGTACCTATTCTCACCACAGAGGATTGCTGCAGCCCGATTGGCTGTTACCTGCACTGTAGTTCCCCAGACAGGCTCTTACTGTAATGGCCGCCACTGAATCCTATTGGGCTACGAATGCGCGAAGCGTACTGTGCATCACATACAAGATGGCGGCGCACTGCACAGGTTTGGGATTTGGATGTCAGGGTATCAACGTGCAACCCAAATGTTAAATAGGAGTGTTACAGACACAGTCCCTGCCCAGATGTGCTCATAATCTATGATTTTAGTGTATGAGGCACAGGGAGATAAAGTGACTTGCCCAAGATCCCAAGGAGTAGACACCAGGAATTGAACCAGGTTCAAACTCAGTGTCATTGTTTACAGAGTCATCATCTTTACTCACAGAGCCGTTCCTTCCCAGTACATACAACCCACACCATCTTGCCGCCACCCCTCCCTCTCCACCTCCCTCCCTCTCCACCTCCCTCCCTCCCTCTCCCCCCCCCCTCCCTCTCCCCCCCCCCCCCCCTCCCCTCTCCCCCCCCCCCTCCCTCCCTCTCCCCCCCCCTCCCTCCCTCTCCCCCCCTCCCTCCCTCTCCCCCCCCCTCCCTCCCTCTCCCCCCCCCCCTCCCTCCCTCCCTCCCTCTCCCCCCCCCTCCCTCCCTCTCCCCCCCTCCCTCTCCCCCCCCTCCCTCCCTCCCTCCCTCCCTCCCTCTCTCCCCCCTCCCTCCCCCCTCTCTCCCTCTCCCCCCCCCTCCCTCCCTCCCTCTCTCCCCCCTCCCTCCCTCTCCCCCCCCCTCCCTCCCTCTCCCCCCCTCCCTCCCTCTCCCCCCCCCTCCCTCCCTCCCTCTCCCCTCCCTCCCTCTCCCCCCCTCCCTCCCTCTCCCCCCCCTCCCTCCCCCCTCCCTCCCTACCTCTCCCCCCATCCCTCCCTACCTCTCCCCCCCCTTCCCTCTCCCCCCCCCTCCCTCCCTCCCTCCCTCCCTACCTCTCCCCCCATCCCTCCCTACCTCTCCCCCCCTCTCCCCCCCCTTCCTCCCCCCCTCCCTCCCTCCCTCTCCCCCCCTCCCTCTCCCTCCCTCCCTCTCCCCCCCTCCCTCCCTCTCCCCCCCTCTCCCCCCCTCCCCCCCCCTCCCTCCCCCCCCCTCCCTCCCTCTCCCCCCCCCCCTCCCTCTCCCCCCCCCTCCCTCCCTCCCTCTCCCCCCCCCCCTCCCTCCCTCCCTCTCCCCCCCCCCCTCCCTCCCTCCCTCTCCCCCCCTCTCCCCCCCCTCCCTCCCTCTCCCCCCCCCCTCCCTCCCTCTCTCCCCCCCCTCCCTCCCTCTCCCCCCCTCTCCCCCCCCTCCCTCCCTCTCCCCCCCCCCTCCCTCCCTCTCCCCCCCCTCCCTCTCCCCCCCCCCTCCCCTCCCCCCCCTCCCTCTCCCCCCTCCCTCTCCCCCCTCCCTCCCTCTCCCCCCCCTCCCTCCCTCTCCCCCCCCCTCCCTCCCTCTCCCCCCCCCCTCCCTCCCTCTCCCCCCCCTCCCCCCCTCCCTCCCTCCCCCCCTCCCTCCCCTCCCCCCCTCCCTCCCTCTCCCCCCCCTCCCTCCCTCTCCCCCCCCTCCCCCCCTCCCTCTCCCCCCCCTCCCCCCTCCCTCTCCCCCCTCCCTCTCCCCCCTCCCCCCTCCCTCTCCCCCCCTCCCCCCTCCCTCTCCCCCCCTCCCCCCCTCCCTCTCCCCCCCCCTCCCTCTCCCCCCCTCCCCCCCTCCCTCTCCCCCCTCCCTCCCCTCCCTCTCCCCCCTCCCTCTCCCCCCTCCCTCCCTCTCCCCCCCCCTCCCTCTCCCCCCCCCCTCCCTCCCCCCCTCCCTCCCTCTCCCCCCCCTCCCCCCCTCCCTCTCCCCCCCCTCCCCCCTCCCTCTCCCCCCTCCCTCTCCCCCCTCCCTCTCCCCCCCTCCCCCCTCCCTCTCCCCCTCCCCCCCTCCCCCCTCCCTCTCCCCCCCTCCCCCCCTCCCTCTCCCCCCCTCCCTCTCCCCCCCTCCCCCCCTCTCCCCCCCCTCCCTCCCTCCCTCTCCCCCCCCCTCCCTCCCTCTCCCCCCCCCTCCCTCCCTCCCTCTCCCCCCCCTCCCTCCCTCTCCCCCCCCTCCCTCCCTCCCTCTCCCCCCCCCTCCCTCCCTCTCCCCCCCCCTCCCTCCCTCCCTCTCCCCCCCCTCCCTCCCTCTCCCCCCCCCTCCCTCCCTCCCTCTCCCCCCCCCCTCCCTCCTCCCTCCCTCTCCCCCCCTCCCTCCCTCTCCCCTCTCCCCCCTCCCTCCCTCTCCCCCCCCTCCCTCCCTCTCCCCCCCCTCCCTCCCTCTCCCCCCCCTCCCTCCCTCTCCCCCCCCCTCCCTCCCTCTCCCCCCCCCCTCCCTCCCTCTCCCCCCCCCCTCCCTCCCTCTCCCCCCCCCCTCCCTCCCTCCCTCCCTCTCCCCCCCCTCCCTCCCTCTCCCCCCCCTCCCTCCCTCTCCCCCCTCCCTCCCTCTCCTCCCTCCCTCCCTCTCCCCCTCCCCTCCCTCCCTCCCTCTCCCCCCTCCCTCCCCTCCCTCTCCCTCCCTCCCTCTCCCTCCCTCTCCCCCCTCCCTCCATCTCCCTCCCTCTCCCCCTCTCCCCCCTCCTTCTCCCCCTCTCCCTCCCTCCCTCTCCCCCTCTCCCTCTCCCTCCCTCTCCCTCCCTCTCCCCCTCTCCCTCCCTCTCCCTCTCCCTCTCCCTCCCTCTCCCCCTCTCCCTCCCTCCTTCTCCCCCTCTCCCTCCCTCCCTCTCCCCCTCTACCTCTCTGGTTACATTTTAGGTTTCTATATCATTGAATAACATTATCTGTAGCTCCCTTTCCTCTTTGGTGGATGACAGAGTTATATGTATTCTGCAAGGCTTTCTGCTGACACTTCTAATTTGTATTTACATACAGTAGATCAGTCGCTTTCATTATACTTGTTGCAGGTTACTATAGCAATAACTCTGGGGAAGGAGAACTTTGAACTTGCTTCGCTCTGACATTTTAATGAAGTGTAGGGCAGATTATATTTTGTCCTGCAATTCCGCGGATGATGAGGCCTTATGCAATAATGTTCATTTCCCTGTAGTGCTTTCTGAAAATATTCTGTATATCTAGTGTTTGCGGTTCATATTCATTTCCTCTGTGTCAAACTTCACTCCATGGACCAGGGGTGGGCAACTCCAGTCCTCAAGGGCCACCAACAGGTCAGGCTTTCAAGATATCCCTGCTTCAGCACAGGTGGCTCAATCAGTGGCTCAAGAGCCATCTGTGCTGAAGCAGGGATATCCTGAAAACCTGCCCTGTTGGTGGCCCTTGAGGACAGGAGTTGGCTACCCCTGGCATAGCCGGATCTGCTGCTACTCCGGTGTTTTGCAAAAGCAAAGCCTGCACATCCCAGCATGCAATCTGTTTTACCAGGTCCTGGGAATCAGACCTATTGTCACTTTTCAGTCCTGTCCCTGTATAAATATATTGCTTGGGTTAAAGCAGCACTACAAGACGCAGTTTATGTTTCTTTTATTTGTATTTTTTTTAGCTATAATGTTGAAGCAGGGTGTCTCCGGAGCGGAACTTCGTTCATTTCAGCTCCAGGGACCCTCTGCTTCCCGAGACACTGTACTTGCCTCCGTACCGGGTGCCGGTATCTCTGCAGGTAGCAGCTGCGACGGGGCTTGTTGGGGCTAACATAATGGCTGTTTTAAATTCCCCGCGTCTTGCAGCTAATAGGAAGCTGTGATGTCACCCCTGGCGGCTTCCTATTGGCCAGCGTGACAGAGGACAATTAGACCCCCTAGGGAGTTAAGTGTCTCGGGAAGCAGGGGGTCCTGCTGAAATGAACGCAGTTAATTGTACCTATTTCTGCCCGTGTGTGAGTCGAGGAGCGCTCCACTGCCTGTGGCTGATGACTGATTTGATAAATGATCTGTATATTATAGGGAAGTTATCAGCTTTCGCGTGGGCTGAGGGAGTGGCTCAGTGAGTAAAGGCGCTGCCTCTAAACCTGGGGAACCTGGTTCCAACCCGGTTATCAGAACTTCACGACCTTGGGCAAGTCCCCTTATCTATGAATCAGGTGCCAGAATTAGATTGTAAGTCCCCTTATCTATGAATCAGGTGCCAGAATCAGATTGTGAGCTTGCCAGGGCAGTGTCTGTGTTTGCAGAATTATGCGTGCAGCCATGTGCTATGTTTTAATTGTAAAGTGCTTTGATTTGCATTAGGGGGAAAACACTATATAAAAGTTATTATTACTTTGCTTTTATATACAGATACATCTAGAAATACAAGAGTTGTATTGGTAAACTGATCGTATAATAAATAGGCACTTACAAATGCCGGCCGCCTCCTTCTGCCGCCCTCTTCCTCCTTCCGATTCGCAGCGCAAAATGACGCCGCCGACGTCACCAAAGTGATGTCTCGTTGCCATGGTAACACAACAACATGACATCATTTGACACTGCGATGTCACCTTGCTCTTGCAACAGGACGCCATGTCACGCCACGTTGGTGACGTCCCCGGCGTTATTTGACGCTGCGAATCGAAAGGAGGACGATGGCGCGCCCGGCATATGCAAGTCACTTCCCATTAGGTCCGAGAGGCCTCACGTTCTTCTCCGGCATTTAATTTAAATGTTGTGGGGAAAAGTGCGGAGTCTCTGTAAGTGCCGCGCCCCACCCCCACCGAAAATTACACCCACCTGTTTGCGCAGCCCTGGTCTAGGACAGCGTTGTGCAAACTCCCCGCGTCTGCGCCCCCCTACCTGCTTTGCTCCTCCGTTGTACCCACCCTCCCTCTAATCTTGCGTCAAATGACGCTGCAGGGTCATGTGACATCACGTCACGTGACCCGCGGCATCATTTGACGTCACGTCTCCATGGCAACAGGTGTCAATTGACACAGCGTTGTCATAGAGACGCGTGACTGGAGCCAGGTAAGTAAGTTTACAGAGGTCTCGCGCTCTCAGCACTGGACTGTAAACGCTGCGACCCCCCAGAAAAGTGTCTAGGACATCTCACCACAGCCACTACGGCACTGCCATTAAGCCGCCACCGATTTAGCTGCCAGCTGTTTTGCCATGAAACCTTACCCCTTACCCTAAAAGCCTTTAACCTTGACTCCTTACCTAAATCCGTTAACCCCTTACACTTAAACCCCTAACGCTAATGCAAATCTTTACCACGAAAACCTTAACCGCTTACCCTAAAATCCCCTAAATTTAACCCATTACCCTAACCTCACCCCTTTCCCTAAATCCCCTAGCCTTAACCCATTACCCTAACCTCACCCCTTTCCCTAAATCCCCTAACCTTAACCCATTACCCTAACCTCACCCCTTTCCCTAAAAACCTTAACCCCTTTCCCTAAAACCCCTAATGCTAACGTAAATTACTTATGTAAAGGTGTTTCCCCCACCCAGTGGGAGATTTGACCATTACTACGGTGTATGGTGCATATACCTGCTGGCAACAGGAGGGCTGAGTCGTCCGCCGATGGTAGTGGGGGCACAGGAACAGGCTTTAGCAGTGCAGCGCCTCCATCTGCCATAGCCTCCAGGAACGGAAGGTGATCTCCCACAGTAGAACTTATTACTTCTCCCCCCAGTAAGGTCACGCACCAGGCAGGAGGTATACAACAACATGAACGGTTTATTGTCTTGTGTACATCACAGTTCCACGGCAGGCTTCTGCCCGATCCAATACTCTCAGCTCTCACTGAAGGATGGTCCCTGGACCGTCACTACAGACCAAGGGCACCCGCAGCCGTCCTAGCTCTTCCCCACCTCCCTAGCAGAGGCAGAGGTATTGGTCCACACTCACTCTCCCCCGGAAGGAAGAGCACAAGGGAACACCCCAATCTCAGGCTCCCGGTTGTTTGACCTGCCTTCCTCAGTGGGGAAAGACACGCCTAAATTTAGGACGGTACTGCCTTTAAGTACAGACAGGAAGAGGGTACCAGGTCTGGCTCATGATTGGTCATGCCCAGGCCTGATGTCACTGCCTCCCGCTGTCACTCAAATGCAGCTCCTTGGAGGGGAAAAACCCCATAGCAACTACTGGCAACCTGATTGTACCAGGGTTTACTGCCAGCTCAAGGGCAGAATAGTAGCCATCAGGTGACCTGGCTACACTTACCTTAGGGGCGAAACAGCCGGTGGCTAGCTGCCCTCGGTGGCGGAATAATAGCTGCGGAGAAGTGCCGTGGCAAAATGTCCCATTCCGCTTTTTAAACCTCCACTGTAGTATTCGGTAACAGCTGCAGAGGCAGCTGAGCCCAACCCTAATTCATAGCGATTCCAGCTGCAGAAAGGGATGTCCTGGTAATCAGGGCTGCATAAGCAAGAAACACAGACGTACCGGTTCTGTGGTTTATAACAGTGTACATACACGTGTGAGGCTGTGCATATATTTGCACGTGTTAATGTACATGTGCAGATCTGTGTATGTACAGTATCATTGTGTGTTTAGACTGTATTACAGTGCCCTGTGTGTATCTGTGTGTTAATGAATGTGTACTGTGTGCCAGCGCATCCGTGTGTCTGACTGTGTCTAGTATACACATTCTGTGCCAGTGCATCTGTGCAGTAAGGTTAAAGAGTACCCAGATCTGTCTTCGGGGTCAACAAGTCTCAGTGGCAGAGGACACCATTAACCCCGTCACTATCAGAGTGGCAGCAAATGAGGGTTTGAATTTGTAAGTGAATGGGGTTATAATTTGCACTTACACATATTTGCCCTGCCCCTTGTTATTGGTACCAGTCATACCACTGCACACAAAAATGAAGAGGCACCCCACACACATTTTGGAGCCAATGCATAAAGCGTCGCTATAAGAGAGTTTGTCCTAACACAGACGCTCAGAAGAATAGCCATTTAGCGCTTCTCCGTGCGCCAATGTATAAAATCAATTGCTATGTGTTTGTGTGGGGTGTGCGTCTCCTTCTTTTTCACAAATAGAACAATGACAGAGTGTGGAGTTAGACGGGGGGTCTGGAGGTTGTCTGTGGAGCACATATGCAAACGATATGTAATAATAAACGTCACGTATGCTCCATAAAATCAGACATGTGTCACCATTGTCTGTCGTCTTTCTGCGGGCTCAACACAAATGCAAGAATTGGCAAACAACGTGAGCCAAATGTAAGAACATAATATATGACATATCAATATATACTGTTTATGATTTTAGGAGAATAATAGATCATTTTATGCAAGGCACTCTCATAATTTATTTTCCAAAACTCTATTATTTATACCTTGCCTCCTTTATCTTTCTTGTCCAGATATTAGCACATAACCTTCAATTTGTTGTGGCATGTTGTACAGAAGAGGGGAAAGCACGCTCTTGTATATCACTCAGGTTTATCCCATGACACTGTGGTTCTCAACTCCGTCCTCAAGAATCACCAGGTGGTTTGAGTCAAAATGGTTGAGTCACTGATTGAGCCACCTGTGCCCAAGCAGGGATATCCTTAAACCCTGATCTTTTGGGGTATTTACATAAATAAATGTGACCCGCATACAAACAAGAAAACTACTGACAAAGCACTGTCTATAATTCAATTTTTATATATCAGTAGAAAACTGCATACAGTATAAGGTTAAAAAACTACTGTCACAGTCATGAAAGGTAACAAACAATTACCTGGAAATACAAGGTGAAAATAAATCACTAACACACATTAAAGAGAGATACAGTATATATTTTTTTAAAAAAGCACCATGGAGTAATGAGTGAATAGGCTACACATCACCTAATACCTAATATCGTGCAAAAAGGAGTACAAAAAGTGCTAAAAACCGGGTAATGGCGAAAAGGAGCAATACTTAGGTAGCCAGGTCCCCTCTGGCTCCCCAGACCTCTGTTTTGACTCCCCAGACCTCCGTTTTCACTCCCCTTACCTCCGTGATGCAGGGGAGTGTGGCTGGCGACAGGATCGCCGGTGGCTCCGGCGGGCCCTCTCCACAGGGCGCTGCCATCTTCTACGTGATCACCCAGCCAGCCACCCAGGCAGTCACCCGAGTCACCCACCCAGGCAGTCAATCACCCACCCATACTTAACCCCCTTCCCCCCAAGCCCACAAGTCTGTTTTTTTTTTTTTAAATGTATTGGATGAGTGGGGGTCTTTTTAAAATGTATTGGGGGGGCTTTTTAAAATGTATTCGGGGGGGAGCTTTTTAAAATGTATTGGGGGAGTGGAGGGCTTTTTAGAGTAGGGCAGTTGACAGAAGGTGACTCGTGAGGTGTGAAATGGGGGGGATGCAATACCGCCGGGGGGGGGAGGGTGTCCGTAACTCTAGTCCTGCGCCCCGGGAAATCTGTCTGCGGCCCTGATTACTAATAATGTGGCATCACCCCCTTGTTTTTCCCAGTAGGTGATGGTAGTATCTTAGTTAGGGTCCTGGTCTTCTTCTTCTGGGTTCAATATCTGCACGGGCCGAACCTGAATCAGCTGACCTCCCTGTGATTTCTCAGGACAATCGTGACAATGTCACGATGTGTATTTCCTCGCCGATGCTTCGCCAGCATTCTGTGTTAGATTACTCGGAAAAAAGGGGAAGCCATTCTCGGATGCCGGCATAGAAGAGAGAAGCTTTCATGTCACCGGGAATAATGACTCTTGTTTTTTAGAAACCACATTGCTTTGTCACATTAACCCCTACAGTGCTGGTCTATGGTATACTATATTTATGCTACACAAAATTTATGGCAATTAAGACATGTTACTGAAACTTTGAAAATCCTCAAATGCAAGTCAACATGGAACTGACCCTCACCCCAGTACAAGCAACGATACTTTTGTGAAGAAACATAGTTATGATAACAATTGTGTATTTGTATACGGTTAACACAGTGTACACGGAGATATGCATTGTAGGATTTACAAGTACAATCGATCCCTGTTCCAAAGAGCTTACAGTCTAATTATTGCTATGCGAGGCACAGAGAGAAAAAAGTAACTTGCTCAAGATCACATAAAACGAGTCCGTCTGAGAATGGGAAGATTAGTTGACACATAGGAGCTTGTACACATCAATAAA
Source organism: Ascaphus truei (assembly GCF_040206685.1). Classification (NCBI taxonomy): domain Eukaryota; kingdom Metazoa; phylum Chordata; class Amphibia; order Anura; family Ascaphidae; genus Ascaphus; species Ascaphus truei. The sequence continues at coordinate 395,621,470 of NC_134486.1, forward strand.
TGGTGGAATATATATATATCTAACATAGCTTATTTTTGTATTCAGGTAGCGCACACCTGTGTTTATTTTGCAAGAATAGGGGGCGTGGCCAAGACACCACAGGAGAAAGACGTGCTGCAGCAGAGCTCCGTCCCAAAGGACTAAATAAGGGGGAAAAAGTGAAAAAAATACATTGAGAAATAACTCCACGGAGGCCAGGTTTGCTAGGGGAAGAAGCCCTCTTTGATCGGTGGGATCCGGTTTCTCACGAATTGGAGCTGAAATCTTGTAAACAGATATTGAAGAAGACGGGCCCAGATAGAGACCTGCTGCTGAAGAGAGGTGGTGGGGAGAGGCTCAGCGGAGAGAGTGAGTGGATCCTGTCCCTCCCCCTGTACTTTACTGTACTTTACTGTACTTTACTGCCCGTACAAACTGCTGCCTAACAAAATAATAAATAAATAAATAAAATAAAAACGGGGAGCATTTGGGATTCCTCGGCAGCTGGAGGCTTATCTCCCTCATCTCCCTTTGCGCCTGACACTAACAAGATGGCGATCGGAACCGCGCGGGACTTTTGAATTTCAGCGGTTGAGGAGAAGGGCTTGGTGGAGGCAGAGTGAGTGGATCCTATCCCCACCCCTGTACTTTCCTGCCCGTATATATCGCTGCAGAGCCGCTAGAAACCCAGTAACAATTAAATAAATAAACTCCCTCATCTCCCTCTGTGCCCGACATTAACTAAGATGGCCACTGGAGCCGCGCGGGACTGCTGAAACTGCTGAAACTGCAGCTGAAATTCGGCGGTTAAGAAGAAAGGGCTGACGACCGGGAGAGGCAAAAGAAAGAAGCAAAAAAGTGCCCAGAGAGCAAGAGAGACTCACCTGCACCTCGAGAGGCCCCAAAACGAGTGAATGACAAGTGCTCAGGAGAACCGCAACCTCAGTGTCCCTACAGTAAAAATTTCCAAAATGGCCGCTGGACAAAATTAAAGGAACCCTGCACTCAGTCAGCCTAATAAACAAAGACTTTTTTTTAAAAAAAAAGGGAAAAAGAAAAATAAGTACACAAGCACACAAACACATAAAATAAAATTATCTGATCCATCTAAGAACAATACCAATACTGGCCAGGTGGATCCCCCCCCCCCCCCTGTCAAATGTCCACAACAAACAGACATGAAACCCCAAAGCAAAGAATTAAAAAATACAATATAGGAGGACTTCCGGTAAAGATGCCGCACATGGATACATAGATGGAGAGCTCCCGACCCCCTGAAGTCTAATATAACATAATAGAGGTTACTGGACCCCAAAACGCTCCAGAAATATAAGTATAAGTAATATAAGTAAATAATAGGAGAAGCACACAAGATATGGCTAATCGCTCGAAGAAACAGGCGCAGCAAAGCGTCTCTAGCTACTTCCCGACAAGTCAGAGACCCGCAGGGAACTGTGGCCTACTCCAAGATGGAGACGCATCAAACTCGCGGGAAGGGCCTAGCGGTGCGACTGACAATGAAGGTGTGAGTAGGGAAATAAATAAGGCATATCTTGAAGACTTGTTCACCAGGATGAGACAAGGCTTCCAGGACGATCTCTCTAAAGCAGTGCATACCCTGCAAACTGACATGAATCGCCTCTCACAACGCACAGACACTATTAAAAATAAAGTGGACAATCTGGAACATGCCCAATCATCTGTAGAAGATGAAATTAACAGAATGCAGTTCGAAATACGGGCACTCAATGAACAAGAGGAAGAACAGGAGAACCGCGACCGCAGACAAAACGTTCGGATCAGATATATCCCAGAGACGGTTGACACGGACCTGCTTCGCCCATATCTGCTAGATCTGTTTAAGGATTTGGTCCCAGGCCTCACTCTCGACAAGATGGAGATGGACCGTGCCCACAGAGCTTTGGGGCCAAGGTCTGCAGATCCCAGAAGAACAAGAGATGTCATAGTTAAATTGCACTACTACCTGACAAAGGAGGCGATCCTGAAGGCCAGCAGGGAGAGGGGCACAGTGCAGTTTCAGAACACTAAACTTGAAATATACAGTGACCTCTCAAAAAAAACCATTGACAGACGGAGAGAGCTAAAGCCTTTGACTCAAAAACTAAAAGACAACAACATAAAATATCGCTGGGGTTTTCCCTTTAAAATTGTGGTAAATAAGGGAGGCAAATTCCATACGCTCTCCTATCCTGAGGACTGCACGCGGTTCCTACGAGGCCTGGGTCTGACGCAAGCTGGAGAAGAGGATGACGCTGGAGATGCGGAGGATACAGAGCGCCAACACCAGCAGTCGAGACCACAGCGAGCATCACAAAGGATCGCCACACAGAGGGCCCCAGCAGAGGAGGAGTAGGGAATCCCCCCCACTCATCTCATCTGCAGTACGCATAAGAGGAGCACTTGCCTGGCCTGCTGACATGCGGAGCTCCAAGAAGATGCAGTTAACTTGTTATACATTTTCTTGTTAATGTATTTGCCTTTTAACTAGGTCCATTTTCTTGTTAATGTATTTGCCTTTTAACTAAGTCCAGATGACCACATGACTAATCACAGGGGGTCCGGGGTGTATCCGGATGTGTCCATGGACGGAGCATCCCGAGAGGTTCTCAAGGGGCACTATGCCCTACACCCCCCCATCCTTAGAGAGATGGGGGTACCCATGACGGGGCGTACATATCGCCCACTCATTCTCTTTTTCTTTTTCTTCCTTTCTATCACCCCCTCATTATTCCCTACCTACCTCCCCCAGCCCACACTAAACAGAGACAAAACCCAGCTGAGCCGAAAGGAAAGACAAGACATTGAGATTACACAAAGCAACTACGCTGAGCACAAGAGGAGCTCCGAAGGCAAGTCCCCCCTCCATCGTGGGAAAATGGAGGGAAAGGTAAGACGCAATACACATGCCAAAACCATAAATGGCTCTTAAAACGACACTTAAATTAATATTCTTAAATGTTAGAGGGTTAAATTCAACCATCAAAAGAAAACTTGCCCTCCAAGAGTTCAAAAAAACAAAAGGCGACATACTGTTTTTACAGGAAACGCATTTCAATACTACGACCCCCCCAAATACTTTCCAGAGGGTTTTCCCACAGGAGTACTATGCGTCATGCCCCACAAAAAAAAGAGGGGTAGCAGTCTTATTTAAGCATACGGTCAAATTCTTGTTAAAACAAGAGAATGCTGACCCAGAAGGGAGATACATTATTCTCCAAGGTACACTGTCGGGAGTGGATGTCACTCTTGTTAACATTTATGCCCCAAACGAAGGCCAACCCAAATTCTTAAGAGATCTATGTGACCTTATCAACCCCCAAACTAGAACTACATTGTTATTAGCAGGAGATTTAAATATGATAGCAATGCCGGAACTAGATAGAACAAATCCCTCAGGGACTCCACATCCCCGTGTCACGGAAAAGAATGCCAGAGAATTTAGACAGATAATGAAGGAGTTCTCCCTGACAGACATTTGGAGGGCCCAGCACCAGGGGCAGAGGGACTACTCCTATTTCTCCCCCCCACACCAAACCTACTCAAGGATTGATTATTTTCTGGGTACTAAAGACATCTTCCAGGCAACCTCCCAGTCAGACATAGGATCAATATCTTGGTCGGATCACGCCCCGGTCTCGCTGACACTCTCCCTCCCCTTCTATAGAACTAACCAATATAATTGGAAACTGAATGATTCTCTGTTAAACCAAGTAGATGTAGAAATAGAGATTAAACAAAAACTCAGAGAATATTTTATGCTGAATAAGGGCTCTGTAGAGTCACCAGCAATGTTATGGGAAGCCCATAAGGCGACAATCAGAGGGAATATCATCTCCATAGCATCACATAAGAAAAAAATAAAGCAAAAACTCTATAATGAGCTAGTGGAGAAAGTCCAACTTTTGGAGCAGAAACATAAAACTAATCCCTCGAAAAATCTATTCAAATTGCTAGATAAAACTAGATCTGAACTTAAGCAGACCCAAATGGATGAAGTGGAGAGGGCGTTACGGTGGACCAAACAAAAATATTATGATAAAGGTAATAAAGCAGACCGATTACTCGCTTCCAAATTGCGCGGTATGAGAGCTAAATCCCAAATAACAGCTATTTTGACAAAATCAGGTACGAAGACACATTGTGAGACGCAAATAGCGAACGAATTTTCGGACTATTATAACAAACTATATAACCTAAATTTTCCCAAAAATAAATCATCAGATGCAGAGGCTATCTATACATACTTGGAGGCGTGTAAACTTCCGACACTTTCGGAAAGTAACCTCTCAGACCTAAATAAAGAAATCTCTCTAGAAGAATTGATAGATGCAATTGCCCAATTAAAACCCAACAAAACGCCAGGCCCAGATGGATTCTCCAATCAATACTACAAAAAATTTAAGGCGGTCCTGGCCCCGTATCTACTCGATATGTTTAATGCGTTTCTGGAAGGAACAGTCATCCCACCATCTATGTCTAAAGCTAATTTAGCAATCATACCAAAGGAGGGGAGAGACCCACTACAGTGTGGTAACTATCGCCCCATAGCCCTCCTTAATTCGGATCTAAAACTGTTCAGCAAAATTCTGGCAAATAGATTGACCCCCATACTCCCAAGCCTGATACATATAGATCAAGTCAGGTTTATTTCCGGCAGACAGGCCTCAGACAATACTAGAAAAATTATAGATATAATCGACCATGTACATCTCTCATCCACAAAGGCCATCCTGTTGAGCTTGGATGCGGAAAAAGCATTCGACAGGATTAGGTGGGACTTCCTAGACCAAACCCTACTTAAATATGGATTTCAGGGCCCATATCTAGAAGGTGTAAGAGCCTTATACAGATCTCCCACGGCTATAGTGAAACTCCCAGGAGGAGACTCAAACCCTATAAACATAAAGAATGGTACTCGACAGGGATGTCCCTTGTCTCCGCTTTTGTTTGCTCTCTCTATTGAACCCTTGGCAGCAACAATTAGAGACGGAAAAAAAATAAATGGAATTGTAATAGAAGAGACAAACTACAAAATATCCCTATTTGCCGACGACATTATCCTAACTCTCGCCAACCCCTTGATTTCACTCCCGAATTTACATTCACAACTAGATAAATTTAGCAAAATATCGGGATATAAAATCAACATGGATAAGTCGGAAGCATTGAATCTAACCCTATCGGATTCTGAAATCAAATTATTACACGCAAATTTTAAATATAAGTGGAACTCCACAAAGATCAAATACTTAGGAATCCAAATAACAAGGGAGTATAATACACTATACAAACATAACTATCCACCATTATTTGAGAGGCTAAAAAATGACCTACAGAGCTGGAACGAATACCAGATATCTTGGTTAGGAAGAATAGCCACGATCAAAATGAATATCCTACCAAGACTCCTGTATTATTTCCAGACTCTTCCTATAGATATTCCAATGCCGGAGCTTAAAAACATACAAAACAGAATTTTCCAATTTATCTGGCAAAATAAAAGACCCAGGGTAGCTAGATCTATTATGCTAGCCCCAAAAGATTGCGGAGGCTTGGCAGTCCCGGATATCATTAAATACTATTTGGCGGCCCAACTCAAACAAGCAATAATTTGGAATAATGATCCAGCCACCAGTTGCTGGGTGGGACTTGAGTCTACTTATACAAGACCTCTCTCTCTCCCGGCTGCTATGTGGACCGAGAGGGGAGGAGAGACCTTCTTGGAAACATTAAAACTGGGAGCAATGAAATGTACATGGCGGATATGGTCTAGAAATAAAAATAAATATGGTCTGACAGCCAGTCCAACACTACTAACCCCTATATTCTATAACCCTGAATTCTCCCCAGGCTGGCTTCCACAGAGACTCAATAAATTTAAGACGTTAAAGCTGATGGTAGCTGACGACTTTGTAGATAACGGTATAATTCTACCACTCCAAGCGCTGGAGAAGAAACACAAAATCATAAATATACCAGTGTTTGGTTACCTCCAAATTAAGCATTACCTGCAATCAGTCTCCAAAGATTCGGCATTCAAAGATTTAACAAATTTTGAAAGACTGTGTAGGAAAGGATATTACTGTAAAGGACTGATTTCGGAGATATATCTGGGTCTGGCGCGATTAGCGGGTGGTTCCCAACATAGCTATATGATCAAATGGGCAGAAGATTTGAATACAGAGATCGATAGAGAAGACTGGGAGGACATTTGGGAGGTAGCTGCAAAAACTTCAATCTGTACCACTATCAAAGAGAATATTTATAAAATTCTATTTCATTGGTACCTAACCCCGAGTAGGCTGGCTAAGATCTTCCCCGGGTTCCCGGATTTGTGCTGGAGGGGATGCGGGCAAAAAGGAGATATGGTTCATATTTGGTGGAGTTGCCCAAAAATTCAGGTATTCTGGGTCATGATACAAAGATTGATCAGAGAGTACTTGGGGGTGGAGGTTGAGGTGGAACCGCTGACCATGGTGCTGGCCAAACCAATAGATGAATTAGGAACGGCAGAAAGTAAGATGATCACTCATGTACTGACAGCTGCCCGCTGTGTTATTGCGGCTGCCTGGAAAAAGGTGAATGCGCCTTCTAGGCAGACTGTCTTACGGAGACTAAGGGAAATAAAGATGATGGAGCTCCTCACAGCACAGTTGAACCAGAAAACTGACAAATTTCACAAAATTTGGGAAATATGGCCAGGAAACTAGGGAAATATATATAAATATATATCATTTATATAAATAAATACAGAAATACCAGACAAATGGGCTCGTCCTACCCCCCCCCCCCCCTTCCACCCCTCCCACCCTTCTTTTTCTTCTTTTCTACGTTCTTCTCTATCCTTTGTTAAGCTCATGAGAGACGCGTGTTATATCAATTATTTTATTTCAGATGACGAACTGTTAATGCTCTTTGTTGTATGGACAATATATTTGTTATGTCTCTCTAAAACAATAAAAATAAATTGAAACAAAAAAAGATGCAAGAATAATGAGAGAGAGAGAGAGAGAGAGAGAGAGAGAGAGAGAGAGAGAGAGAGAGAGAGAGAGAGAGAGAGAGAGAGAGAGAGAGAGAGAGAGTGAATGACTGACTTATGAAGTCGGCACTCACCAGTCTTTAGTTTGAAGCAGCAAAATTCCCCCTTTTTTAATTTTTTTATTATTTGTATATGTAAACCATGTTACAATGTATAATTCTACATTCCTACCTAAACTGGCAATTGTTTGGTGCGCCTGTTATAAATCTGTCAAAATCCTGATTGTGTGCCTAACATAATGGCTGCTTCAGTCAGTGTAACTCACCAGCTACAATGTATCCTTATATCCAGGGGTGTAGCTCTTGGGGGGGCTCTCCCCCCCCCCCCAAGCCCTTCCCCCTACCCCCTTGTCGGCAGCCCATCTCTCTTCAGATAGGGACAGGTGGAGGGAAATGGTATGCAGGGACGGCGGGCCCCGGCGTTAAACAGAGGATACGCTGGCAGAGGAATCAGCAGTTGTTACAGCGGCAGAGCAAAACGGCGGGGGAGGAGCGCGCTATAGCAGCAGACAACACCGGAGGTGGTGATAATGAGGGGGAGAGCTGATGATGATGATGATGGTGAGGGGGAGAGCTGGTGGTGTTGATGATGATGATGATGATGATGAGGGAGAGATGATGATAATGATGAGAGGGGGGGAGAGATGATGATAATGATGAGGAGGAGGGATGGGGTGAGATAAGAGAGAGGATCAAGGAGAAGACGGGAGAAGGAGAAAAAAAATTGGGGCCCTGCAAAGATTTTTGCTCGGGGGCCCGTGCATGTCTAGCTATGCCACTGCTTATATCACTACAGTAACATTATTTATTGTTACAGTTTGCAGCTCAAACTGCTGGGAATATTGGCAACAAAGTATCACAAACAGGAAAGTGCTACAAAAATGATGAACTGCTGGGGAGGTGGTAAATCCTGCTATAGAAATCAAAGGATGCTTTAAAACTCATTAAAATGGCATTAAGAGTTGATTGATAAAAAATATACAGTATTATCTAATACTGCAGAACTGATTTATTTTATATAAATATATAAGATTTCACATGTTTTGCTGCTTTAAGAAGAAAAACAGATGATTTTTTATCAATCAACATTTTGGTCCTGTCCAGTACCTTTCTCAAGACCATAATGTGAACAAACCAAACCCACAATATATACCCTTCGTGCGTAAGTAAAAAAGCCGGCGCAGATGTTGACCCCTGGTGTTACCATGGTAACCAAGTGTAAACAGGAAGGGAACTTGAAACCAGAGTATGCACCCTGTGGTGTAATCATACAGCAATGTGCATTCAAATAGACCAAATAATGGCTGAGCAAACGTTACAAACAGAACCTGAGAACACACCACATGAATGATATAATACATGTTTATCCCCTATCCCCCCCGGGGTAAGGGGTCTACGGGTGCTGGCTTTACCTGTTGGTTCACTGAGATCCCAAACCTCCGCCACGGGGAGCCCAGGGTGATACAACCATACAACTTGGTACAGCGCCTCCACCTAGGAGGGATCCCAACATAGTGCGAGGGGCCCCTCACAGGAACCACAACACTGATATACACACACAGTATATGATAAGAATAACCTTTTACTAAAGAACATGCAAATAGACAATGAGAACCGATAATAACTGTACTGGTTTCAGCTACCCCTTCGCCTCGCAGGGCCTTATCCCACCACCGTGTAACCCACACCGTGTCCACCGTACCTGAGGGGCCCTCGGGCACCCAACCATCCACAAGAATAACAGCCCCACCCTTGTATGTGGCCAGCGCTGCCACTATGGTGTGTGTTCTCTGTTGGTGCATTTAGGATATAGATACCTGCCGGGTGCTCCAGCACCCGGGCGCGCCGACTGAGGAAACAATGGGATCCGCCGATCCAGAGATGTCCTCCGCGATGAGTCCGCCTCTGCGTGGGGTGGTATCCCGCGGGATTGTCCCACACGAAGATAGTCCCTTACTTCAGTCCTGGTGACCACCGCTATCTAGTGCTGCGCAACATCGCAACCGTGTCCCTGGGAACCCAGGCCACACATGATATAAACAATGTATCACAGGTTGATCAGAAACAAATATCAACTAATCTGAAAGGTAACAAAGTATCAATGAAAGGGATACTAATGAATCCCTGATAAACAACTAATTAGTCAGTAGCTTAATGTAATGCCTGGGAGAGGGTACTATGTTACCACGAGAACCTGTCATAGCATTATTCAAAAGAGACATATAATAATGATAATAATACTAACTTTATTTTTTATAGCGCTCTTCTCCCAACTAGGACTGAAAGTGCTTCACAATTACAGTGCAGCGCGCGATAAGCAGCGCACAGGAATAGGACAGTCTGAAAAGTGCATCTGATCCCGACACAGAAAGATATAGCAGCTGGAATATAAGCACATGGCCCACATATAAGGAATTAATCAGAATATGTAAATAAATGTCGTTAGATAACTCCGAGTCCAAAGAAAGGGACAGGCTCAACAGGTTCCTGGTGTTATACAGTTAAACAGTCCATGGACACTAATATATATATATATATATATATATATATATATATATATATATATATATATCCTGTATATATGATGTGAGGGTGGGTTTTGGGGTTCTGGAGCTTGATGGGTTATGCAGCTGTTGTTGCTTGGAGGTGTGGTCCTCCTCCCCATGCTTTAAAGCTCGCCCCGCCCCACTTTCCAATTAGCAGTTTTTCTCATGATCCTGTGAATCACAGACCCAGTATGGTCTTTCTCCCTCCAGCAGAAAAGAGAGGTACATGAGAATTGTGCCAGGTAATGTTAGGACCTGCAGATTGGGCATGCCATGAGGTGGCTGCAGGCTTATAACCTTTTGGCCAAAGGGTTTAACTAAATGACCCTTTCTTTCATGAGCAGATAAGCACTGAGGTCTTGCACTATATGTTGTGTCATTTTGTATGATGTGCTGGCTTTTCTGTTTTAGTCCATGGACTGATGTCAGTGAGCAGATGTGATCCCCTTAGACACACAAGTGCCCGTGACACGTGCCGGATGAGAAGGATCTCAACAGTCCACTTCAGTCATCGCCCTTCTGTTAGGAAGCACGCAAGAGACAGATTTTCATTTAACCCCTTCAAGGACACTGTCCGGAAAAGAGAGCTTGCTTCACTACGCAGAAGTAGATTCGATCACTGGATCGATTAATCCTATATATCTAAAAGATGGTATTTGATATCCTGCTTGGTAAGTGGGATGCTCCTTGATTGCTGCTCTAATCTCCGACCGATGTTGTATCGGGCATTATCTCAATGTGCGAACCGGTCTTACCGCCATAATAAAGCCCGCTAGAACAAATGATTACGTAAATCACGTATTGGCTAAAACATGTGACGGGTGTTTTTTTATTTTAATCTTAATGATGGTCCCTCTATGTGAGCGTTTGAAATTCTTACCTGTAACCATATATCTGCAAATTGTGCATCCTGCACATTTATAATACCCAGGTTTGTGCGAACGAAAGGTTGTCCTGGGTAAAGAAAATTCGTGTGTGCCAAATAATCCCTTCAGGTGTGTCCATGTTTATAACAGAACATCAGTTTGGTTCTGAAAACCTCAATAAATAAACAGGTGGGGGAGGAAATGGACAAGAAGAGGAAGGCGTTTAGATTCTTTAAGTCAGAAGGGACAGAGACATTGTATCAGAATTATATGGAATGTAACAAAAATTGCAAAAGGGCAATCAAATTAGCAAAAATGGAAAATGAAAAAAGGATTGCAATAGAAAGTAAGGTCAACCCTAAAAAGTTATTTAAGTACCTTTTATTAACAAAAAAAGGGAGAAAAGAAAATATAGGACCCTTTGAGTGTGAGATGGGCAGGCAGATTATTGGAGATAAGGAAAAAGCAGAGGTATTAAATATATTAGCTGCCCCTGTATTTACCAGGGAAGAATCGATTGCGAAAATATTGCAACATGAGGAAGCCACAACCTCTATATTAACGAGCAATTAGTTAACTGAGGAAGAAGTGCATAGGCGGCTTGATCAAACGAAAGTAAATAAAGCACTTGGCCCTGGTGGCATGCACCCAAGGGAGTGAGACAATGGGGGTGAGAGTAAAAGTGTTCACACATGAATAACACCAACACCAGTTGTTATGAGTAAATATAATTTATTGGGTACTTCGCTTCGGATATATTTCTGCATTCTATGGCACTCAGGATACCGCTCATGATGTCATCAACAACCAGGGGACTTCCATCATCGGTAAAGATGAACTGCCTGGTCAATAGTGGCTATTCTGTGATCAATTTGTACTGCGCGCAGTCCTGAGTATACTATCAGCTTTGCCACAGTTGAGAGTCTGGCACATTTCTGTGCTGTACAAATGTATCAGAGAACACATCCAGGCATTCAGCCAACATCCCAGTTAGGCTGCGGCCAGGGTGGCGCTGAGCGTGCAGGCGCTCATGCGCGGCGGCGCAAGCAAGCGGCAAATTCAAATTTGCTTGGCAAGCAGCTAAGCGCCGCGCTTGCTCACGCTGGCCACACACATTGCCGCAATGTGTTTCATCGCGGCCAGCGTGAGCCAGCCCTCTCAGTGCCACCCTGGCCGAGGCCTTAGGGAGGCAAGAGGGGAGGCCCGCTCCCGGGGGACTCGCACACATCTCTGGAGAGTTTCTCATAATAAAGGTAACTTTCCACTCTGTATCCTGTTCACAGCAAAACTAACTAACTACATTTAAGCATGTCTGTAAGAGACAAAAGTTAACCCATCATGCACCTTCGCCATCAGAAACACAAACTCCATTCTCATTACACTGTATGCAAAGAATCAATATTGAAGTTAAGGAGGGTCGCTGCTATCATTAGCTACAAGCTCCGTAGCTCTTCCTAACGCAAGTTTAAGTCCTCTTGCTCTATACTAAGACAATGGTCTTTAAAATCTTCTGCAAACTTTTCTAACATTGCCACTATACTCGTTCAGCTCTTCTTTAACAAAATGTGTCGGAGACTGCGAGTTGGTTTTGAGCTGTATTGTACTTTGCTACCTTTTTAAATGACTAATTTAACCCAAAGGGGTGTTAATTCCTAGGCGGGTTTTAACCTGGCCGCTGATAACTCAATCATGTCCAACTGGGGTGTTCATTGTAAAAGCCCAAACTGGTTGAAGACTTTTTATTTTAATATCCAATGTGTAGAAGAAGCTGGATGGACATCTTTAGCTGAGGCTTTTAAAACGCTGATCCTTAACATGTTGCAGTTCACGCAAGAGTTAATGATCAGATATCACAAAACAAGATTGAAATCCCATAAAATAATGTTAAGATATGAACATATTGAAGACTGCAGTAACTTGGGGACTCTCGCTCACTGGAGTTTAGTTGCAGCTGCGTTCGTTTGTCACTGACTACATACGTCAGATCAGTGACATTGGATCAATCCAAAGGGGAAAATAGGTTATGCTTGCTTAAATCTACCACAAAAGCTCTATTCACGAACCATTGTTAAGGTGCTTATTCCCACAGTGCCTTTGTTGGGACTGCTAAAGAAAGCTAAGGGTATTATGGCCTGTTCTCCAATTCCCACACTTCATTCACGTTAACGAACCTTGGACATCCTCCAAGGTTATTTCTGGTCAGCAATGTAAATACTAAACAGGGCCGGCCAGTCTTTTATGTCCGAGTGCACTACAGATCACACCGTGCACAGTACTCTGATACCTCAGTTCAATGGCCTATCTTTCAGTGCATTTTCCATATTTACTTGTTGTTTTTTTTTCTCTTAGCGGAGCTACGATTTGGCGTCGTTTCAAGGCATTTCCTTGGCTTTCACTTTCCCGAGGCCTTATAGTGGCAGCATTGTAAATGTATAACTAAGACATTCCTCTGCTTCGCTCTTTACCCATGCAGAGATGGTATAACAGAGAATAAAAGGTGTAGTTCGTTTATATTTTATCCCGTTATACGTTGTTAAATGATAATGATACTTTGTAGGTTGTGATACCTTGCAATGAATCAATATAACCTTGTTCAATTGATTTCTTCTGCAATCGCTTTCGGGAGTGCCGATGTCTCTTCATTAGATGCGATCTCTAAGCTGAATATGGGAGGATTGAAGAGGGAATCCCTTCCAGGACCAAAGTATACCAATTTCCGTGATATATTTAATATGTCCCCCTAGGTAATTGATACACTTTTTTTTAACTCAAATCTGAGATCTATGTAGCACTGTTTCCCCTGCCCTCTGGGAGATTTACTGCTGTTGCTACTGTGTGGTGGAGACCTGAGCTGTCTGCGTTGTAATGGAGACCAGGACAGACTTTTGATGTCATCTTAGTTCAGTGTCAGCGCCTCCAGCTTCAGTGGGTATCCTGGAAGTACCAGGAGCAGTTCCCTGTGAAGCACTTTCACACACCTTCTCCAGACAGGTGTATAATAGAACAAGGGGATCTTTATTCCAGCAGTCACTGCATGATGGTCTTACAGCGGTGCAAGGTCTCAGAGGCTCCAGGTCTCTGGATGATGCTTGACCCCAGCTAGTACAGGGTCTCCTCTCTCAGATCAGATGTTCCCCCAGCCCCAGGGACTTGAGGTGGGCACACTCATCCCGCGATGGGAGAGATTCATAGCCCTGTTGCTCTCTTCCTCTTCCAGAGCAGGACTGGGTACATTTGGCACTGCCCCTCATCAGGAACCAGAAGGGACGGGCTCATGGTCTAAACCTATCCCTGACAGTCTTACACAGACCATGAGTCACCACCTTACTTCTGTCCATCGGAGAGGAGCATGTGGGGGGGGGGAGGTCACAAGCCCACAGAATTAACCCCTTACAGCCTGCAGCTAGCAGGAACTTACGTAACATGGAGGGGATAGACAGGCAGAATAGACATACCCTGTTACATCTATGAGTATTTTTATTCTTTAAAGTTAGATTTGGGAGGGTTTTGTTTTCCTCTGGCTGCTCCATTTTGTGTAATGTCACTGTTGTTCAGCGGCTGTTCGTACAGCCACCTCCCCTTACTTTATTGGTTCTCGGATAAGGGGAAAGAAAACACGTGATTGGCAAACACTTCCCCATTCAGAGCCCTTTAAGAAATTCAACTGGCTGACTTGTGTGGGATTGCACCTTTCAATACTAAGCGCATGAGGTTCATCACAGCAGTGGTCTTAATGATGTGTTCAGAAGATTAGCATACTGTAGCTGGGATACTGTCCTCTAATGTATTCATCGATAGCTGAGATGGTGAGAGGTTATATCATCCTGAGAAACAATTATCCACAGAGGCTCCTGTGCTTCAGACACAACACGTTATGCCAGTAGTATGGATAAGTAATTTTAAGTCCAGATCCTCTTTATCCAGAGAATACATGTGATATATAAATAGGTGGCACTTTGTGGGAAGAATAGTGCCTAGTGATGACTCAATCGGATCAGCACATACACAAAAATGTGGCACAATAAACACCTCCCATAATAAAGAAATTGGAGTTGATTGCATAACTCAAGGTGGTAAAAAGGGCTAACTCACATAGTTTCAGAGTGCCCATTATCCATCCTTGGAATCCGTGGAGGTCCATCGGTATGCAGAGTCCTTTGTAGATGGTAATTAATAGTAGAAAGGAGGAGTAACAAAGCCCAAACAATATTCAGCGGGCAGAAAAAATTATGATCAAGAGGGGACTGACATAAAAAATTTTTTTATTAGATCACATATGACCAAAATCGGGGTAAAAACACGCCAGCGCGTTTCGCGCACAATGCGCTTTCTCATGGTGATAAAGCGCATTATGTTCGAAACGCATAGGTGCATTTTTTTACCCCGATTTTGGTCATATGTGATCTAATAAATTATTTTTTTATGGCATTGCCCTCTTGATTATTATTTATCTGCCCGCTATATATTGATTACGCTCCGTTACTCCTTCACCATTTTACTATTAATATCCTGAGGAAGGTGTATTGTGCTCAGATTACGACTCTCCAGATGAAGGGACAGTTGGTCAAGAAACACGTTGTAAGAGGAGTGGTATAAAATAGCCTCATACGCCTGTTATTTCACTTATGTGAATACTGTTATCTAGCCATTTTACAGACATGTGAGTTGACATCTCTCTTTTTCTGAGTGCTTGTTACTAAATGATGTTTTTGTTTTCATTGGCAGTGATAGACCTACATCTATCCATCATTAAATACACATCATTCTAAACATGCGATTATATACAATAATACACACTGAGACCTATATCTACTGATCATTATCAGAGATCACAGCATATATACACCTCTGCATTTCTTGGATGAGTAGAGTAGAAATTCTGGGCTTGTATGTTTAGACACGCAACTAAAATAGTTTAAAAAAGGTCTTACATACACTACAGGGATTCTTTACTATATTCTTTTATTCTTCTCTGTCACTGTATATAGTTATCACTACTTGTCACCATAATTTTGGATGTAATAAAATTGTATTATTTTAGTTTAACTGCTAATCCTGATGTCTCACTGACAGCCTTGCAGACATACTTTCTGCCGGACCATTGTGGTCCAATATATCATTATAATAGCATTGAATGTAACTATTTGGAGGATCCTTTTGATCCTACTTGGATAAGAACTTTGTTTACTGAAGAAGATAAGAACATTACAAAGTGCTTGAGACTTCATTCCACCGACCCTTTGGCCTCCCAGCAGCCCGGATTTTAATCCTGACGACTAAAAAATCAGGGGCAGCATGCAAGAACGAGTCTACAGGGAGAAGATACGAGTTGTTGATGAGCTGTGACAATGTTTCGTTAAGGAGTGGGAGACAGCTGGATCTAGTCGTCAGGCTGGCGTTTCGGCAGATGGAGGACATTTTCAATACACACTTTCAATGATACTTTGAACTCAAACTTTATAGTAATCTTAGTTTTTCAGATTAGATTACAACAGTTTAATACATTAACGAGCTACGAAGGAAAAACTCCTATTTCTCTTTTAATGAACATGAACCTGCCGCAGTGTATCTGGTACTTGTTGACATAATACAGTGACATCAATGTAGTTAACATCAGTTGATTGTCTACATTGTGCTTTTTATACAGGCGATCCTCGGTTATCTGCCGGAATCCATACCACAATTGGCCATAAAATAGCGGACCGTCGGATTGCGGATCTAATGTTAATCCGCGACAGTGAGTGTCGGATAATCAGCATCGGAGAATGCGTTCAGCGGAATGTATTAGCTAGGGTCGGATAAGCCGTTCCAACATCAGAGAATGCGTCCAGCGGAATGTATTAGCTAGGGTCGGATAATCCGTTCCAACATCGGAGAATGCGTTCAGCGGAATGTATTAGCTAGGGTCGGATAATCCGTTCCAACATCGGAGAATGCGTTCAGCGGAATGTATTAGCTAGGGTCGGATAATCCGTTCCAACATCGGAGAATCCGTTCAGCGGAATGTATTAGCTAGGGTCGGATAATCCGTTCCAACATTGGAGAATCCGTTCAGCGGAATGTATTAGCTAGGGTCGGATAATCCGTTCCAACATCGGAGAATGCGTTCAGCGGAATGTATTAGCTAGGGTCGGATAATCCGTTCCAACATCGGAGAATGCGTTCAGCGTAATGTATTAGCTAGGGTCGGATAATCCGTTCCAACATCGGAGAATGCGTTCAGCGGAATGTATTAGCTAGGGTCGGATAATCCGTTCCAACATTGGAGAATCCGTTCAGCGGAATGTATTAGCTAGGGTCGGATAATCCGTTCCAACATCGGAGAATCAGCTAGGGTTGGATAATCCGTTCCAACATCGGAGAATGCGTTCAGCGGAATGTATTAGCTAGAGTCGGATAATCCGTTCCAACATCGGAGAATGCGTTCAGCGGAATCTATTAGCTAGGTTCGGATAATCCGTTCCAACATCGGAGAATGCGTTCAGCGGAATGTATTAGCTAGGGTCGGATAATCCGTTCCAACATTGGAGAATCCGTTCAGCGGAATGTATTAGCTAGGGTCGGATAATCCGTTCCAACATCGGACAATGCGTTTAGCGGAATTTATTAGCTAGGGTCGGATAATCCGTTCCAACATTTGAGAATCCGTTCAGCGGAATGTATTAGCTAGGGTCGGATAAGCCGTTCCAACATCGGAGAATGCGTTCAGCGGAATGTATTAGCTAGGGTCCGATAATCCGTTCCAACAACGGAGAATGCGTTCAGCGGAATGTATTAACTAGGGTCGGATAATCCGTTCCAACATCGGAGAATGCGTTCAGCGGAATGTATTAGCTAGGGTCGGATAATCCGTTCCAACATTGGAGAATCCGTTCAGCGGAATGTATTAGCTAAGGTCCGATAATCCGTTCCAACATCGGAGAATGCGTTCAGCGGAATGTATTAGCTAGGGTCCGATAATCCGTTCCAACATCGGAGAATGCGTTCAGCGGAATGTATTAGCTAGGGTCGGATAAGCTGTTCGATGGATAATGGACAGTCGGCTAGCAAGGACCACCTGTATAGTGTTAGGCTTCGGGGCGCGCTGAGCCGTGCTCCTGCTCTGCCTCGCCTGCTCAAGCTGGTGCTTTTTTGCGTCCTGGCAGGCGAGGCAGTGAGCGCACTTTGGGGGCGGGTGCAAAGGCGTGGCGGGATGCGGGGCTAGTCCCTCACTCCCATTGGATGTTTGCGGTCACGTGACCGCTCCTCCGCTCCCCTCAGCGCGGAAATTTAAACCTGCCTGTCTCCTGAAATTTTCTGAGCCTCCGCACGCATGCGGAAGCGGCTCCTAAAGCCGCGCTGATTACAGATGCAGGGGGTAAGTACACCTGCTCAGCGCAGCTCAGCGGGGTCTGCTTTACCATGTCCCAGGCCTTAATCTCCATACTGTAACCGACCTACAATTGTGCACATTTTCATGGGGTTTGAGCGAGAAATAAATAAGACATGATGAAAAACTAAAAGGGAAAGGGGGAGGGGGGTTTCCTTAACACAGTGTATATGGTGCACAGGTAGAGGTAACATTGCAGCTGTGGGTAGGAACTTCCCCCCTCTGCTTAAGCTGCTTATGGTGCGCTGATAAATGCTTTAAGAAGCGAGGAGGGCACTGTGGCCTTGATAAAGGTTGCATGTGTCCTCCTCTTCACTTCTTCCGGCGAGCTATTCTCCGGGGACGTCCAGGAAAGTCCCCGTTGATCGGGAGCACTGGTATTTTTTTTTGTTACTTTATGTTTAAACTAGGTGTGTCTGGGAAACCAGCAAGAAGGGCCTGCCGCTCAACCTAATGTAGAAGGAACTTCTGGGAAATGTCTGGGAAACCAGCAAGAAGGGCCTGCCGCTCAACCTAATGTAGAAGGAACTTCTGGGAAATGTCTGGGAAACCAGCAAGAAGGGCCTGCCGCTCAACCTAATGTAGAAGGAACTTCTGGGAAATGTCTGGGAAACCAGCAAGAAGGGCCTGCCGCTCAACCTAATGTAGAAGGAACTTCTGGGAAATGTCTGGGAAACCAGCAAGAAGGGCCTGCCGCTCAACCTAATGTAGAAGGAACTTCTGGGAAATGTCTGGGAAACTCCTACTTTGTTACCTGATGAATACAGTCCCGTACGTCTTCTTTTCATTGGGAACTAGTAATTAGCACAGGAGAGGAGCAGTATGTATCAGAGCTCTGTCACTAAGTAGCTGATGGAGTGTGGACAAGCTACGATACAGGCCAGGTGTACAGTATATCCACTTCCTCTGCACTAGAGAGAGACAGCGGGCTGCTGGAGCGGAGCCTGTTGTATTCGATGATAATGCAAAGCAATGGTGTTCATGTTATCTACTTTGTCTTTCTGAACTACTCATTATGTGGTCTATTCCTTTGCACAACAGATGATTTTGTTGCTAGATAAATAAATAATATGTATTTTAGTTCAAATAAACACAGTTGCCATTGTCAATTCATTGTCTGTTGGTGCATCTGGAACAACAAAGCTTGATGCAAACATCTCCTATGGGAGGCTGTGCTATTGATTCCGCGAGGCCGCGGTTTCCTGGAGGGATCTGTGAGATGAGCTGTATGATAGCTACGTGCAAACATCTTCCCTCCTCTCCGTCACATCTATAGCAGACATTGACCTGCGACTAGTGCGCAATTATATCGCTTAATGCTGAATTTTCAAGATCGCAAAGTCAAACAGAAATTGAGTTTTTTTATGGTAGTGTAAAGGTAGGTGACAGTCAGAATTTTAGTTCAGAGTGTAAAGGTAGGTGACAGTCAGTATTTTAGGAAAGTGTAAAGGTAGGTGACAGTCGGTATTTTAGGATAGAGTGTAAAGGTAGGTGACAGTCGGTATTTTAGGATAGAGTTTAAAGGTAGGTGACAGTCAGTATTTTAGGATAGAGTATAAAGGTAGGTGACAGTCGGTATTTTAGGATAGAGTTTAAAGGTAGGTGACAGTCAGTATTTTAGGATAGAGTATAAAGGTAGGTGACAGTATTTTAGGAGAGAGTGTACAGGTAGGTGAAAGTCAGTATTTTAGGATAGAGGGTAAATGTAGGTGTCAGTATTTTAGGATATTGTAAAGGTAGGCGAGTCAGTATTTTAGGATAGGGTGTAAAGTTAGGTGACAGTCAGTATTTTAGGGTACGGTGTAAAGGTAGGTGACAGCCAGTATTTTAGGGTAGGGTGTAAAGGTTGGTGACAGCCAGTATTTTAGGGTAGGGTGTAAAGGTAGGTGACAGTCAGCAGCCTAACAACAAACACTGCCTTAGTGCAGGACTGAAACATTGGGAATGGAATAAAAATGTTTGTCTTTTTGTTCCCGAATCCCAGGAATTCCGAAACAGGTGCAGGGGCGAGTTGTGGGCATTTATCCCCTTGCATTCCTTAGTGCTTAGTAAATCAATGTATTGTAATGCCTTGCTAGCTTCTTCTGCATGGAAGGAGTTACAGTAGTTTAGTGTTTGTTTATTACGTTCTTAATTACCCGCACCGTCATTACTAATGTGGCTAATAAAAGTTAGGGCTTTTTTTGTAATCCAACCAGGCCTTATGGGTCATTTTGTTTTTCTATTTTTCAGCCATGATATAGATAGCCAAATTACTCTTAGTATCTAGAAACACCGGAGGGGATTGGCGGACAGCCAAAAAAGCCAAAACAGCACTCACAACTCACCGGGTAAGGGCAGGTTAAAAATGGTTTAATTAAACTACATAAAAAACATAAAGGGAACACAAAACAAAAAGGGGTTCTCCTCCCACGCGTTTCACGCTATCGTAGCGCTTTCTCAATATATATACTACACTACACCTGCACATTAACGCTGCTGCTTCTATGCCATCTCATTCTGGACTATATATTATTTGAACATGATTTTGTTCATTAATACAGCTAAGCTGTCTTGGGAGCTATGAATAGTTTCTCTGTCAAACATTACTCTTAGTATCTGCCTGAAATAGATGAACAGAAAACTGCGAAGCAGAGGCACGTTATTCTCTTAGTGCTGACCGTATTAAGTCATTTTAATGAATAATCTCTGCTTTCTATAGATATCTTTTGCTTTGCAAAGTATGTTATTCAAGGGAACAATCACCTTTCTCTGATAATAAAAAAAAAGCTGCTTAATGGTTGGTTGAATATCTCACCTGAGAGAAGCTTACTCTCCTGCTCCGTTATCTTTATGAGGCATACCTTTCCTTTTATATAAGCCCATGTAAATCCTGCGAGTGTCTTCTCTGAATTCCAGTTCACATGTAAGGAATATTTACAGGTCTCAAAATCTTGCCAATTGAATTCATGACCCGGACAGACTACTCCAGAGGATGACCCACAAAATGTCATTCAGTTTATTGATATTGTAGTAACAAGCTCTGTCCATTGATGTAGGGGGAAGGACTGTAGTTAGGAAGCATAGACAATTTTTTTTCAGATCGACAGTGGCATGTGTCCCATTAACCTGGCTCCATCAAGTGGCAACATACAATAATGTGTGTGCAATAACCATATTACAGCAAATACAAGGTATTAATCTTAGGGGTAGATCCACAAATGTTAGTTATATCAGGTCTCACCTTGCCGTGTGGTAATTTCGTGTTATTAACACGTAAATGCGCTTATTTTACAACATTGATGTACGCAGATTACTTACCCTTTTAATACTAATATTGATTACTTTGATATACTTCACCATTTGCGTCTTGCGCTTTTTTTGTGTTTTTATTTCTCATAATGTGACGTTGCCTAAAACCGTATGTATCCCCCCCCCCCCCCCCTCGAGGACTACTGGTTAGTATAAGGGGTTAGCAGCCTTAATGAGTTAACTGTGTGGGATCACTCAGGTTACTCCCCATCATGTATTGTATGTGTAGCCCCCTGTAAACAGCACGGGCTATATATCTTTCTCCTACTGTGGTAAGTCCTGTTAATGGCAAGCACCAGTAGTAATCATGGGTATTTCCCTGCTTCAAGCCCTGCCTTGAGTGATAGATGCAGGCCCCTGACTCTGCTACAGGCATGAGACAGAGGGGAGGTCCTGCTGACATCATGAGGGGTGGGGCTGACTAAACTTAGTTGCTGTTCCTGTCTGTGTGCAGCTCAGTTAGTGTTGGAGTGTCTGACTGGACAGTCAGACAGAGTAAGTTAGCTACGTTCCTGTGGAGTAGGGCCTAGTTAGCAATAGGTGGACCAGTGCCCCTCACCCTGCTTAGGGGGTGAGGGAAGAGCTAGCCCCACCCTGAGCGCCCTGAGCTGGGGGTGGAGGCATGGAGCAAAGACCCCACAGACCATCCTGTCGGAGTACACATTTGGAGGGAAGGAGAGGAGGAGAGAAGCCTGTACATACATTTGGAGTGCTGTGTGTACTGGGTTGCTGTGTGCTGCCTTGCTGCTGTTGCAAGAGAATAAAGAGACATTGCCGCATTTACCAGAGACTGTGTGTGATTCTGGAGCACCCCCTGGGACCAGGGATATTTCTTCTATAAGGGTCCTACCCCATATTCCTGGGAGTTATAGAGGATGAAGGCGCTGCACCACCACTAAACACAATGAGGCAACTACCCCAGAAGCCTGGTCCTGGCTCCCCAACAACATCGCGGGAAGCTCAGGCCCTCCTGTTCCTCACAGGTACGCACCACCAAAGCACATGTAGCCAGCCCTCACTACACCCTAGATATAGCATCTGTGTCTGGGGGGGGGGGGGAATATGGGTTACATATGTCTTTATTTATATAGCGCCAAAGGTGTACTCGGCGCTTCACAAAGAATACAGTACAGGGAATTGTAATTATACAATAAGTGCAGCGAAATCAGACAATAGGAAAGGAAATCATGTGATGCAGAATGACTATCCAGAAAATCCTCTTCTTTGCATGTCTTGTGACCAGTGATGTCACTTGATCTATATAACGGAATATAGATCCTTCTAATGTTCTAGGAAAAGGTTCCTCAGAGTTCAGACTGAAGCCTCCCCGTGAGTCCTGTAAATAGGTCTGTGAGTAGTTATGTGTATTAAGAAGTGTCTTGTCACCATTCAATGTTTTCAGTTAACTAACGTGCCTTATATAGTTAGAATGCTTAGGCTTTATGGGGCCCAAGGCAGCATGCTGACAGCAGGGCACCCTTTAAACAAAGGGGGACTTACCTTGACTAGCAACCCTCCCCCGGCAGCGATGCAGTCGTGGCGTCATGTCACATTGCCATAGTCACGTGACGCCGCTACAGGAGGCATCCCGCTCCGGAAAAGGAAGAAACAAAAAATGCCCGCACACACTTACCTCTCTCTGCCGGTCCAGGGCCCCCCTCTTCTCTTTACTCCTGTCGGTTGAAGGATCCAACTTCCGACTGGAGAAGCTGGAGTGGAGGGGGCCCCCACACTCCCTCCTCCGGAAAGTTGGATCCGGTGCCGAGAGGAGGGAACGCGGCGCCTTGCCCTGGTTGGAACCCCTTAGTAATGGCCCAACATTGTTCTCTGGTCAGAAGAGGAGTATGTGCTCAGCAGGGAGTTCTTTGAGTAGATGATCCGGAGCATAATCGGATTGGCCCCACTGGTCCTAAGTAAAACTCGTGCACCGAAACGGGATAGTGATCCCAGAGAATAGTGTGCGTGTCCCAACAAGGGTCCACCTGAGATGGGGCATTATTGAAACTATGCAGCAGATTGCCACTGGAACAATACTAAGGGAAACACGCATAATTACCTCGACAGCGTCGGAGTGAGAGCTTCAGGGGAAGAAGCACAGAGTAACCATATTTTTTTACACCAGTTAATGTCTGAAGTGAAGCCTGTTTTTGTATGGCGAGCATTATCAGCGGATGTTAATAAAGTGTATGGCGAGCATTATCAGCGGATGTTAAAGTGTATGGCGAGCATTATCAGCGGATGTTAAAGTGTATGGCGAGCATTATCAGCGGATGTTAAAGTGTATGGCGAGCATTATCAGCGGATGATAATAAAGTGTATGGCGAGCATTATCAGCGGATGTTAAAGTGTATGGCGAGCATTATCAGCGGATGATAATAAAGTGTATGGCGAGCATTATCAGCGGATGTTAAAGTGTATGGCGAGCATTATCAGCGGATGTTAAAGTGTATGGCGAGCATTATCAGCGGATGATAATAAAGTGTATGGCGAGCATTATCAGCGGATGTTAAAGTGTATGGCGAGCGTTATCAGCAGATGTTAATAAAGTGTATGGCGAGCATTATCAGCGGATGATAATAAAGTGTATGGCGAGCATTATCAGCGGATGATAATAAAGTGTATGGCGAGTATTATCAGCGGATGTTAATAAAGTGTATGGCGAGCATTATCAGCGGATGATAATAAAGTGTATGGCGAGCATTATCAGCGGATGATAATAAAGTGTATGGCGAGCATTATCAGCGGATGATAATAAAGTGTATGGCGAGCATTATCAGCGGATGATAATAAAGTGTATGGCGAGCATTATCAGCGGATGTTAAAGTGTATGGCGAGTATTATCAGCGGATGTTAAAGTGTATGGCGAGCATTATCAGCGGATGATAATAAAGTGTATGGCGAGCATTATCAGCGGATGATAATAAAGTGTATGGCGAGCATTATCAGCGGATGTTAAAGTGTATGGCGAGCATTATCAGCGGATGTTAAAGTGTATGGCGAGCATTATCAGCGGATGTTAATAAAGTGTATGGCGAGCATTATCAGCGGATGATAATAAAGTGTATGGCGAGCATTATCAGCGGATGTTAAAGTGTATGGCGAGCATTATCAGCGGATGTTAAAGTGTATGGCGAGCATTATCAGCCGGATGTTAAAGTGTATGGCGAGCATTATCAGCGGATGTTAAAGTGTATGGCGAGCATTATAGCGGATGTTAAAGTGTATGGCGAGCATTATAGCGGATGTTAAAGTGTATGGCGAGTATTATCAGCAGATGTTAATAATGTGTATGGCGGCGTTATCAGCGGATGTTAAAGTGTATGGCGAGTATTATCAGCGGATTTTAATAAAGTGTATGGCGAGCATTATCAGCGGATGTTAATAAAGTGTATGGCGAGCATTATCAGCGGATGTTAAAGTGTATGGCGAGTATTATCAGCGGATGTTAAAGTGTATGGCGAGCATTATCAGCGGATGTTAAAGTGTATGGCGAGCATTATCAGCGGATGTTAAAGTGTATGGCGAGCATTATCAGCGTATGTTAAAGTGTATGGCGAGCATTATCAGCGGATGTTAAAGTGTATGGCGAGCATTATCAGCGGATGTTAAAGTGTATGGCGAGCATTATCAGCGGATGTTAAAGTGTATGGCGAGCATTATCAGCGTATGTTAAAGTGTATGGCGAGCATTATCAGCGGATGTTAAAGTGTATGGCGAGCATTATCAGCGGATGTTAAAGTGTATGGCGAGCATTATCAGCGGATGATAATAAAGTGTATGGCGAGCATTATCAGCGGATGTTAAAGTGTATGGCGAGCATTATCAGCGGATGTTAATAAAGTGTATGGCAAGTATTATCAGCGGATGTTAAAGTGTATGGCGAGCGTTATCAGCGGATGTTAATAAAGTGTATGGCGAGCATTATCAGCGGATGTTAATAAAGTGTATGGCGAGCATTATCAGCGGATGTTAAAGTGTATGGCGAGCATTATCAGCGGATGTTAAAGTGTATGGCGAGCATTATCAGCGGATGTTAAAGTGTATGGCGAGCATTATCAGCGGATGATAATAAAGTGTATGGCGAGCATTATCAGCGGATGTTAATAAAGTGTATGGCGAGCATTATCAGCGGATGTTAAAGTGTATGGCGAGCGTTATCAGCGGATGTTAAAGTGTATGGCGAGCATTATCAGCGGATGTTAAAGTGTATGGCGAGCATTATCAGCGGATGTTAATAAAGTGTATGGCGAGCATTATCAGCGGATGTTAAAGTGTATGGCGAGCATTATCAGCGGATGTTAAAGTGTATGGCGAGCATTATCAGCGGATGATAATAAAGTGTATGGCGAGCATTATCAGCGGATGTTAAAGTGTATGGCGGCATTATCAGCGGATGTTAAAGTGTATGGCGAGTATTATCAGCGGATGATAATAAAGTGTATGGCGAGCATTATCAGCGGATGTTAAAGTGTATGGCGAGCATTATCAGCGGATGTTAATAAAGTGTATGGCGAGCATTATCAGCGGATGATAATAAAGTGTATGGCGAGCATTATCAGCGGATGTTAAAGTGTATGGCGAGCATTATCAGCGGATGATAATAAAGTGTATGGCGAGCATTATCAGCGGATGTTAAAGTGTATGGCGGCATTATCAGCGGATGTTAAAGTGTATGGCGAGTATTATCAGCGGATGTTAAAGTGTATGGCGAGCATTATCAGCGGATGTTAATAAAGTGTATGGCGAGCATTATCAGCAGATGATAATAAAGTGTATGGCGAGCATTATCAGCGGATGTTAATAAAGTGTATGGCGAGCATTATCAGCGGATGTTAAAGTGTATGGCGAGCATTATCAGCGGATGATAATAAAGTGTATGGCGAGCATTATCAGCGGATGTTAAAGTGTATGGCGGCATTATCAGCGGATGTTAAAGTGTATGGCGAGTATTATCAGCGGATGTTAAAGTGTATGGCGAGCATTATCAGCGGATGTTAATAAAGTGTATGGCGAGCATTATCAGCGGATGATAATAAAGTGTATGGCGAGCATTATCAGCGGATGTTAATAAAGTGTATGGCGAGCATTATCAGCGGATGTTAAAGTGTATGGCGAGTATTATCAGCCGGATGTTAAAGTGTATGGCGAGCATTATCAGCGGATGTTAAAGTGTATGGCGAGCATTATCAGCGGATGATAATAAAGTGTATGGCGAGCATTATCAGCAGATGTTAATAATGTGTATGGCGAGCATTATCAGCGGATGTTAAAGTGTATGGCGAGCATTATCAGCGGATGATAATAAAGTGTATGGCGAGTATTATCAGCGGATGTTAAAGTGTATGGCGAATATTATCAGCGGATTTTAATAAAGTGTATGGCGAGTATTATCAGCGGATGTTAAAGTGTATGGCGAGCGTTATCAGCGGATGTTAATAATGTGTATGGCGAGCATTATCAGCGGATGATAATAAAGTGTATGGCGAGTATTATCAGCGGATGTTAAAGTGTATGGCGAGCGTTATCAGCGGATTTTAATAAAGTGTATGGCGAGCATTATCAGCAGATGTTAATAATGTGTATGGCGAGCATTATCAGCGGATGTTAAAGTGTATGGCGAATATTATCAGCGGATTTTAATAAAGTGTATGGCGAGCATTATCAGCGGATGTTAAAGTGTATGGCGAATATTATCAGCGGATTTTAATAAAGTGTATGGCGAGCATTATCAGCGGATGTTAATAAAGTGTATGGCGAGCATTATCAGCGGATGTTAATAAAGTGTATGGCGAGCATTATCAGCGGATGATAATAAAGTGTATGGCGAGTATTATCAGCGGATGTTAAAGTGTATGGCGAGCGTTATCAGCGGATGTTAAAGTGTATGGCGAGCATTATCAGCGGATGTTAAAGTGTATGGCGAGCATTATCAGCGGATGTTAAAGTGTATGGCGAGCATTATCAGCGGATGTTAATAAAGTGTATGGCAAGTATTATCAGCGGATGTTAAAGTGTATGGCGAGCATTATCAGCGGATGATAAAGTGTATGGCGAGTATTATCAGCGGATGTTAATAAAGTGTATGGCAAGTATTATCAGCGGATGTTAAAGTGTATGGCGAGCATTATCAGCGGATGATAAAGTGTATGGCGAGCATTATCAGCGGATGTTAATAAAGTGTATGGCAAGTATTATCAGCGGATGTTAAAGTGTATGGCGAGCATTATCAGCGGATGATAAAGTGTATGGCGAGCATTATCAGCGGATGTTAATAAAGTGTATGGCAAGTATTATCAGCGGATGTTAAAGTGTATGGCGAGCATTATCAGCGGATGATAAAGTGTATGGCGAGCATTATCAGCGGATGTTAAAGTGTATGGCGAGCATTATCAGCGGATGATAAAGTGTATGGCGAGTATTATCAGCGGATGTTAATAAAGTGTATGGCGAGCATTATCAGCGGATGATAATAAAGTGTATGGCGAGCATTATCAGCGGATGATAATAAAGTGTATGGCGAGCATTATCAGCGGATGTTAATAAAGTGTATGGCGAGCATTATCAGCGGATGTTAATAAAGTGTATGGCGAGCATTATCAGCGGATGTTAATAAAGTGTATGGCGAGCATTATCAGCGGATGTTAATAAAGTGTATGGCGAGCATTATCAGCGGATGATAATAAAGTGTATGGCGAGCATTATCAGCGGATGATAATAAAGTGTATGGCGAATATTATCAGCGGATGTTAAAGTGTATGGCGAGCATTATCAGCGGATGTTAAAGTGTATGGCGAGCATTATCAGCGGATGTTAATAAAGTGTATGGCGAGCATTATCAGCGGATGTTAATAAAGTGTATGGCGAGCATTATCAGCGGATGTTAATAAAGTGTATGGCGAGCATTATCAGCGGATGATAATAAAGTGTATGGCGAGCATTATCAGCGGATGTTAAAGTGTATGGCGAATATTATCAGCGGATGTTAAAGTGTATGGCGAGCATTATCAGCGGATGTTAAAGTGTATGGCGAATATTATCAGCGGATGTTAAAGTGTATGGCGAGCATTATCAGCCGGATGTTAATAAAGTGTATGGCGAATATTATCAGCGGATGTTAAAGTGTATGGCGAGTATTATCAGCGGATGTTAATAAAGTGTATGGCGAATATTATCAGCGGATGTTAAAGTGTATGGCGAGTATTATCAGCGGATGTTAAAGTGTATGGCGAGCATTATCAGCGGATGTTAAAGTGTATGGCGAGCATTATAAGCGGATGTTAAAGTGTATGGCGAGCATTATCAGCGGATGTTAAAGTGTATGGCGAGCATTATCAGCGGATGTTAAAGTGTATGGCGAGCATTATCAGCGGATGTTAATAAAGTGTATGGCGAGCATTATAAGCGGATGTTAAAGTGTATGGCGAGCATTATCAGCGGATGTTAAAGTGTATGGCGAGCATTATCAGCGGATGATAATAAAGTGTATGGCGAGCATTATCAGCGGATGTTAATAAAGTGTATGGCGAATATTATCAGCGGATGTTAAAGTGTATGGCGAGCATTATCAGCGGATGTTAATAAAGTGTATGGCGAGCATTATCAGCGGATGTTAATAAAGTGTATGGCGAATATTATCAGCGGATGTTAAAGTGTATGGCGAGCATTATCAGCGGATGATAATAAAGTGTATGGCGAGCATTATCAGCGGATGATAATAAAGTGTATGGCGAGCATTATCAGCGGATGTTAAAGTGTATGGCGAGCATTATCAGCGGATGTTAATAAAGTGTATGGCGAATATTATCAGCGGATGTTAAAGTGTATGGCGAGCATTATCAGCGGATGATAATAAAGTGTATGGCGAGCATTATCAGCGGATGATAATAAAGTGTATGGCGAGCATTATCAGCGGATGTTAAAGTGTATGGCGAGCATTATCAGCGGATGTTAAAGTGTATGGCGAGCATTATCAGCGGATGTTAAAGTGTATGGCGAGCATTATCAGCGGATGATAATAAAGTGTATGGCGAGCATTATCAGCGGATGATAATAAAGTGTATGGCGAGCATTATCAGCGGATGTTAAAGTGTATGGCGAGCATTATCAGCGGATGTTAAAGTGTATGGCGAGCATTATCAGCGGATGTTAAAGTGTATGGCGAGCATTATCAGCGGATGTTAATAAAGTGTATGGCGAGCATTATAAGCGGATGTTAAAGTGTATGGCGAGCATTATCAGCGGATGTTAAAGTGTATGGCGAGTATTATCAGCGGATGTTAAAGTGTATGGCGAGCATTATCAGCGGATGTTAAAGTGTATGGCGAGCATTATCAGCGGATGTTAAAGTGTATGGCGAGCATTATCAGCGGATGTTAATAAAGTGTATGGCGAGCATTATCAGCGGATGTTAAAGTGTATGGCGAGTATTATAAGCGGATGTTAAAGTGTATGGCGAGCATTATCAGCGGATGTTAAAGTGTATGGCGAGCATTATCAGCGGATGTTAAAGTGTATGGCGAGTATTATCAGCGGATGTTAAAGTGTATGGCGAGCATTATCAGCGGATGATAATAAAGTGTATGGCGAGTATTATCAGCGGATGTTAAAGTGTATGGCGAGCGTTATCAGCGGATGTTAAAGTGTATGGCGAGCATTATCAGCGGATGTTAAAGTGTATGGCGAGCATTATCAGCGGATGTTACAGTGTATGACGAGCATTATCAGCGGATGTTAAAGTGTATGGCGAGCATTATCAGCGGATGATAATAAAGTGTATGGCGAGTATTATCAGCGGATGTTAAAGTGTATGGCGAGCGTTATCAGCGGATGTTAAAGTGTATGGCGAGCATTATCAGCGGATGTTAAAGTGTATGGCGAGCATTATCAGCGGATGTTAAAGTGTATGGCGAGCATTATCAGCGGATGTTAAAGTGTATGGCGAGCATTATCAGCGGATGTTAATAAAGTGTATGGCGAGCATTATCAGCGGATGATAAAGTGTATGGCGAGTATTATCAGCGGATGTTAATAAAGTGTATGGCGAGCATTATCAGCGGATGATAATAAAGTGTATGGCGAGCATTATCAGCGGATGATAATAAAGTGTATGGCGAGCATTATCAGCGGATGTTAATAAAGTGTATGGCGAGCATTATCAGCGGATGTTAAAGTGTATGGCGAGCGTTATCAGCGGATGTTAAAGTGTATGGCGAGCATTATCAGCGGATGTTAAAGTGTATGGCGAGCATTATCAGCGGATGTTAATAAAGTGTATGGCGAGCATTATCAGCGGATGTTAAAGTGTATGGCGAGCATTATCAGCGGATGTTAAAGTGTATGGCGAGCATTATCAGCGGATGTTAAAGTGTATGGCGGCATTATCACCGGATGTTAAAGTGTATGGCGAGTATTATCAGCGGATGATAATAAAGTGTATGGCGAGCATTATCAGCGGATGTTAATAAAGTGTATGGCGAGCATTATCAGCGGATGATAATAAAGTGTATGGCGAGCATTATCAGCGGATGTTAAAGTGTATGGCGGCATTATCAGCGGATGTTAAAGTGTATGGCGAGTATTATCAGCGGATGTTAAAGTGTATGGCGAGCATTATCAGCGGATGTTAAAGTGTATGGCGAGCATTATCAGCGGATGATAATAAAGTGTATGGCGAGCATTATCAGCGGATGTTAAAGTGTATGGCGGCATTATCAGCGGATGTTAAAGTGTATGGCGAGTATTATCAGCGGATGTTAAAGTGTATGGCGGCATTATCAGCGTATGTTAAAGTGTATGGCGAGTATTATCAGCGGATGTTAAAGTGTATGGCGAGCATTATCAGCGGTTGATAATAAAGTGTATGGCGAGCATTATCAGCGGATGTTAAAGTGTATGGCGAGCATTATCAGCGGATGTTAAAGTGTATGGCGAATATTATCAGCGGATTTTAATAAAGTGTATGGCGAGCATTATCAGCGGATGTTAATAAAGTGTATGGCGAGCATTATCAGCGGATGTTAATAAAGTGTATGGCGAGCATTATCAGCGGATGTTAAAGTGTATGGCGAGCATTATCAGCGGATGTTAATAAAGTGTATGGCGAGCATTATCAGCGGATGATAATAAAGTGTATGGCGAGTATTATCAGCGGATGTTAAAGTGTATGGCGAGCGTTATCAGCGGATGTTAAAGTGTATGGCGAGTATTATCAGCGGATGTTAAAGTGTATGGCGAGCATTATCAGCGGATGATAAAGTGTATGGCGAGTATTATCAGCGGATGTTAATAAAGTGTATGGCGAGCATTATCAGCGGATGATAATAAAGTGTATGGCGAGCATTATCAGCGGATGTTAAAGTGTATGGCGAGCATTATCAGCGGATGATAAAGTGTATGGCGAGTATTATCAGCGGATGTTAATAAAGTGTATGGCGAGCATTATCAGCGGATGATAATAAAGTGTATGGCGAGCATTATAGCGGATGATAATAAAGTGTATGGCGAGCATTATCAGCGGATGTTAATAAAGTGTATGGCGAGCATTATAGCGGATGATAATAAAGTGTATGGCGAGCATTATCAGCGGATGATAATAAAGTGTATGGCGAGCATTATCAGCGGATGATAATAAAGTGTATGGCGAGCATTATCAGCGGATGATAATAAAGTGTATGGCGAGCATTATCAGCGGATGTTAATAAAGTGTATGGCGAGCATTATCAGCGGATGTTAATAAAGTGTATGGTGAGCATTATCAGCGGATGATAATAAAGTGTATGGCGAGCATTATCAGCGGATGATAATAAAGTGTATGGCGAATATTATCAGCGGATGTTAAAGTGTATGGCGAGCATTATCAGCGGATGTTAAAGTGTATGGCGAGCATTATCAGCGGATGTTAAAGTGTATGGCGAGCATTATCAGCGGATGTTAAAGTGTATGGCGAGCATTATCAGCGGATGTTAATAAAGTGTATGGCGAGCATTATCAGCGGATGATAATAAAGTGTATGGCGAGTATTATCAGCGGATGATAATAAAGTGTATGGCGAGTATTATCAGCGGATGATAATAAAGTGTATGGCGAGTATTATCAGCGGATGATAATAAAGTGTATGGCGAGTATTATCAGCGGATGATAATAAAGTGTATGGCGAGCATTATCAGCGGATGTTAATAAAGTGTATGGCGAGCATTATCAGCGGATGTTAATAAAGTGTATGGCGAGCATTATCAGCGGATGTTAATAAAGTGTATGGCGAGCATTATCAGCGGATGATAATAAAGTGTATGGCGAGTATTATCAGCGGATGATAATAAAGTGTATGGCGAGTATTATCAGCGGATGTTAATAAAGTGTATGGCGAGCATTATCAGCGGATGATAATAAAGTGTATGGCGAGCATTATCAGCGGATGATAATAAAGTGTATGGCGAGCTTTATCAGCGGATGTTAAAGTGTATGGCGAGCATTATCAGCGGATGTTAATAAAGTGTATGGCGAGCATTATCAGCGGATGTTAAAGTGTATGGCGAGCATTATCAGCGGATGTTAAAGTGTATGGCGAGCATTATCAGCGGATGTTAAAGTGTATGGCGAGCATTATCAGCGGATGTTAAAGTGTATGGCGAGCATTATCAGCGGATGTTAATAAAGTGTATGGCGAGCATTATCAGCGGATGATAAAGTGTATGGCGAGCATTATCAGCGGATGTTAAAGTGTATGGCGAATATTATCAGCGGATGTTAAAGTGTATGGCGAGCATTATCAGCCGGATGTTAATAAAGTGTATGGCGAATATTATCAGCGGATGTTAAAGTGTATGGCGAGTATTATCAGCGGATGTTAATAAAGTGTATGGCGAATATTATCAGCGGATGTTAAAGTGTATGGCGAGTATTATCAGCGGATGTTAAAGTGTATGGCGAGCATTATCAGCGGATGTTAAAGTGTATGGCGAGCATTATAAGCGGATGTTAAAGTGTATGGCGAGCATTATCAGCGGATGTTAAAGTGTATGGCGAGCATTATCAGCGGATGTTAAAGTGTATGGCGAATATTATCAGCGGATGTTAAAGTGTATGGCGAGTATTATCAGCGGATGTTAAAGTGTATGGCGAGCATTATCAGCGGATGTTAATAAAGTGTATGGCGAGCATTATAAGCGGATGTTAAAGTGTATGGCGAGCATTATCAGCGGATGTTAAAGTGTATGGCGAGCATTATCAGCGGATGATAATAAAGTGTATGGCGAGCATTATCAGCGGATGTTAATAAAGTGTATGGCGAATATTATCAGCGGATGTTAAAGTGTATGGCGAGCATTATCAGCGGATGTTAATAAAGTGTATGGCGAGCATTATCAGCGGATGTTAAAGTGTATGGCGAGCATTATCAGCGGATGTTAAAGTGTATGGCGAGCATTATCAGCGGATGTTAAAGTGTATGGCGAGCATTATCAGCGGATGTTAATAAAGTGTATGGCGAGCATTATAAGCGGATGTTAAAGTGTATGGCGAGCATTATCAGCGGATGTTAAAGTGTATGGCGAGCATTATCAGCGGATGTTAAAGTGTATGGCGAGCATTATCAGCGGATGTTAAAGTGTATGGCGAGCATTATCAGCGGATGTTAATAAAGTGTATGGCGAGCATTATCAGCGGATGTTAAAGTGTATGGCGAGTATTATAAGCGGATGTTAAAGTGTATGGCGAGCATTATCAGCGGATGTTAAAGTGTATGGCGAGCATTATCAGCGGATGTTAAAGTGTATGGCGAGCATTATCAGCGGATGTTAAAGTGTATGGCGAGCATTATCAGCGGATGTTAAAGTGTATGGCGAGTATTATCAGCGGATGTTAAAGTGTATGGCGAGCATTATCAGCGGATGGTAAAGTGTATGGCGAGCATTATCAGCGGATGTTAAAGTGTATGGCGAGCATTATCAGCGGATGTTAAAGTGTATGGCGGCATTATCAGCGGATGTTAAAGTGTATGGCGAGCATTATCAGCGGATGTTAAAGTGTATGGCGGCATTATCAGCGGATGTTAAAGTGTATGGCGGCATTATCAGCGGATGTTAAAGTGTATGGCGAGCATTATCAGCGGATGTTAAAGTGTATGGCGAGCATTATCAGCGGATGATAATAAAGTGTATGGCGAGCATTATCAGCGGATGTTAAAGTGTATGGCGAGTATTATCAGCGGATGTTAAAGTGTATGGCGAGCATTATCAGCGGATGTTAAAGTGTATGGCGAGCATTATCAGCGGATGTTAAAGTGTATGGCGAGCATTATCAGCGGATGTTAAAGTGTATGGCGAGCATTATCAGCGGATGTTAAAGTGTATGGCGAGCATTATCAGCGGATGATAATAAAGTGTATGGCGAGTATTGTCAGCGGATGTTAAAGTGTATGGCGAGCATTATCAGCGGATGTTAAAGTGTATGGCGAGCATTATCAGCGGATGATAATAAAGTGTATGGCGAGTATTATCAGCGGATGATAAAGTGTATGGCGAGCATTATCAGCGGATGTTAAAGTGTATGGCGAGTATTATCAGCGGATGTTAAAGTGTATGGCGAGCATTATCAGCGGATGTTAAAGTGTATGGCGAGCATTATCAGCGGATGTTAAAGTGTATGGCGAGCATTATCAGCGGATGTTAAAGTGTATGGCGAGCATTATCAGCGGATGTTAAAGTGTATGGCGAGCATTATCAGCGGATGTTAAAGTGTATGGCGAGCGTTATCAGCGGATGTTAAAGTGTATGGCGAGTATTATCAGCGGATGTTAAAGTGTATGGCGAGTATTATCAGCGGATGTTAAAGTGTATGGCGAGCATTATCAGCGGATGTTAAAGTGTATGGCGAGTATTATCAGCGGATGTTAAAGTGTATGGCGAGCATTATCAGCGGATGTTAAAGTGTATGGCGAGCATTATCAGCGGATGTTAAAGTGTATGGCGAGCATTATAAGCGGATGATAATAAAGTGTATGGCGAGCGTTATCAGCGGATGGTAAAGTGTATGGCGAGCGTTATCAGCGGATGTTAAAGTGTATGGCGAGCATTATCAGCGGATGTTAAAGTGTATGGCGAGTATTATAGCGGATGTTAATAAAGTGTATGGCGAGCATTATCAGCGGATGGTAAAGTGTATGGCGAGCGTTATCAGCGGATGTTAAAGTGTATGGCGAGCATTATCAGCGGATGTTAAAGTGTATGGCGAGCATTATAAGCGGATGATAATAAAGTGTATGGCGAGTATTATCAGCGGATGTTAAAGTGTATGGCGAGCATTATCAGCGGATGTTAATAAAGTGTATGGCGAGCATTATCAGCGGATGTTAAAGTGTATGGCGAGCATTATCAGCGGATGATAATAAAGTGTATGGCGAGTATTATCAGCGGATGTTAATAAAGTGTATGGCGAGCATTATCAGCGGATGTTAAAGTGTATGGCGAGCATTATCAGCGGATGTTAAAGTGTATGGCGAGTATTATCAGCGGATGTTAAAGTGTATGGCGAGCATTATCAGCGGATGTAAAGTGTATGGCGAGTATTATCAGCGGATGTTAAAGTGTATGGCGAGTATTATCAGCGGATGTTAAAGTGTATGGCGAGCATTATCAGCGGATGTTAAAGTGTATGGCGAGCATTATCAGCGGATGTTAAAGTGTATGGCGGCATTATAGCGGATATTAATAGAGTGTATGGCGAGCATTATAGCGGATGTTAATAAAGTGTATGGCGAGCATTATAGCGGATGTTAATAGAGTGTATGGCGAGTATTATAGCGGATGTTAATAAAGTGTATGGCGAGTATTATAGCGGATGTTAATAAAGTTCTTGTTGGTACTATAAAAGATCCTGGCGCCCATCCTATGGGGAAAGAAAACACTAATTGACAAACACTTCCCCATTCAGAGACCCCTAAGAAATTCCGCAAAGCTCTGTGGTTCTGGGCCTCCAGCAGAGCTCTGTGGTTCTGGGCCTCCAGCAGAGCTCTGTGGTTCTGGGCCTCCAGCAGAGCTCTGTGGTTCTGGGCCTCCAGCAGAGCTCTGTGGTTCTGGGCCTCCAGCAGAGCTCTGTGGTTCTGGGCCTCCAGCAGAGCTGTGTGGTTCTGGGCCTCCAGCAGAGCTGTGTGGTTCTGGGCCTCCAGCAGAGCTATGTGGTTCTGGGCCTCCAGCAGAGCTCTGTGGTTCTGGGCCTCCAGCAGAGCTCTGTGGATCTGGGCCTCCAGCAGAGCTCTGTGGTTCTGGGCCTCCAGCAGAGCTCTGTGGTTCTGGGCATCCAGCAGAGCTTTGTGGTTCTGGGCCTCCAGCAGAGCTGTGTGGTTCTGGGCCTCCAGCAGAGCTGTGTGGTTCTGGGCCTCCAGCAGAGCTATGTGGTTCTGGGCCTCCAGCAGAGCTGTGTCGTTCTGGGGCTCCAGCAGAGCTGTGTGGTTATGGGCCTCCAGCAGAGCTGTGTGGTTCTGGGCCTCCAGCAGAGCTGTGTGGTTCTGGGCCTCCAGCAGAGCTGTGTGGTTCTGGGCCTCCGTGCATGACTGGAACACAGGGAGCTGGGATAAAACATGCTTGACCATCTAAAAAAATATATATATTTTTTCTTTTATATTGATGACTGAAGTGAATCACTTGTTTTCCTTGATAGTGCTAACAGTGTACACAGCGCTGTACATAGAATTTTGCAGGCACTATGAGTCCCTGCCCCGTAGAATTTACAATCTAATTTTTGGTGCCTGAGGCACAGGGAGATAAAGTGACTTGCCCAAGGTCACAAGGAGCCGAGTCCTGCTTCATACTCTGTGTCCCTGTTTTCAGTCAGTGCTTTCACTCACTGAGCTGCTCCTTCAGCCCGTTATACCCAGCAATGGTTAGAAAATTAGACTGTAAGCTCTTTGGGACAGGGCCTCCTTTTCCTAAATGTTACTTTTATGTCTGAAGCACTTCTTCCCATTATGTATTATTTGTAATATGTGTTATTTACATGATTGACACGTGTATTACTGATATGAGGCACTATATACATTAATGACGCTGTAAAATAAAGATCAACATACTGTACATACACAGTAAAGTGTCTAGCTTTGTGTCTTTTTGCACTTTTGAATTGATAATCACACATTTCTATTAAAATGCATATAACTCGCTAAATAAAAACGAACACAAGGCAACCGATTATGGATTATCTGATGAATAGATACATTGTGAACTATGAAATGAAAAGGCCCATTGTTAAAATGAGTCCTGGTTTTGGACCCACTGTTTGCTGCAGAATTGATTGTATTTAAATCTGGTTTTCTAGTTGAACATCCCTTGAAAGCTTTGTAGCAAGCTTACAGAGTTTGGGGGTGTTTCGTGTATTATATTGTATGGCTTTATTTATATAGCTTTATTTATATATGCTTTATGCTTTGAGCTGGACCCCTCTCCAATACACAATAACCACACCAGACAACTTCTTGGGAGAAAAAACGGCCCAGGGCTTTCTTTCCTTTCTTTAAAGGAGTTAGAGGTAAATATACAGGTGACAGACTCACATTTCTTTGTAAAGATTAACACCCTTTATTCAGGTAGATTCAGTAGAAGGAACGCAATCCCTCTCCCACTCGGGAACATTCTGACAGATACTTGTTGGATGTGTGTGTGTGTGGGGGGGGGAGATCATGTTTACTAAAAACTCCTTCCGTGGTAATGCTTCTTATTCTACTTCTGTAACATTACATGATAAAACAGCAACTTGTTACAAACTGATTCTGACTTACAGGAAACAACAAACACATGCCGACCAAAAGAAACATACACAGAAAGGCAGCACACGCGAGAGCTTCTAATGAGACCACATTCACTGTGTGTGCTACAGCGCCCTCTATGCCTACATAACATCACTGCAACCATGCACAAGACTGTAGGATCTTCAACCAACATACAAACATTCCCACTGCTAATTTGTCTGTACTATCTATAGTCACACTTAAAGCACATGCTTTCTTAGTGGGCAAAACCGGCGTTAGTCTCTGCAGAGCCGTTTTGTAGGGTTAGCGGGTTAGTCCTTGTTCAGTAAATGTATTATTAACATGTGTCCTCTCCTTTAATCTACTATATATTTGTGAAATCACTGTATGTCTGCGTCCCAAGGGTCAATCGCATTGGACCTTGGGCCTGTCACTCCTGCTCAGGCCATGCCCGCCCGCGCACACCTCTCATTGGCCTACGTCCAACACCAATGCCACACTGTCCCACCCCTCACTGACTCTCATTGGCCTGCGTCCAATGCCCGCCCCCGCACACCTCTCATTGGCCTGCGTCCCACCCCTCACTGACTCTCATTGGCCTGCGTCCAATGCCCGCCCCCGCACACCTCTCATTGGCCTGCGTCCAACACCAATGCCCTAATACTTCCACACTGTCCCACCCCTCACGCTTTGCTTTTGCAACACCTAATCCTCTAATCCTCAACCTGCTCTGGGGCCACGCTTCACAGCTATCAAAACCTTCACGTCTGCTACCACAGACTGCCGAATCAGGTACAGCAGTGTTTCCCAAACTGTGCGCCGCGGCGCCCTGGTGCGCCGCGGCGCCCTGGTGCGCCGCGGCTTGGCTAGAGGGGCGCCGCGATCAGGGCCGCCAGCAGCGGGAAACAAGGGCTGCTAGCTCATTTAAAAAAAAAAAAAAACCTCTGAGGGGAAGCAGAGGAGCGGTCACGTGACCGCTCCCATCCAATGGGGCTGCAGCCTGCCCGGCATTGCAACTGCAGAGCCACCAGACAGCACCAAGGTGTGTGTGTGTGTGTGTGTGTGTGTGTGTGTGTGTGTGTGTGTGTGTGTGTGTGTGTGTGTGTGTGTGTGTGTGTGTGTGTGTGTGTGTGTGTGTGTGAAAAACGGGCTGCAGGGTGTGTGTGTGTGTGTGTGTGTGTGTGTGTGTGTGTGTGTGTGTGTGTGTGTGTGTGTGTGTGTGTGTGTGTGTGTGTGTGTGTGTGTGTGTGTGTGTGTGAAAAACGGGCTGCAGGGTGTGTGTGTGTGTGTGTGTGTGTGTGTGTGTGTGTGTGTGTGTGTGTGTGTGTGTGTGTGTGTGTGTGTGTGTGTGTGAAAAACGGGCTGCAGGGTGTGTGTGTGTGTGTATATATGTGTGGTGTGTGTGTATATATGTGTGGTGTGTGTGTGTGTGTGTGTGTGTGTGTGTGTGTGTGTGTGTGTGTGTATATATGTATATATGTATATATGTGTGTGTATGTGTGGTGTGTATATATATATATATATATAGTAGATATATATATATATGTAGCCCTCTTTCCCCCCCACCCTAAGTGAGATTGGGGTGGGTAGGTGTATCTGACTACTATCAGTGTGGTGCGGTACCTGTTTGGCAACCAGGAGAGCTGAGCTTCCGCCACGGGGAACCTGGAGTATGTACTTACACTCGGTGCAGCGCCTCCACTGATGAGGGATCCCAACGGGGTGGGAGTGTGCCCTCACCAGAACAACCATACAGTAAATACACACCGTGTGAATAAACAGTATTTACTGAGCAGAAACTGTAACTCCAATAACACCTCTTTGCATAACATCAAAACAATATATCAATAACAGTGCATCACTCTGAATGCATACCATTCCCCCCACCCACATGTCCATCATCACATTCCCCGCAGTCTCTTGAGTGTCCCCAACAATAAAGACCCGTGTGAGTGTGAGGGATAGCGCTTCCCTGTGTTGGGGCCCGGTGGTGCACTTAATATATACTACCTCCCTGACCAGTCCTGGTCAGGAAAATCCTTGGAACTCAGCAGCACCGCACAGTGATCCCACGGCGTGCTGCGCTGCTCTCTGCAGGAATGGATGCACACGCTGCATCCACAGGAAAGGAATCTCCAGCCGGGATGCTTCTTTAACACAGTCTCTGAACACGCTGTCAGACAGTCAGATGCTGTCAGACAGCAACCCTCTTGCTGCTTTGAATAGGGTGAAGGAGTCCCTGTCCTAAGGCCAACACTATGCCATACAGCTTCCTCTGGTGTCATAGGGGACTAACTGGGCCCTGGGGTATACCTCTACCCTAGTCCCTGCATGCAGAATAACTCTCCCTGTAACTTCTGTCGGATCCCAGACTCTGGCAGCTCACCACGTGCAACTGGCACTGGTGATATACACACACTGAACAACTAGCTCCTAACTCACTTATCCTAACGCGCCTGCAGCCGACACACAGCTCTCAGTCAGCCGGCAGACAGTAACACACGCTGCACACACACTGCACTCAGTACAGGCAGCGTCACATGCAACACTCCACACAGCAACCTGGAACCCTAACACTAACACTAACAGCTACGCACTGCAAACTTCTGGAACGCGTACAGCAACTTGCTGCACACTAGCACTATGCCTTCTTGTCAGGCCTCACAGCACTGCCAGCCGTGATCCTGACAAGACAGCACACAGACACGCACTAAGGGCAGCGTCCCTATCTGGGCCGTCCCTCAGCACTTACCCACTAACCTGGTGGGGAGTTGGGGCCTTACTTGGGATGTGGGGACCTTACTCGATGCAGGAGCTGCACATGCTCTCTGCACCCTTCCTTCCTTCACAGCTCCCCAGCTCCAACTGACAAAACGTGCTGCAGCGCAAACAATGTATCTCTTTGCCTGCCTGGCCTTCCTAAGCCCTATTGGCTCCCTGGTGTCACATGGGGCATACAGAGGCTCATGGGATTTGTAGTCCCAGCTCAGAGCCTTCCCTGGTAGGCTAGGGGTTCGCGGGCTTTCCTTACCCTGCACTGCGCTTGCGCAAGCTTTCCCGGGCTTTCTCTCTTCTCCCTGAGCTGTCCCTATGCTCGCGCGAGCTATCCCTAGCTCTGGGGCTTTCCCTGCGCCTACGCGTCCACTGCGCATGCGCGAGAGGTCCTCAATGGCGGCGCCCTGCTCTGCGGCCGCCGGGACTTTAGCAACGGCCCTATCGCGTCCCCGGCAACCGGCCGCAGGCAGGGGAAGCCGCGCTGCTCCCTGCTCCAGCCCCCACCCTTGGAAGCAGCCGTCGGGTCTTTCGGCACCCGCGATCGAGCTGCCCAAAAGGAGGGGGGTCTCAAGGAGCTGCGGGAGCTCCAGGCTACACTCTCCCCCTGGTGGAAAATCCAACGTCCTCGCTTGGAGAACGCCATACCCTGACATAAGGTTTATACAATTAAAATGCATGGCACAGAACATACAACACGTGTCGAATTTACCCTTCAGGTTACATTGCACTTCACACCAAACTATACCCGAGACTAGCTGAGACCATTTGTGGGGTGCCCCTAACTGATCATGTGGGGGTACCTCACTTTTGCGTCCGTGAGCCTCCCCTAGAAAAATTTCTTGGAGAGCACACTCTAAAGCGACAGTTACTGGCTCTTCGCTACTTCCTCCCCCTGGTGGAAGGAGTAGCACAGTGTCTCTGAAGCAGACCCTTACCCGGTCATCCGCGGCAGGGATGCGGCAGACCAGGAGGCCAGGATCTTTTCCGCGGTCCACGACTTGGCGAATGGCACACTCCTTTTTGGGCTTAAAGGAGGCCAGTCTCCCTGGATCTTCCTTTACACAGTCCTTGTCACTACGGACTTGCGAGGCTTTCACTGAAAAGCGAGCACTGGACAATGTCTCTGTTTCACCTGACCGGGGGTAAAGAGTAGACACCCGACCACTGCGGTGATTCACGGTGGCCAACAGGTCCTCGGGGATGCTGTCAGTTCCCACCTCGGCCGTCTTGGGACCTGTCCCCGGTACTTCTGGGTCAGTCCACTTACGCGCTGAAAACTCGGGAGCGTTGGATCCCAGTCCTGGGACCACTTGTGTCGGAGCGCACGGGCTCATACTCCGTTCAGAAGCCGCAACTCTGGCCTTCTTCACGGCCAGCTCCATCGGAGATTGTGGGGAGTTAGGGAGTTCCTTACCACTCCACTGACTTGGGATGGATTCTCCCAAGGAGGACACCTCCGCCAGGACGCGATGTAGAGGGGAGCCCTTCGCCCGGGTAACCAGACTTAAGGAGCCATCGTGCTCCGCGGTCACCTGGAGGCTCACCCCCGACACCCCTGGGGCAGTCGACTCACCCTCATCGTCGTTTGGTACTGGTCCCCATTCTAGGACCGATGGTACCTCGGTAGTAGGTCGGACTGACCATTGTAGGGCGCACGGGCCCACAGCAGGGTCCGCAACATCGGGATACACCTCCTCTAGGGCACACGGGCCCACAGCAGGCTCTGCATCCGCCAAGATAGGGTGTTCATTGCTGTCACTAAAGTGGTCCGCCGGCAGGCGCATCACCACAAGTGACTGGTCGCTGGATTCACTAGAAGGTGGGGGTATATACGCCTTACCCTGTGATTCCTCTGTATAATCGCTGAGGTGGTTCGCCGGTAGGCGCATCGCCACCGATGGGACTTCAACCTCGTCCCGCTCAGGAACCGGATCTGAAATGTTCACTCGGGCACACGGGCCCTCCACAACCGGTTGTTGGTAGCGGGAATCCCTAAGTAATTTCTCCCTGAAGACAGACTTAACTTCAGCACAACTCAGAGTGATATAGAGGTCAGGCTCCTCCTCCCTAGAACAGTCTGTCTCATCCACGTTTGGTTGAAAGTCACAGTGCTTGCTCCCCCTGGTGGACTCTGAAGGAGGGGCACTTTCTACAAGGGAGTGGTTCTGGCTCTGTGCTGAGTCACTCACAGTGCAGGGGCGGGGTTCAGGGTTTCGCGCCCAACCCGGACAATACTCTGCAACAATTTCTTGCACAGTCCTGGTACTCTCCCGACTTGGCGGGAGCCGCCATCTTAGGTGTGACTCTCTGCTAGAGAGAGACTCCATTTTAATCACAGTCTCTGCAATTACACTAGGGCTCTCTTCTGTATAGATAGGGGGGTAGCCTTCTGGTTTTCCCGCCAATCCCGGACAGTTTTCCTCAACACAATCTAGTGCAGGCTTGCAGCCAGCAGCACGTGCGCTCCCCTGCTCTGGCGGGAGACGCCATTTGGCTGGGTCGGCGTAAACTAGGGGGTACCCCTCAGCCGGGCCCCCGGGCATACACAGGGCGGACGGTGCCTCTGCCAGGCATATATCCGCGGTGGGGATGGCCACAAAAAGTATCATTTTCCATAGGGCCGTGGGATCGTGTTCTTCTTCTAAGAAACATGCGTGCGGCCACCCTGGAATTTCACGCATATAGGACTGAACCTCAACCGCGGGCATAGTTGCGGGAAGGCCTCCTACTACCACTACCTGGCCAGGCTCCATATACTGCCTCAAAGCCCAGGCAAGGACCTCGTGTTCGGACTTCACAAACATGGCGACAAAAATAGGAATGGGACAATTTGGGAAAAAAATGGAACAGAGCACCCCAGGTCTGGCTCTCAGCAGCGCCTCCAAATGTAGCCCTCTTTCCCC
This sequence comes from Ascaphus truei, assembly GCF_040206685.1. Taxonomy (NCBI): domain Eukaryota; kingdom Metazoa; phylum Chordata; class Amphibia; order Anura; family Ascaphidae; genus Ascaphus; species Ascaphus truei. Next base: position 395,664,996 of record NC_134486.1, read on the forward strand.
CCCACCCTAAGTGAGATTGGGGTGGGTAGGTGTATCTGACTACTATCAGTGTGGTGCGGTACCTGTTTGGCAACCAGGAGAGCTGAGCTTCCGCCACGGGGAACCTGGAGTATGTACTTACACTCGGTGCAGCGCCTCCACTGATGAGGGATCCCAACGGGGTGGGAGTGTGCCCTCACCAGAACAACCATACAGTAAATACACACCGTGTGAATAAACAGTATTTACTGAGCAGAAACTGTAACTCCAATAACACCTCTTTGCATAACATCAAAACAATATATCAATAACAGTGCATCACTCTGAATGCATACCATTCCCCCCACCCACATGTCCATCATCACATTCCCCGCAGTCTCTTGAGTGTCCCCAACAATAAAGACCCGTGTGAGTGTGAGGGATAGCGCTTCCCTGTGTTGGGGCCCGGTGGTGCACTTAATATATACTACCTCCCTGACCAGTCCTGGTCAGGAAAATCCTTGGAACTCAGCAGCACCGCACAGTGATCCCACGGCGTGCTGCGCTGCTCTCTGCAGGAATGGATGCACACGCTGCATCCACAGGAAAGGAATCTCCAGCCGGGATGCTTCTTTAACACAGTCTCTGAACACGCTGTCAGACAGTCAGATGCTGTCAGACAGCAACCCTCTTGCTGCTTTGAATAGGGTGAAGGAGTCCCTGTCCTAAGGCCAACACTATGCCATACAGCTTCCTCTGGTGTCATAGGGGACTAACTGGGCCCTGGGGTATACCTCTACCCTAGTCCCTGCATGCAGAATAACTCTCCCTGTAACTTCTGTCGGATCCCAGACTCTGGCAGCTCACCACGTGCAACTGGCACTGGTGATATACACACACTGAACAACTAGCTCCTAACTCACTTATCCTAACGCGCCTGCAGCCGACACACAGCTCTCAGTCAGCCGGCAGACAGTAACACACGCTGCACACACACTGCACTCAGTACAGGCAGCGTCACATGCAACACTCCACACAGCAACCTGGAACCCTAACACTAACACTAACAGCTACGCACTGCAAACTTCTGGAACGCGTACAGCAACTTGCTGCACACTAGCACTATGCCTTCTTGTCAGGCCTCACAGCACTGCCAGCCGTGATCCTGACAAGACAGCACACAGACACGCACTAAGGGCAGCGTCCCTATCTGGGCCGTCCCTCAGCACTTACCCACTAACCTGGTGGGGAGTTGGGGCCTTACTTGGGATGTGGGGACCTTACTCGATGCAGGAGCTGCACATGCTCTCTGCACCCTTCCTTCCTTCACAGCTCCCCAGCTCCAACTGACAAAACGTGCTGCAGCGCAAACAATGTATCTCTTTGCCTGCCTGGCCTTCCTAAGCCCTATTGGCTCCCTGGTGTCACATGGGGCATACAGAGGCTCATGGGATTTGTAGTCCCAGCTCAGAGCCTTCCCTGGTAGGCTAGGGGTTCGCGGGCTTTCCTTACCCTGCACTGCGCTTGCGCAAGCTTTCCCGGGCTTTCTCTCTTCTCCCTGAGCTGTCCCTATGCTCGCGCGAGCTATCCCTAGCTCTGGGGCTTTCCCTGCGCCTACGCGTCCACTGCGCATGCGCGAGAGGTCCTCAATGGCGGCGCCCTGCTCTGCGGCCGCCGGGACTTTAGCAACGGCCCTATCGCGTCCCCGGCAACCGGCCGCAGGCAGGGGAAGCCGCGCTGCTCCCTGCTCCAGCCCCCACCCTTGGAAGCAGCCGTCGGGTCTTTCGGCACCCGCGATCGAGCTGCCCAAAAGGAGGGGGGTCTCAAGGAGCTGCGGGAGCTCCAGGCTACATATATATATATATATGTGTGGTGTGTATATATGTATGTGTGTGGTGTGTATATATATATATATATATATATATATATATATATATATATATATATATATAGTGTATGTGTGGTGTATATATATGTGTGGTGTGTGTGTGTGCGTGTGTGTGTGTGGTGTGTGTGTGTGGTGTGTGCGTGTGAATATATTTATCAAAGTTGCACAATGTTAATAAATAATTTATTCTCACATGTCTTTTTTTTTTTTCATTTTTAAATATTATATAATACACACACACACACACACACACACACAAACACACAGCTACCAAGTGACAAACACACACAGTGATACCCGCCTACCAAGCGCGCTTGCTGTCTCCTCTGCCAGGACAGCGAAAAGCTCCTGGTAGAGCGAGCGGCAGCAAGCAAGAGCGAGCAGCAGCACCTAAGCGCTTACTATGTCCCAGGCCAGAGGAACTATAGCAGCGCTGATTACAGATGCAGGGGCTTTGTGCATCTGTTCAGCCCGGCTCAGCGACGCTGAGAGAGGGAGGCCCGGCGCGCACGCTGGAGGAGCAGCACCGGGAGACTGAAAGAGAGAGTGAGGTCAGAGAGAGAGTGATGTCAGAGAGAGAGAGTGAGGTCAGAGAGAGAGAGAGTGAGGTCAGAGAGAGAGAGTGAGGTCAGAGAGAGAGAGAGAGAGGTCAGAGAGAGAGAGTGAGGTCAGAGAGAGAGAGTGAGGTCAGAGAGAGAGAGAGAGAGAGTGAGGTCAGAGAGAGAGTGAGGTCAGAGAGAGAGAGTGAGGTCAGAGAGAGAGAGTGAGGTCAGAGAGAGAGAGTGAGGTCAGAGAGAGAGTGAGGTCAGAGAGAGAGAGAGGGAGGTCAGAGAGAGTGTGAGGTCAGAGAGAGAGAGAGAGGTCTGAGAGAGAGTGAGGTCAGAGAGAGAGAGAGTGAGGTCAGAGAGAGAGAGAGTGAGGTCAGAGAGAGTGAGAGTGTGTGAGAGAGACACCAACTGCGCACTGCAACTGTTAGGTATGTATATACACCTTTGTTTTTACTTTGGGCGCCGCGTAAAAATCCTGATCGCCTTGGGGAGCCTTGAACCGAAAAAGTTTGGGAACCACTGAGGTACAGAATCTACACACAACGCACAAACACAGCACACACACACATTCACACAACACCAAACACTGCAGACTGCCTCTTCAAACCCCCCCTCCCCTCCACGCCACACATCTCCCTCCCGCAACCGGACCGCGAGGCCGCGGCCTACACTCACACACCATGGCAACGATGTCCCTCCCCCTATCCCGCTACCTCACACAGTGTTGCTCCCGCGAACCGCACAGCACGCCACATCTCCTGCACCTCACACAGCTCCCTACCGCAACCGGACCGCGAGGCCCCCTACCCCGCTACACCATGCCACCAATGTCCCTCCCCCTATCCCGCTACCTCACACAGTGTAGCTCCCGCGGACCGCACAGCACGCCTCACATCTCCTGCACCTCACACATCTCCCTACCGCAACCGGACCGCGAGGCCGCGGCCTACACTCACACACCATGGCAACGATGTCCCTCCCCCTATCCCGCTACCTCACACAGTGTGGCTCCCGCGGACCGCACAGCACGCCACATCTCCTGCACCTCACACAGCTCCCTACCGCAACCGGACCGCGAGGCCGCAGCCTACACTCACACACCATGGCAACGATGTCCCTCCCCCTATCCCGCTACCTCACACAGTGTAGCTCCCGCGGACCGCACAGCACGCCTCATCTCCTGCACCTCACACAGCTCCTTACCGCAACCGGACCGCGAGGCCGCAGCCTACACTCACACACCATGGCAACGATGTCCCTCCCCCTATCCCGCTACCTCACACAGTGTAGCTCCCGCGGACCGCACAGCACGCCTCATCTCCTGCACCTCACACAGCTCCCTACCGCAACCAGACCGCGAGGCCGCGGCCTACACTCACACACCATGCCACCAATGTTCCTCCCCCTATCCCGCTACCTCACACAGTGTAGCTCCCGCGAACCGCACAGCACGCCTCACATCTCCTGCACCTCACACATCTCCCTACCGCAACCGGACCGCGAGGCCCCCTACCCCGCTACACCATGCCACCAATGTCCCTCCCCCTATCCCGCTAGCTCACACAGTGTAGCTCCCGCGAACCGCACAGCACGCCTCACATCTCCTGCACCTCACACATCTCCCTACCGCAACCGGACCGCGAGGCCCCCTACCCCGCTACACCATGCCACCAATGTCCCTCCCCCTATCCCGCTACCTCACACAGTGTAGCTCCCGCGGACCGCACAGCACGCCTCACATCTCCTGCACCTCACACACACACCAACCTCCTCTGCTGATACAACACACAAAACAACACTTCAACATAACCTTAACTACCACACACAACACAACCACCACTAAACAAACACACACACCCAACCCACTGTTCCAATTACCTACCCTTCACCATACACACTACACTGAATACAATGCACATTTACACGTCTCACCACCCACTCCCATTGCACATCAACATCCCACCACACACAAACATATACAACAACACAACACCTCCGCTACTAACACACCTAGCACAATAAATCACCTCTTCCTTTCAATAACATATTTTACACAAAACATTACTATTTACACATCTGTCTAATTTATTGCACACAAACACTCAACTAACCAACACTGACACACACACTCACACACCACACACTCACTATCACATCACACACTCACTCATCCACACACACACCCCACACAATCAACAATCACACACAATAATTACATACACAGTCACCCACCCACCCACTCAGTCACCCACCCACTCAGTAACCCACCCACCCACTCACTTAGTCACTCAAAAACTCACTTAGTCACCCACCCACTCACTCAGTCACCCACCCACTCACTCAGTCAAGTCACCCACCCAGTCAGTCACCCACCCAGTCAGTCACCCACCCAGTCACCCATCCAGTCACCCACCCACCCACACACCCACCCAGTCACCCACCCACTCAGTCACCCACCCACTCAGTCACCCACCCACCCAGTCAACTCAGTCAACTCAGTCACCCACCCACTCAGTCACCCACCCATTCAGTCAGTCACCCAGTCACCCACCCATTCAGTCAGTCACCCACTCACCCACCCACTCACTCACCCAGTCAGTCACCCAGTCAGTCACCCACTCACCCACCCAGTCAGTCACCCACTCACCCAGTCAGTCACCCACTCACCCACCCAGTCAGTCACACACTCACCCACCCACTCAGTCTCCCACTCACCCACCCAGTCAGTCTCCCACCCAGTCAGTCTCCCACTCAGTCTCCTACTCAGTCTCCCACTCACCCACCCATTCAGTTTCCCACTCACCCACCCATTCAGTTTCCCACTCACCCACCCATTCAGTTTCCCACTCACCCACCCATTCAGTTTCCCACTCACCCACCCATTCAGTTTCCCACTCATCCACCCATTCAGTTTCCCACTCACCCACCCATTCAGTCTCCCACTCACCCACCCATTCAGTCTCACACTCACCCACCCATTCAGTCTCACACTCACCCACCCATTCAGTCTCACACTCACCCACCCATTCAGTCTCACACTCACCTACCCAGTCTCACCCAAAACCACCCACCCAGTCACTGACCCCACCCACCCACTCACCGACCCCACCCACCCACTCACCGACCCCACCTACCCACTCACTGACCCACCCAGTCACCGACCCCAGTCACTGACCCACCCAGTCACCGACCCTGAAAAAGTCACCCAGTCACCGACCCACCCACCGACCCAAACTCACCCACCCACCAACCCAGAGTCACCCACCCACCCACCTACCCAAAGTCACCCACCCACCGACCCAAAGTCACCCACCGACCCAAAGTCACCCACCCACCAACCCAAAGTCACCCACCCACCGACCCAAAGTCACCCACCCACCGACCCAAAGTCACACACCCACCGACCCAAAGTCACCCACCCACCGACCCAAAGTCACCCACCTACCGACCCAAAGTCAAACCGACCCAAAGTCACCCACCCAGTCACCGACCCAAAGTCACCCACTCAGTCACCAACCCACCCACCCACTCAGTCAAGTGTCACCCACCCACCCACACAGTCACCCACACACTCAGTCAACTCAGTCACCCACCTAGCTGTCAAGGGGGGGGGGAAGCCTAACCCTGTCGTACGCCCCCCCCAAAATTACATCCCGGGCAACGCCGGGTCTCTCAGCTAGTCTACTATATATTTCTGAAAGCACTGTATGTCTGCGTCCCTAGCGGCAATCTCGTTGGTCCCTTGGCCTGCCCGCCCCCGCACCTCTCATTGGCCTGAGGCAGAGTGATGGGCAAAAACACACACACACACACACACACACACCCCTCACACACACACACCCCTCACACACCCCCCCCTCACACACACCCCCCCCTCACACACACACACACACACCCCCTCACACACACACACACACACACCCTCACTCTCCCCCGTCAGTTGGACCGCAGCTCACCTTCCACACACACCCCCCGCCTCCTCTCCCGGTGCCCCTCACTCTCTCCCCCCACCTCACCCAAATCCCCACGCTCCGCAACATCCCCAGCCGCACCATCACCCTCACCGTGCGCCGCGGCCCTCCTGCTCAGCAGAAAACTCCAGGCTCCTCCCCCCTCGCGGCGCGGCCCGGGCCTCCTGCTCTCCCCCTCACGTGCGCCGCTACCGGAGAGGGGAAACGCGGGCCGGGCCTCCTGCTCTCCCCCTCACGTGCGCCGGCTCCCGGACGGAGGGGAAGCGCGGCGCGGGACTCCCCCTCACGTGCGCCGCTACCGGAGAGGGGAAGCGCGGCGCGGGACTCCCCCTCACGTGCGCCGGCTCCCGGACGGAGGGGAAGCGCGGCGCGAGACTCCTGCCACTCTTGCCCCCCCCCCAGCTTCCCGAACTCACCTCCTGCCCCAGCCAGATGCCACGGGGTCAAGGTAAGTCACCCACCGTCACCCACGCACTGTCACCCAGTCACCCACCCAGTCACCCACACACCCACCCAGTCACTTTCACCCAGTCACCCACCCACTCAGTCACCCACCCACTAAGTCACCCACCCACTCAGTCACCCACCCACCCACTCACTTAGTCAAGTCACCCACCCACTCACTCAGTCAAGTCACCCACCCAGTCAAGTCACCCACCCAGTCAAGTCAAGGGTCAGTCTCCCACCAACTCTCCCACCCACTCTCCCACTCAGTCTCCCACTCAGTCTCCCACCCATTCAGTTTCCCACTCACCCACCCATTCAGTTTCCCACTCACCCACCCATTCAGTTTCCCACTCACCCACCCATTCAGTTTCCCACTCACCCACCCATTCAGTTTCCCACTCATCCACCCATTCAGTTTCCCACTCATCCACCCATTCAGTCTCCCACTCACCCACCCATTCAGTCTCCCACTCACCCACCCATTCAGTCTCACACTCGCCCACCCATTCAGTCTCACACTCACCCACCCATTCAGTCTCACACTCACCCACCCATTCAGTCTCACACTCACCCACCCATTCAGTCTCACACTCACCCACCCATTCAGTCTCACACTCACCCACCCAGTCTCACCCAAAACCACCCACCCAGTCACTGACCCCACCCACCCACTCACCGACCCCACCCACCCACTCACCGACCCCACCTACCCACTCACTGACCCACCAACCCCAGTCACTGACCCACCCAGTCACCGACCCTGAAAAAGTCACCCAGTCACCGACCCACCCACCGACCCAAAGTCACCCACCCAACCAAAGTCACCCACCCACCAACCCAGTCACCCACCCACCAACCCAAAGTCATCCACCCCCCGACCCAACTCACCCACCCACCGACCCAACTCACCCACCCAACCACCGACCCAAAGTCACCCACCGACCCAAAGTCACCCACCCACCGACCTAAAGTCAAACCGACCCAAAGTCACCCACCCACCGACCCAAAGTCACCGACCCAAAGTCACCCACCCACCGACCCAAAGTCACCCACCTACCGACCCAAAGTCAAACCGACCCAAAGTCACCCACCCAGTCACCGACCCAAAGTCACCCACTCAGTCACCAACCCACCCACCCACTCAGTCAAGTGTCACCCACCCACCCACACAGTCACCCACACACTCAGTCAACTCACTCACCCACCTAGCTGTCAAGGGGGGGGGGAAGCCTAACCCTGTCGTACGCCCCCCCTAAAATTACACTCCGGGCAACGCCGGGTCTCTCAGCTAGTATTGAATAAAAATGGTATTTTCAGCGGGCAACAATACTTGGAGCCGTTGCAGCAGTCACTGCCCGTTGCTATGGATTGCTCAGTATGCCGTTCCCCCGGTGTAATACCTGTATGTCCAGGTATAGTTATCAAGAGACACCTACACTGCACCCCTAAAATATTGAAAATAAATATAATCTGTGTGTTTTGTGAATGTAACTGGCCATGCACCATATGAAACAACAACAATGAGCACAGGCATGGAGAGCATGGGTGTGTGTGTGTGTGTGTGTGTGTGTGTGTGTGTGTGTGTGTGTGTGTGTGTGTGTGTGTGTGTGTGTGTGTGTGTGTGTGTGTGTGTGTGTATATATATATATATATATATATATATATAGAAAAAAGAGAAAAGAAGCGCCCGATCCTTGTGTAAAATCAGATATGAATTTTAATACATCACGGACAAGACAAATGCACACTTACAATTTGTCTGATAAAATCAGGCATATTATGGGACCAGCCCATGCACCAACTGAAGACTCCACGATCACCTCTGTGTATACTGAAGTCCTTTAGAATGCAGGATCTTATGTCTGTATCAGCCGTTGTCTCAGGATAAGGGAGTCTTTACTTTCCTTTGTGACTGCTTAGTTGTAGCGTGCGGCCGCCATTCACCTCTCTCGTGGAGCACCGGGACCCGGAAGGGACTTCACACACGTCTCTGCGTCCTCACGCTGGTGCTTGGAGCTGCTCGACCACCGTAGGTTCACTGCCAAATATCCCTACGCGTTTCTTCCGTCTTTGCGGATTTCATCAGGGGATGGATACCACACTGAACTGCCTGGTGTTAAATAGTCCCTTTGACCAATGCCTAACGTTTTTTCACAGCTGTATTCAGTTCAATGGGCAATGTTTAAGCTAATTTCAACCTGGTGCAACGATGTTCATCTACAGATGAGTTAACTAAAAGATAATTAATTTGTAATACATAAAAGCATCTTTGAAACTAAAACAAATACAAATATATTAATAAATTGGAACATATAAACATATATGCTGAAAATCAAATTAAAAACTAATAATAACGTTTATCAACAAAAGCTAATTATAAATAAATAATACAACCTATATCACCTAATCAAATTAAGAAAATGAAAAGAAAACATAACAATTAGTAAATTAACCATAGTGATAAAACTCATGCTATTATATAATAGCCCTTGTTTAAAAATTCAAACATTAAATGCTTTAAGAGGACAACCTAGTATGAATTTTTTTTGTTGAATCATACTAGCCCAAAAGTATGGCTAGTTGCAACTTGTACTATTAGGGATAATCCATGTAATAGGAACATTGTTAGAATGTTAATTTAAGCTTGTTTTGGAGAGTAGATGGAAGTTTGAAACTCTCCATGTATATTGCAAAGGAAGAGATGAAAAATGGTGTTAGTGCTATAATGCTTGATTTATGTAGGAGTTGAGACCTTATGTCTACTATTAGATTATCTTTATGTTTGTTAAATCAAAAGATAAATAAAGGATAATAAATTTCACATCAATAAATGACTTTATAATATTTTGTTCATTTATTATTTATAGTTATACTGACCCTAAAGAAGTTGATTGTATAATTGGAGATTGGAATAATACTGTTCCCACTTATATATGTTGGAAACATTGAGTCCAGTAGGTCTCAATGACTGTATCGATATAAGTACTATTGTTTAACATATCTCATGTTTGCATCATTGGGATCTCGGAGGTCTGGGTTGAGCATGTTTATCGTCCCTTTGAGGTCCCGGTGTAGGTAATGGGAGACCCCTGGTCGGAATTGTATTATTCACAATCACACAAACACTATAACACATTATAATTAATAAAAAATTCAACACTTTAATAATAGAGTATTTAATAATAATACAAACACATTTAATGATTGCACTATATCACTTAATGTACACATATTTAAAATTGTTGTTTATAGATAAATCAAACAGAATCATGTGAATTTCACTGATTTATATATATTTTTGTTGAAGTTTCCATTAATAATTATATTGCACAGTACCCATACTTTTTATCAATTTTTTTATTTTATTTATTTTTTTATTTTATTTTATTTTTTTTATATTTAGTCAATTACATTTATTTCTTTTTTCACAAAAATATATTTATATATATCAATTCTGGATTGCTGCTTCTTAGTTCATCTCTCTTCATTTGTTGCGTGGGCTCTTTACAATACAATTTCCAATCTCCCATACAAAGAGGGAGATTGTTTTGAATATATACACATCATTTAACTATGTCACTTTAGTATTTCCATCTAGGAGACCAGTGTGGACCATAAGTGGGAACAGTATTATTCCAATCTCCAATTATACAATCAACTTCTTTAGGGTCAGTATAACTATAAATAATAAATGAACAAAATATTATAAAGTCATTTATTGATGTGAAATTTATTATCCTTTATTTATCTTTTGATTTAACAAACATAAAGATAATCTAATAGTAGACATAAGGTCTCAACTCCTACATAAATCAAGCATTATAGCACTAACACCATTTTTCATCTCTTCCTTTGCAATATACATGGAGAGTTTCAAACTTCCATCTACTCTCCAAAACAAGCTTAAATTAACATTCTAACAATGTTCCTATTACATGGATTATCCCTAATAGTACAAGTTGCAACTAGCCATACTTTTGGGCTAGTATGATTCAACAAAAAAAATTCATACTAGGTTGTCCTCTTAAAGCATTTAATGTTTGAATTTTTAAACAAGGGCTATTATATAATAGCATGAGTTTTATCACTATGGTTAATTTACTAATTGTTATGTTTTCTTTTCATTTTCTTAATTTGATTAGGTGATATAGGTTATATTATTTATTTATAATTAGCTTTTGTTGATAAACGTTATTATTAGTTTTTAATTTGATTTTCAGCATATATGTTTATATGTTCCAATTTATTAATATATTTGTATTTGTTTTAGTTTCAAAGATGCTTTTATGTATTACAAATTAATTATCTTTTAGTTAACTCATCTGTAGATGAACATCGTTGCACCAGGTTGAAATTAGCTTAAACATTGCCCATTGAACTGAATACAGCTGTGAAAAAACGTTAGGCATTGGTCAAAGGGACTATTTAACACCAGGCAGTTCAGTGTGGTATCCATCCCCTGATGAAATCCGCAAAGACGGAAGAAACGCGTAGGGATATTTGGCAGTGAACCTACGGTGGTCGAGCAGCTCCAAGCACCAGCGTGAGGACGCAGAGACGTGTGTGAAGTCCCTTCCGGGTCCCGGTGCTCCACGAGAGAGGTGAATGGCGGCCGCACGCTACAACTAAGCAGTCACAAAGGAAAGTAAAGACTCCCTTATCCTGAGACAACGGCTGATACAGACATAAGATCCTGCATTCTAAAGGACTTCAGTATACACAGAGGTGATCGTGGAGTCTTCAGTTGGTGCATGGGCTGGTCCCATAATATGCCTGATTTTATCAGACAAATTGTAAGTGTGCATTTGTCTTGTCCGTGATGTATTAAAATTCATATCTGATTTTACACAAGGATCAGGCGCTTCTTTTCTCTTTTTTCTACATAGGTGCTGTGGGAGTTTGGTGAGCCCAAGGAGAAGCAACCTGAACCTTTGTGATTCATGTATCATGGACATTATGAGGACTTAAGTATTTTTTGTGGTCATTTAATTGGATTATTATTATTTTTTATTATATTTTTCTAATACCATTGAATTTTTCCACTTATGGCCCACTATTGTTTTGACTTTAACTATATATACAATTAAGGTTAAGATGGACCTTGGTTACTTATAGTACTTTTTGTGAATTGCAATGCAATTCATTTTTTTATATTTTTTTATAGATTTTGATTCAATTTTTGTCCATCTTTATTTTTCTTTTTGATTTTTATGCACACTTGTCCTGGAACTAGATTCCATATTCCTCTGTCTTCCCCTTTAGTTATGGGATTCATTTCTCCCTTCTTTAGTTGCCTGTCAGTTTCCCCTGTCCCAGCAGCAACGCTGTATGTAAAATGCAACATTATTGCAACATGTCGTTTACACAGCCTGTGTTGGTTGCCTGCAGCTCATATTCTCCTAGCTGAGAGTGGGCTATTCCTACCCCCCTGTCCTTGCTGACAGTTAGTATAGTCCCACTTCCTATCTAGTGTGACCCTTACTCCTCATTTCCTTTTGACCCTGGACTCTGAGTGAGTAACTGCCTGCTATCACCCCAGCAAGGCCTTTTTGTTTTACACTGTCTCATTATTGATACACTGCACAGCAGACAGAGAAGCCCTCTCTCCCCACACTCCATCTACAAGCACCTATCTCCCTTTGTTTTCCCTCAATAAAACCAAGAAAGAGAAAAGGACTTGTTTGTGCTTTGGAAGAGGTGAGACACGAGTTAAGCTACCTGGAGTCATTCATACACCATTCGTGACCCTGGCTTCAGGATAGTAAAACAAAGACCTGTGTTGGGGAATCACACAGCAGCTACTACTCAAAGACTTTATGCTATACAGAATAGTCCCTGCACACAAGGCAGCAGCTTTGCAAACAGACTGTACACACAAACCTAACTGCCTTTTTGTCTGTCTGAGTCCACCCGCTGCTCAGCCCCACAGTGAGGAGCCTACGGACACCTGTAAGCACAGCTGCCCCAACGCTGCACGCTGCAGGACACCGCTCGGCACCATCTGAGACAGACGCCCTACGCTGACAAGGTAAAAGACCGCACGCCACACGCACTGGCAAAGGCCTACACACACCTACAGCATGGCAGAACTCAGAGCCTCACCAGACATCACGCAGGAAAGCGATCTCTCAGATACAGAGACCGCTGCGCATCTGCAACAGGCGCAGGCAGGCGCAAGGCCTAAACGGGCAGTCACACTGACACAAAAGGCCCGCGAGAAATATGAGAGCGACATTGAAGCGCACCGCGCTAAATTAGAGTTGGCCTGGGAAACAACCGCATTGGAGTTACGCAATGTCGTTAGTATTGGCGATAATGCACAACAGCTCGCGCAGGCAATTATTCAAATAAAGTCTGATCACTCGTGCTACCAAGGGCTGTCAGAAACATACATCCGCTACTTGACCAGAACCAACACCGGCGAAAGCCTGCAAGAAAGAGACTTACAAAATAACATTGATCTTGCACGTGACAGCCGCGTGCGGGCCGCCATCACAGACGCTCAAAGCGTGAGAAAAGAGCTCCTCCTGGAGACCGCATCGCAGCGCTCAAGCATATCCAGGCACTCATCTAGATCAGCAAGATCAGCGCAGTCTAACGCGTCCAGTGCAAGCACAAACGCTACCAAGGCACGAGCCGCCGCAGAGGCCGCACGTGCCAGGGCTGAATATAGTCGCAGAGAGGCAGCCGTAAGGACAGAAAGAGCGCGCATAGAAGAGGAGGAGCAGAATGCCGCTGCCAATGCCGCCGCTGCCGCGGCGCGTAAAAAGGCCGAATTGGACGCGGATCTAGAGGCACTTAATCAAGAGAAGGAAGCCGCTGCCGCCATAGCCCAAGCCGAAGTCCTAGAAGCAGCTGCGAGACAGGACGGCGGGGAGCTACCGTACAGACGGATAGCCTCAGAGGATCCAGCCCGACGCACTGAAGACTACGTAAGGAGCCTCTTCAGTGTAAACACCAGCGCACCATCTCAACACGGATGGAGCGACTCCACAGATACCGAAGACCTGCTAGGCCCACGAGGAGAAGACGCTGCTCCGTCAATGGTACATGCTGCCTGGGATAGCCACAGCCACAAGAGTGATCCACACGCCAGCGCGCACACGGATGCACCACAACAGGCTCGCAATCCAGGTACACCCACGCGGGAGAAAACAGCCCCTCACACTGGCCAGCAGCCATCACGCATCCACGCCAAGGAAGAGGCGACCGCACAGACCGTCCCAGCAACTACCTCAGAACGGGGCAAACGCGCCGACGTCTCAGGTCTGACAGACATAGCCAAGTACATGATCCGGCGCGACTTGGTGCACGCAGGACTCATCAGCTTCGACGACCGCCCTGAGAACTACCGGACGTGGAAGTTCACGTTCAAAGACGCAATCGACAGCTTTGGAAGTTCACGTTCAAAGACGCAATCGACAGCTTGGACTTCTCAGCAAGGGAAGAGCTCAACCTGTTAGTTAAGTTCTTGGGGAACGTATCCAGGGAGCAAGCGCAGAGACTTCGGACGGCAAACGCACATCAACCCCAAGTAGGTCTGGACCTAGTGTGGGAAAGGCTAGAAGAGACCTATGGCAGCCCTGAAGCAGTCGAGGATTCACTCTTCAAAAGAATCGAGAGCTTCCCCAAGATCACGAGTAAAGACTACTCGAAGTTACGAGATCTTGGAGACCTGCTGCAAGAACTGGAGTTCGCAAGGAAAGACCATTCCTTAATAGGTCTCAACGCCCTAGATTCAGCTCGTGGAGTGAGACCCATCCTGGAGAAGCTACCCTTCAACCTCCAAGAAAGGTGGCTTTCACAAGGTTCCAAATACAAAAGGGAGAAGCAGGTTGTCTTCCCCCCATTCTCATTCTTCGTGAGCTTCATCTGCGAAGCGGCAAAGACAAGAAACGACCCCAGCTTCGTCTTAGGGGCGCAAACCACATCCAGCGTTAGCCACCCGAGGAACGAAAGGTCAACAGCAAGGTGCAAGGACTCCAGAACACCCATCTCGGTCCACAGGACGGACGTGCCCCCTACGACCCACGCGAGTCCCAGCCAGACGGCCGACAGGGACAAAAAACCAAGGGACCTTAACAAAGAATGCCCTATCCACAAAAAGCCGCATCCACTTAACAAGTGCTTCGGATTCAGGATGAAACCCATAGAGGAGCGAAAGAACCTACTCAGGGAATGGGGAGCCTGTTTCAAATGTTGTGCTTCCACAACTCATTTATTCAAGGACTGCAAAGAAGCTATGAAATGCACAGAGTGCGATAGCGACAGGCACATAGCCGCTCTACACCCGGAAGCTATGAAGCCCAAAGCAAGCAAAGCCCCTAACCCTCCGACAAAGCAGGGCGGGGAGGAAGAAGTGGGAGACACACCCCCCCCCGACGTCAGTAGCATCCAAATGCACAGAAGTATGCGGAGGAGGAGACGACGGTAGATCTTGCTCTAAAATATGTCTGGTAGCAGTGCACCCAGAGGGACAACCCCAAAGAGCCAAACGGATGTATGCAATCATCGACGACCAGAGCAACCGATCGCTGGTCAGGTCAGAATTCTTCGATATGTTCGGCATACAAGACAGTACTTCTCCTTACACTCTCAGAACGTGCGCAGGGCGAATGGAGACTACAGGGAGAAGAGTGAATGGCTACACCATATGCTCAATAGACGGCAAAGTGAGCATGCCCCTTCCCACACTCATCGAGTGCAATCACATGGCGGAAGATAGGACTGAGATCCCCACGCCAGACGTGGCGCGACACCATCCCCATCTAAAAACCATTGCCGATCATATCCCACCACTAGACGAAGATGCCCAGATCCTGCTGCTACTTGGCAGAGACATCATGAGAGCACACAAGATCCGCGAACAGCGAAATGGGGACCACAATGGCCCAAGCGCCCAAAGGCTCGATCTAGGATGGGTGGTAGTTGGAGAAGTATGCATAGACAGGATACGAGGACCCGACAACGTAGGCGCCCTACAGACGAACTTGTTGGAGAACGGTCGTATATCCCACTTCAAACCTTGTCCGAACCACTTTCAGGTCCACGAGAAGCTCGAGACCAAAAGGAACTACGGAGACGCGCCTGTGGCAAGAAAATACCCCAATGACCTAGGGAGTACAGTGTTCCAGACAACAAAGGACGACGACAAACAGGCGCCATCAATGGAAGACAAAGAATTCTTGAGGTTAATGGATAAGGAGCTCTTCAAGGACGAATTGGGCAGTTGGGTGGCCCCACTACCTTTCCGTTCGCCAAGAAGACGCCTCCCAAACAACAGAGACCATGCTATGTCTAGGCTCGCTTCGCTCCGCCGCAACCTACAAAGGAAACCGGAGACCAAGGAACACTTTGTGGCCTTCATGCAAAAAATCTTCCACAGTGGCCATGCAGAGTCGGCGCCCCCACTGAAAGAAGGCGAAGAATGCTGGTACCTCCCGTCGTTTGGCGTCTACCACCCCCAGAAACCTGGCCAAATCCGAGTGGTATTCGACTCCAGCGCTCAGCATCAGGGAGTCTCCCTAAACGATGTTCTCCTCACCGGGCCGGATCTGACGAACAGTCTTCTGGGAGTGCTGATCCGCTTCCGCAAGGAACCTATCGCCGTAACCGCAGACATTCAACAGATGTTCCACTGCTTCCTTGTGCGAGAAGACAACCGTAACTACCTAAGATTCCTGTGGTACCAAGATGACGACGTAGAAAAAGAAATCACGGAGTACCGCATGAAAGTACATGTCTTCGGGAACAGCCCATCACCGGCAGTGGCAGCCTACGGCCTCAGAAGAACGGCCCAAGACGGAGAAGCAGAGTTCGGGAAAGACGCCAGGAGCTTCGTCGAAAGAGACTTCTATGTGGACGACGGATTAAAATCAGTTCCCACCGAAGAAGAAGCCGTAGATCTACTCAAGAGGACACAAAAGATGTTAGCGAAGGCCAACCTAAGGTTGCACAAAATAGCTTCCAACAGTGCCACAGTGATGAAGGCGTTTCACGCAGATGATCAAGCACCAGATCTCAAGAATTTGGATCTGGGGACCGACACGCCTCCCATACAGCGGAGCCTGGGGATAAGCTGGAATCTTAAAACAGACACCTTTACGTTCCAGGTAGCCATCGAAGAAAAACCCTTCACACGTCGCGGAGTCCTGTCCACCGTTAACAGTCTCTACGACCCGCTAGGATTCGTGGCTCCTGTCACTATACAAGGGAAGTCCCTCCTCAGAGAAATGTCCTTCGAAAAACAGGAATGGGACACCCCACTACCTCCAGAAAAACGGAAAGAGTGGGAAACGTGGAAACACTCCCTGAAGGCCCTCGAGCAACTTCAAATCCCACGCCCCTATTCACCTATATCTCTCACCGCCGCACACAGCAAAGAGCTTTGCGTGTTCTCAGATGCCTCCACCAAAGCTATAGCAGCGGTGGCCTACCTAAAAACCACGGACGTGGATGGAAGTTGCCACATCAGGTTCATCCTTGGCAAAGCTAAGCTGGCGCCACAACCTGACCATACTATACCCAGACTCGAGCTGTGTGGTGCAGTGCTAGCAGTAGAACTGGCGGAGCTTATCGAGAATGAGATGGACAGCAAACCAGATGCCGTCAAACTCTACACAGATAGCAAGGTGGTACTGGGATACATCTACAATAAGAAAAGGAGTCTACGTATATGTAGCTAACCGCGTAGAAAGAATCAGAAAGTCAACCCAACCAGAACAATGGCACCACGTGCCCACAGAGCAAAATCCCGCAGATCACGCCACCAGATCAGTACCCGCATCTCAACTGCAGAATACGTCGTGGCTCACAGGACCAATGTTTCTTGCGCAGCCTGCGGAAACGCTACCAACCCCAGTTGACGATTTTGAACTCGTGGATCCCGAAAAGGATACGGAGATAAGGCCCCCACAAGTATCCGTAGTACTCACCAATGTATCGCACAAAAACGCATTCGGATCACATCGATTCCAACGCTTCTCAAAGTGGACGGCCCTTCTGCGAACAGTAGCCCATCTCGGGCATATAGCCTCCTCCTTCCGCCAGACACCAGACGGTAAAACTACCGGTTGCCACGGCTGGCACATCTGCAAAGAGCTGCGCACCGTAGAGGAAATTACAAAGGCTAAGGAAACTGTTCTCAGTCATGTTCAAAGGGAAACATATGCGGAAGAGATCAATTGCATTCGCGGAAAGAAGAGTGTTAACAAAAACAGTCCACTTTGGATGTTGAATCCCTTCATCGACAACGACGGCCTCATGAGAGTAGGAGGCCGCCTCAATAAGTCCCAACTGAGCAGGGAGGAAAGCAACCCTCTTATCATCCCTGGCCGGCATCACATCGCCACTTTGTTGGTGCGCCACTACCACGAACAAGTCATGCATCAGGGACGACACTTCACCGAAGGCGCCATTAGGGCGGCGGGCATTTGGGTCGTTGGCATGAAAAGGTGCGTGGCCAGTAATCTCCACAAATGTGTTAGGTGCCGAATGCTGAGAGGCAAAAGCCAAGACCAAAGGATGGCGGATCTACCTGTCGACAGACTTAATACAGAACCCCCCTTTACCTATGTAGGACTTGATGTATTTGGGCCCTGGATGGTCATCTCGCGTAGAACTAGGGGCGGACTACCAAACAGCAAACGATGGGCGGTACTCTTCACCTGCATGAGTATGCGAGCGATACACATCGAGGTTATAGAATCTATGGATGCTTCAAGCTTCATAAATGCCCTCAGAAGGTTCTTTGCAGTCAGAGGACCAGTTAAACAAATACGCTCCGATTGTGGTACCAATTTCGTTGGAGCATGTAAGGAATTACAAATAGACACTAAAGATAATAGAGACAATAGTATCAAAAGATACCTGCGCGACCAAGAGTGCACGTGGACATTCAACCCTCCTCACTCCTCTCACATGGGCGGAGCATGGGAACGCATGATCGGGGTAGTCCGGCGTATCTTGGACTCTATGATGCTAAAAAGCAACCTGACTCGACTCACTCACGAAGTGTTAACCACATTCATGGCCGAAATATCAGCGATAATCAATGCTAGGCCTTTGATTCCAGTGTCAACGGATCCAGAATCGCCAAGTATTTTGACGCCAGCAATGCTGCTAACCCAGAAAGTAGGGAACATCCCCACCCCAGTCGAAGGCTTCCACTCTAAAGATATGTACAAGCGACAGTGGAGACAGGTGCAGCACTTGGCTAACACATTTTGGGATCGCTGGAGACGCGAGTATCTAGTGACACTCCAAGAACGCCATAAATGGCAAACGGTTAAACCGGACATCCAAGTAGGAGACGTGGTTTTGTTGAAAGACAAACAGGTAACAAGAAACGAGTGGCCCATGGGACTTATAATCAAAACCTTCCCAAGCGAAGATGAAAGGGTCCGCAAAGTGGAAGTTCGGGTGACCCAGAACGGGGTCGTTAAGACTTTTTTGAGACCTATCACAGAGACTATCCTCCTAATGCCAAAATCGGACTATCACAAAGAAGAACTGGCTACCAGTTCTATGGACTCTGAGAGACATTGTGGTGCATCAAGCTAACCTAGAGCTGTGCATTCACCTACCTTACCGAGATGGCAAGGACTTAAGCTGGTGGTACCGGACGGTATCCCATCGTTATGTGGACATGAGTTTTGCATGTTATGTTGTATTGCACATATGTTCCACACATACCTAAAATAGTGGTATCTCCAGATACCAGACGGGGAGTGTCCTGGAACTAGATTCCATATTCCTCTGTCTTCCCCTTTAGTTATGGGATTCATTTCTCCCTTCTTTAGTTGCCTGTCAGTTTCCCCTGTCCCAGCAGCAACGCTGTATGTAAAATGCAACATTATTGCAACATGTCGTTTACACAGCCTGTGTTGGTTGCCTGCAGCTCATATTCTCCTAGCTGAGAGTGGGCTATTCCTACCCCCCTGTCCTTGCTGACAGTTAGTATAGTCCCACTTCCTATCTAGTGTGACCCTTACTCCTCATTTCCTTTTGACCCTGGACTCTGAGTGAGTAACTGCCTGCTATCACCCCAGCAAGGCCTTTTTGTTTTACATTGTCTCATTATTGATACACTGCACAGCAGACAGAGAAGCCCTCTCTCCCCACACTCCATCTACAAGCACCTATCTCCCTTTGTTTTCCTCAATAAAACCAAGAAAGAGAAAAGGACTTGTTTGTGCTTTGGAAGAGGTGAGACACGAGTTAAGCTACCTGGAGTCATTCATACACCATTCGTGACCCTGGCTTCAGGATAACACTTTTTCTTTTTAATTTTTAAAAATTTTAACAATTGTTTTTTTTGGGGCATATATGACGGTTCGTGCCATTTTATATTGATATTTATCTGTTTTGCAATAAAATTATCCACCTGGTGCAAACACCTACCACATATATCAGCACGGCAGCAATTTTGGTGTATTAGGTAAGGGCGCTGTCTATAATCCTGCTACTCATATATATATATATCGTGGAACATTAGGTGACTTTGGATAATAATGTTGAAAAGAAAGATGGAATAAAATGTAATACGATGTTGTTGTTTAAAAATGGTTTATTGTAAACACACCACAGTACAATGTATATTTTGGTGACATAAGAGATGTTAAAATGTGATGAATGTGTCCTGCTAGGGTGTGAGGCGGCGGGAGGCACGTGGGTTGTGAGTGCTGTCTGTGAGTGGGGGTCCTGCTAGGGTGTGAGGCGGCGGGAGGCACGTGGGTTGTGAGTGCTGTCTGTGAGTGGGGGTCCTGCTAGGGTGTGAGGCGGCGGGGGGCGCGTGGGTTGTGAGTGCTGTCTGTGAGTGGGGGTCCTGCTAGGGTGTGAGGCGGCGGGGGGGCGCGTGGGTTGTGAGTGCTGTCTGTGAGTGGGGGTCCTGCTAGGGTGAGGCGGCGGGGGGCGCGTGGGTTGTGAGTGCTGTGAGTGGGGGTCCTGCTAGGGTGTGAGGCGGCGGGTGGCGCATGGGTTTTGAGTACGGGTCCTGCTAGGGTGTGAGGTGGCGGGTCAGTGATGTCGGTGCGTATGGGTGGGAGGCAGCAGGTGTGTGGCGGGTGTGTGAGTGGCGACAGGTGTGTGTTGAGTGCGTGCGACAGCTGTGAGGCAGATGCTGCCGGGTGAAAGGCAGAGGCGGGAAGGCAGAAGCGGGAAGGCGGGGGGAGGGGGAGGAGTGGGGGGTGGAGGGTGGGAGGGGGAGGAGTGGGGGGGGGGGAGGGGGAATAGTGGGGAGGGAGGGTGGGAGGGGGAGGAGTGGGAGGTGGAGGGGAGGAGTGGGAGGTGGAGTGGAGGGGGGGAGGGGGGGGAGGGGGGGGAGTGGAGGTGGGGAGGGGGGAGTGGAGGGGGAGGGAGTGGAGGAGGGGGAGAGGAGTGGAGAGGGGAGGAGGGGGTATGAGGGGGGAGGGAGGGGGGGGAGGGAAGGAGGGGAGGAGTGGATGAGTGGAGGGGGGGAGGAGTGGAGGGGGGGAGGGGGGGAGGAGGGGAGGGGGGAGTGGAGGGGGGAGGGAGGGGAGAGTGGAGGGGGGGGTGGAGGGGAGGGGAGAGGGGAGAGGGGAGGGGGGGGAGTGGAGGGGGGGATGGAGGGGAGGGGAGAGGGGAGGGGGGGGAGTGGAGGGGAGGGGGGGAGTGGAGGGAGGAGTGGAGGGGGGAGGAGTGGAGGGAGGGGAGGGGGGGAGGAGTGGAGGAGGGGAGGAGGGGAGGGGGGGGGAGTGGAGGGGAGATGGGGAGGAGGGGGGGGAGGAGTGGAGGGGGGAGGAGTGGAGGGGAGGGGGGGAGGAGTGGAGGGGAGGGGGGGAGGAGTGGAGGGGAGGGGGGAGGAGTGGAGGGGGGAGGAGTGGAGGGGAGCGGGGGGAGGAGTGGAGGGGAGGGGGGAGGAGTGGAGGGGAGGGGGGAGGAGTGGAGGGGGGATGAGTGGAGGAGTGGAGGGGAAGGGGGGAGGAGGAGTGGAGGGGAAGGGGGGAGGAGGAGTGGAGGGGAAGGGGGGAGGAGTGGAGTGGAGGGGGGAGGGGGAGTGGAGGGGGAGGGGGAGTGGAGGGGGGGAGGGGGAGTGGAGGGGGGGAGGGGGGGAGGGGGGAGGGGGAGTGGAGGGGGGGGAGTGGAGGGGTGGAGGAGAGGAGGGGGGAGGAGGAGAGGAGGGGGGAGGAGGGGGGAGGGAGGAGGGGGGAGGGAGTGGAGGAGGGGTGGAGGAGGGGGGGAGGGAGTGGGGGAGGGAGTGGAGGAGGGGGGGAGGGAGTGGAGGAGGGGGGGAGGGAGTGGAGGGGGGGTGAAGGTTGGGGGGGAGGGAGTGGAGAGGGGGTGAAGGTTGGGGGGAGTGGAAGGGGAGGAAGGGAGTGGAAGGGGAGGAGTGGGGGAAGGGGGAGGGGAAATATGTATTGTCATAATGTATGTATCCGCTTGCCCGCTGGCTGGGCGCCCCCCCCCCCCCTGCTTGTTCTCCGATGGCTCTGGCCTCTCCCTCCCCCCCCGTTCCTCGGGCCTCTCCAACCCCCCCCCCCTCCCACCCCCTCGTTCCCCGATGGCTCGGCCGCTTCCCCCTTCCGCCGGCCGCTTGTTCCCCCGATGGGTTGTCCGGTCAATGGGGGCGCGTGCAGGCGGCGGCAGGAAGCGCCATGTGTGTTCGTGGCGTGAGGCGCAGGGTAATGGTGCGCTCCCCCGGGCGGCTGCTCCGCCGCTTGTTCCTGTGATGTTGATGCGGGACGCGCAGGGGTGTTCTGCGGCAGGGGTTTAAGGTGTGAGGCAGGAGGGGTGTGAGGCGCGGGGTGTATGGTGTGAGGCGCAGGGTGTAAGGTGGCACGCCTGCAGGAGGGGGTGTGAGGCGCAGGGTGTACTGTCTTACCTGGGCTGCTGCACATCGTGTGGTAGGCCATCTTGGAGAGGAGCACGCTGTGTGAGGGAGTGTGTGTGTGTCTGACCACACCAGCCAATGAGAGGTGTGCGGGGGCGGGCGGGCCAAGGGAGCCATCTCATTGGCCTGAGGCGGAGTGACGGGCCTCAGGTCCAATGCGATTGTCCCTAGGGACAGGACAGACAGGCATACTACGGTTTCACAAAAAACAAAAATATATATATATATATATATATATCTTCTTCTTATTATTATTATATATTTGTGAAAGTGTCCTATGTGTCTGTGTCTGTATGTGTCTCCCTGTGTCCCTCCCCGTGTCCCTAGCGGCAATCTCATTGGACCTTGGGCCAGGCCAATGAGATTGCTCCCTTGGCCCGCCCCCGCACACCTCTCATTGGCCTGAGGCGGAGTGAAGGAGACACACACACACACACACACTAGGGGGGGGTGTTACATACATTAGCGGGGCTCACAGTGTTAGCAGCACATCTCCCGCTCTCTTACCTGCCGGGTCCCGGAGGCTCCGCCTCTACCTGTTTCCCGCGCTTTCACCTCCCCCCCCCCTCCCCCGGCGCCGCTACAGTCAGCGGGGGAGCGGAGCGAGCGCCCGGGGACACAGCGGGGGGAGCGGCCACAACACGCTGCCTCCCGCCTCAGATCCACGTTGGAGCTGCCGGACGGGTGAGGGAGCTGCCGGACGGGTGAGGGAGCGGCCTTCACCTCCCCCTCACCTCCCCTCACTCACTTCCCCTCCACCCCCCCCCCCGGCGCCGCTACAGTCAGCGGGGGAGCGGAGCGAGCGCCCGGGGACACAGCGGGGGAGCGGCCACAACACGCTGCCTCCCGCCTGAGATCCACGTGGGAGCTGCCGGACGGGTGAGGGAGCTGCCGGACGGGGTGAGTGAGCGGCCTTCACCTCCCCTCACTCACTTCCCCTCCACCCCCGCCGCCGCTACAATCAGCGGGGGAGCGGAGCGAGCGCGCGTCCGGGACACAGCGGGGGGAGCGGCCACAACATGCTGCCTCCCGCCTCAGATCCACGTGGGAGCTGCCGGACGGGTGAGTGAGCAGCCGGACGGGTGAGTGAGCGGCCCGGACGGGTGAGAGAGCGGCCTTCACCTCCCCTCACCCCCCTTCACCTCCCCTCACTCCACTTCCCCTCACTCCACTTCCCCTCTTCCACATCCCCTCCACCTCCTCCACCCCCCCCTTTCACCTCCCCTCCATCCCCCCCTCCACCTCCTCCACTCCCCCCTTCAACTCCCCTCCACCACCCCACCACCCCACCTCCTCCACCCCCTCTTCACCTCTCCTCCACCCCCCTGGGGGTCTCCGCTTGCTGCCCGGGGTGGGAGGTAGGCTGAGGGGGGTCCCCGCTTGTTGCCCGGGGCGTGAGGTAGGCTGCTGCGGCAGCGGCGGTGTGCACCTCTGGAGGTGCCCACCCGGGGGGCCGCGCCTGGGGATTGTGCTGCGCCGGCGTCCGCTTCAGGGGGGGGTGATGTGGTGCTGTGGCGGCGTCCGCTTCGGGGGGGGTGTGCTGCGATGCTGCGGCCGCGGCCGCCCTTGAGGTGGGGGGGGGGGTTTGTGCTGTGGCATATCCGCCTCTGGAAGTGCTCCCCCCTGCCTTGCACAGGCCCTCCTGCCGTGCGGAGGCCCCACTGCTGACATGTACGACCCCCCCTGCCTTGCGGGGTGAGTGTGTGTGTGTGTGACAGTGTGAAAGTGACAGTGGGTGAGTGTGTGTTACAGTATGAGACAGTGACTGTGTGTGTGTGACTGTGTGTGACTGACTGTGTGTGTATGACTGAGTGACTGTGTGTGTGTGTGACTGAGTGACTGTGTGTGTGTGTGTGTGTGTCTGACTGTCTGACTGACTGACTGTGTCTGTGAGTGAGTGTGTCTGTGAGCGTGTGTGTCTGTGAGTGAGTGTGTCTGTGAATGAGTCTGTGTGTCTGTGAGTGTGTCACCCTCTCCCTGTGTTAACCTCACCCTCTCCGTGTCACCCTCACCCATCCTCACCCATTCCGTCGCCCTCTCCCTTTCGCCCTCACCCATCCGTCGCCCTCACCCTCTCCATGTCGCCCTCATCCTATCCGTCGCCCTCTCCCTTTCCCCGTCGCCCTCTCCCTGTCGCCCTCACCCTATCCGTCGCCCTCTCCCTTTCCCCGTCGCCCTCTCCCCGTCGCCCTCTCCCTTTCCCCGTCGCCCTCACCCTTTCCCCGTCGCCCTCACCCTTTTTGTCGCCCTCTCCCCCTTTCCCTGTCACCCTCACCCTCTCTCTGATGCCCTCTCCCTCTCGCACTCTGTCTTTGTCTCTCATTCTCTGTGTTCTCTCTCTCTGTGTGTCTCTCTCTCTTTGTGTGTGTCTGTGTGTGTGTCTCTCTCTCTCTGTATCTGTGTGTGCTGCTCTGTGTGTGTGTGTGTCTCTCTCTCTGTATCTCTGTGTGTGTGTATGTGTGTGTGTGTGCCGCTCTGTGTGTGTCTCTATCTCTCTCTGTCTGTCTGACCCACACTCTGGATCTCTTATTTACCCTATATATCTTAACTGCCCTATACCTACACCAAAATAACCTATACTGCTTTCTTCCAGATCTAACTCTCGAGCTTCACACGGAAGACATCGGAATCCCCCCTAAACCAGGAGACAGGTAGGGAACACCTCCCCTCCAATGTATAACATTGCGGGAATGAGGTTACCTGGACATTGAGGGACTGCGGATCAGGTAAGATCCCAGGTGGGATTGCTGCTTTAGATATTGTGACGCGGGGGCGTCCAGGCACTAGTTATGGGGTTGAGGAACATTCATACACACACACACACACACACACACGTAACAAGGACTAATTGTAGTATAATGTAATACAATAAATAAACTAATGTCAAAAACGAATGTTGTTCTTACTAGGAATTTATTCATTTATTTTTTTTAAAAAGCGGGTCTGGGGGCAGAA
The DNA here is from genome assembly GCF_040206685.1 of Ascaphus truei. Classification (NCBI taxonomy): domain Eukaryota; kingdom Metazoa; phylum Chordata; class Amphibia; order Anura; family Ascaphidae; genus Ascaphus; species Ascaphus truei. Next base: position 395,690,613 of record NC_134486.1, read on the forward strand.
CGCGGGGCGAGTAGATTTTTGGGTGATTTGTCGACGGACGGACGGACATATATATACATATTTGGGTAAAAGAAAGAAAGAAGATTATAGTCTGTTTCCTTCCAAAGCTGCAAGTGTTATAGGTCTGCTAAAGGTCCAGTTGACACGCACTTGTGTTGTCTTAGTAGAAAGGGTGGTTCTCGTGGGTTTGTAGGTAGTCTAGCATCCAACCTTGTAGAAGGGAATGGGAGTCCAACGCCCCCTAGCGGCGCTTCTCAGAAGAATCCAAACGTATAAATAAACATGGTAATTCTTTTGTCACAATAACCGTCTATGCATAATATCCCACGTAGCCACAATATAACAGAGGTCAGGCCCCCTCAATAGCCTCTGGCATGAGGTATATCGTGCATGAGCAGGACCAGCAATAAAACAAAATCGACTCACTGTTTGAACGTGGGCTCCAGGCGCTGACGGCGTGCTCCTACCGAAGGTAAACAAAGGGAGACAGATTGGTGAGACGGTGCAGCTGCCTTGTGAAAAACATGCAGACCGGGACTCTTCTTAGATCAGTGCAAAATCTTTAATGGCACATAACAGCAAAGAGATCCACTCTTACGCGTTTCGCATGGAGGACCGCGCTTTATCAAAGAGTACACATAACATGTTGAACAATGTCTAATCATTATTGAATTAGATTAACCGGGAGTATAGAATTCAAGTGATGTACAAATACCATATTACTATTTTTACTATAATCGGATTTAAATATATCAAAATAACCTTCTGCTGTAAATATTGAACACATTACAATTAGATGTGTCATGTTTGTTTATTGGGGGGGGGGGTTCTTTCAGTTATGTTGTCTTTAATAACAACATCTTTAGTATTCAGGATTTATTACAGCAATGAATCTTTTGTTTTAAAATGTAGATATTTTCTCGTTTTTTTTTTTTAAATGTTATGTTGGTCTAGGGGTATTTTATATATTATTGTTTCTTAATATATACCACTAGCTGAGAGACCCGGCGTTGCCCGGGATGTAATTTTGGGGGGGGCGTACGACAGGGTTAGGCTTCCCCCCCCCCTTGACAGCTAGGTGGGTGACTGAGTTGACTGAGTGTGTGGGTGACTGTGTGGGTGGGTGACACTTGACTGAGTGGGTGGGTGGGTTGGTGACTGAGTGGGTGACTTTGGGTCGGTGACTGGGTGGGTGACTTTGGGTCGGTTTGACTTTGGGTCGGTAGGTGGGTGACTTTGGGTCGGTGGGTGGGTGACTTTGGGTCGGTGGGTGTGTGACTTTGGGTCGGTGGGTGGGTGACTTTGGGTCGGTGGGTGGGTGACTTTGGGTTGGTGGGTGGGTGACTTTGGGTCGGTGGGTGACTTTAGGTCGGTGGGTGGGTGACTTTGGGTAGGTGGGTGGGTGGGTGACTGGGTTGGTGGGTGGGTGACTGGGTTGGTGGGTGGGTGGGTGAGTTTGGGTCGGTGGGTGGGTCGGTGACTGGGTGACTTTTTCAGGGTCGTGACTGGGTGGGTCAGTGACTGGGGTCGGTGACTGGGTGGGTCAGTGAGTGGGTAGGTGGGGTCGGTGAGTGGGTGGGTGGGGTCAGTGAGTGGGTGGGTGGGGTCAGTGACTGGGTGGGTGGTTTTGGGTGAGACTGGGTAGGTGAGTGTGAGACTGAATGGGTGGGTGAGTGTGAGACTGAATGGGTGGGTGAGTGTGAGACTGAATGGGTGGGTGAGTGTGAGACTGAATGGGTGGGTGAGTGTGAGACTGAATGGGTGGGTGAGTGTGAGACTGAATGGGTGGGTGAGTGGGAGACTGAATGGGTGGGTGAGTGGGAAACTGAATGGGTGGATGAGTGGGAAACTGAATGGGTGGGTGAGTGGGAAACTGAATGGGTGGGTGAGTGGGAAACTGAATGGGTGGGTGAGTGGGAAACTGAATGGGTGGGTGAGTGGGAAACTGAATGGGTGGGTGAGTGGGAGACTGAGTGGGAGAGTGGGTGGGAGACTGACTGGGTGGGTGAGTGGGAGACTGACTGGTTGGGTGGGTGAGTGTGTGACTGACTGGGTGGGTGAGTGGGTGACTGACTGGGTGAGTGGGTGACTGACTGGGTGAGTGGGTGACTGACTGGGTGGGTGAGTGGGTGACTGACTGGGTGGGTGGGTGACTGACTGGGTGAGTGGGTGACTGACTGGGTGGGTGAGTGGGTGACTGACTGGGTGGGTGAGTGGGTGACTGACTGGGTGACTGACTGGGTGAGTGAGTGGGTGGGTGAGTGGGTGACTGACTGAATGGGTGGGTGACTGACTGAATGGGTGACTGAATGGGTGGGTGACTGAGTGACTGGGTGGGTGACTGAGTTGACTGGGTGGGTGACTGAGTGGGTGGGTGACTGGGTGGGTGTGTGGGTGGGTGACTGGGTGGGTGGGTGACTGACTGGGTGGGTGACTGACTGGGTGGGTGACTTGACTGAGTGAGTGAGTGGGTGGGTGACTGAGTGAGTGGGTGGGTGACTAAGTGAGTTTTTGAGTGACTAAGTGAGTGGGTGGGTGGGTTACTGAGTGGGTGGGTGACTGAGTGGGTGGGTGGGTGACTGTGTATGTAATTATTGTGTGTGATTGTTGATTGTGTGGGGTGTGTGTGTGGATGAGTGAGTGTGTGATGTGATAGTGAGTGTGTGGTGTGTGAGTGTGTGTGTCAGTGTTGGTTAGTTGAGTGTTTGTGTGCAATAAATTAGACAGATGTGTAAATAGTAATGTTTTGTGTAAAATATGTTATTGAAAGGAAGAGGTGATTTATTGTGCTAGGTGTGTTAGTAGCGGAGGTGTTGTGTTGTTGTATATGTTTGTGTGTGGTGGGATGTTGATGTGCAATGGGAGTGGGTGGTGAGACGTGTAAATGTGCATTGTATTCAGTGTAGTGTGTATGGTGAAGGGTAGGTAATTGGAACAGTGGGTTGGGTGTGTGTGTTTGTTTAGTGGTGGTTGTGTTGTGTGTGGTAGTTAAGGTTATGTTGAAGTGTTGTTTTGTGTGTTGTATCAGCAGAGGAGGTTGGTGTGTGTGTGTGAGTACGTGTGTTGCGTGGTTGAGGGCGTGTGGCGTTGCTGAGTGCGTGTGTGTGTGCATGTGTTTGTGTATTTGTGTGTGTGTTGTGTGTGATGGTGTGTGGTGTGTGTGAGAGCATGTGTGTATGTGGCGTGTGTGATGGCATGTGTGTGTGTATGACGCATGTTGTGTGTGAGTGCGTGTTGTTGGTCATAGACATGTTGTAAATTGCATGTTTTTGAGTGTAGTGTGTGTATTATGAGGGTGAAGGTGAGGTGTGATTTGTTGTTATGTGTGGCATAGAATGACAGGATGTTTGCGTGTGTGTGTATGTGTATGAGGGGGTTTTGTGTGGGTGAGTGTTGTGTGTGAGTGGTGGTGTGAGAAGTGTTTTAGAATAAATTATACAGACAGTGAAATTGTTAGGAAAACATATTTTATTGTAAGGAACAGCTGAGTTTCAGTGGTAGGTGTTGTCATACAGTGTGTGAGGTAGCGGGAGTGACATTGGTGGCATGCTGTTTGACTGTAGTCCGCGGCGTTGCGGTCCGGTTGCGGAGGGAGATGTGTGAGGTGCAGGAGATGTCAGGCGTGCTGGTTGTTCCGCGGGAGGTAGAGTGTGTGAGGTAGCGGGATAGCGGGAGTGACATCGGTGGCATGGTGTGTGGTGTGTGTGAGAGCATGTGTGTGTGTTGCTGGTGTGTGATGGCGTGTGTGTGTGTATGAGGCATGTTGTGTGTGTGACGTGTGTGAGTGCGTGTTGTTGGTCATACACATGTTAAAAATGGCATGTTTTTGAGTGTAGTGTGTGGCATAGAATGACAGGATGTTTGCGTGTGTGTGTGTGTGTGTATGAGGGGGTTTTGTGTGGGTGAGTGTTGTGTACATTATACAGACAGTAAAATAGTTAGGAAAACATATTTTATTTCAACGAACATCTGATTTCCAGTGGTAGGTGTTGTCATACACTGTGTGAGGTAGCGGGATAGGGGGAGGAACATTGGTGGCATGGTGTGTGAGTGTAGGCCGCGGCCTCGCGGTCCGGTTGCGGTAGGGAGCTGTGTGAGGTGCAGGAGATGAGGCGTGCTGTGCGGTCCGCGGGAGCTACACTGTGTGAGGTAGCGGGATAGGGGGAGGGACATCGTTGCCATGGTGTGTGAGTGTAGGCCGCGGCCTCGCGGTCCGGTTGCGGTAGGGAGCTGTGTGAGGTGCAGGAGATGAGGCGTGCTGTGCGGTCCGCGGGAGCTACACTGTGTGAGGTAGCGGGATAGGGGGAGGGACATCGTTGCCATGGTGTGTGAGTGTAGGCCGCGGCCTCGCGGTCCGGTTGCGGTAGGGAGCTGTGTGAGGTGCAGGAGATGTGGCGTGCTGTGCGGTCCGCGAGAGCTACACTGTGTGAGGTAGCGGGATAGGGGGAGGGACATCGTTGCCATGGTGTGTGAGTGTAGGCCGCGGCCTCGCGGTCCGGTTGCGGTAGGGAGATGTGTGAGGTGCAGGAGATGTGAGGCGTGCTGTGCGGTCCGCGGGAGCTACACTGTGTGAGGTAGCGGGATAGGGGGAGGGACATTGGTGGCATGGTGTGTGAGTGTAGGCCGCGGCCTCGCGGTCCGGTTGCGGTAGGGAGCTGTGTGAGGTGCAGGAGATGAGGCGTGCTGTGCGGTCCGCGGGAGCTACACTGTGTGAGGTAGCGGGATAGGGGGAGGGACATTGGTGGCATGGTGTGTGAGTGTAGGCCGCGGCCTCGCGGTCCGGTTGCGGTAGGGAGCTGTGTGAGGTGCAGGAGATGAGGCGTGCTGTGCGGTCCGCGGGAGCTACACTGTGTGAGGTAGCGGGATAGGGGGAGGGACATCGTTGCCATGGTGTGTGAGTGTAGGCCGCGGCCTCGCGGTCCGGTTGCGGTAGGGAGCTGTGTGAGGTGCAGGAGATGTGGCGTGCTGTGCGGTCCGCGAGAGCTACACTGTGTGAGGTAGCGGGATAGGGGGAGGGACATCGTTGCCATGGTGTGTGAGTGTAGGCCGCGGCCTCGCGGTCCGGTTGCGGTAGGGAGATGTGTGAGGTGCAGGAGATGTGAGGCGTGCTGTGCGGTCCGCGGGAGCTACACTGTGTGAGGTAGCGGGATAGGGGGAGGGACATTGGTGGCATGGTGTAGCGGGGTAGTGGGCCTCGCGGTCCGGTTGCGGTAGGGAGATGTGTGAGGTGCAGGAGATGTGAGGCGTGCTGTGCGGTCCGCGGGAGCTACACTGTGTGAGGTAGCGGGATAGGGGGAGGGACATTGGTGGCATGGTGTGTGAGTGTAGGCCGCGGCCTCGCGGTCCGGTTGCGGGAGGGAGATGTGTGGCGTGGAGGGGAGGGGGGGTTTGAAGAGGCAGTCTGCAGTGTTTGGTGTTGTGTGAATGTGTGTGTGTGCTGTGTTTGTGCGTTGTGTGTAGATTCTGTACCTCAGTGGTTCCCAAACTTTTTCGGTTCAAGGCTCCCCAAGGCGATCAGGATTTTTACGCGGCGCCCAAAGTAAAAACAAAGGTGTATATACATACTAACAGTTGCAGTGCGCAGTTGGTGTCTCTCTCACACACTCTCACTCTCTCTGACCTCACTCTCTCTCTCTCTGACCTCACTCTCTCTGACCTCTCTCTCTCTCTCTGACCTCACTCTCTCTCAGACCTCTCTCTCTCTCTCTGACCTCACACTCTCTCTGACCTCCCTCTCTCTCTCTCTGACCTCACTCTCTCTCTCTGACCTCACTCTCTCTCTCTGACCTCACTCTCTCTCTCTGACCTCACTCTCTCTCTCTGACCTCACTCTCTCTCTCTGACCTCACTCTCTCTCTCTGACCTCACTCTCTCTCTCTGACCTCACTCTCTCTCTCTGACCTCACTCTCTCTCTGACCTCACTCTCTCTCTGACCTCACTCTCTCTCTGACCTCACTCTCTCTCTGACCTCACTCTCTCTCTCTCTCTCTGACCTCACTCTCTCTCTCTCTCTGACCTCACTCTCTCTCTCTGACCTCACTCTCTCTCTCTGACCTCACTCTCTCTCTCTGACCTCACTCTCTCTCTCTGACCTCACTCTCTCTCTCTCTGACCTCACTCTCTCTCTCTCTGACATCACTCTCTCTCTCTGACCTCACTCTCTCTCTCAGTCTCCCGGTGCTGCTCCTCCAGCGTGCGTGCCGGGCCTCCCTCTCTCAGCGTCGCTGAGCCGGGCTGAACAGATGCACAAAGCCCCTGCATCTGTAATCAGCGCTGCTATAGTTCCTCTGGCCTGGGACATAGTAAGCGCTTAGGTGCTGCTGCTCGCTCTTGCTTGCTGCCGCTCGCTCTACCAGGAGCTTTTCGCTGTCCTGGCAGAGGAGACAGCAAGCGCGCTTGGTAGGCGGGTATCACTGTGTGTGTTTGTCACTTGGTAGCTGTGTGTGTGTGTGTGTGTGTGTGTGTGTGTGTGTGTGTGTGTGTGTGTGTGTGTGTGTGTGTGTGTGTGTGTGTGTGTGTGTGTGTGTGTGTGTGTGTGTGTGTGTATTATATAATATTTAAAAATGAAAAAAAAAAAAAAGACATGTGAGAATAAATTATTTATTAACATTGTGCAACTTTGATAAATATATTCACACGCACACACCACACACACATCACACACACACACACCACACATATATATACACCACACATACACATATATATATATATATATATATATATATATATACACCACACATACATATATACACACCACACATATATATATATATAGATGTAGCCAGGTTCCCCCCTGTCATGGCTGACCCCCTCCTCCCTTTCGGCAGACGCTGTGTGCGAGGGAGTGAGGGGGGGCCGCGCGCGCGAAGGAGCGATCCCTGGTAGCTAGGGACGCGAGCGGCGAGCAGGCCGGTTGCCGGGGACACGATCGGGCCGTCGCTAAGGCCACGATCGCGTTGCTACCGGCCCGGCGGCTCGGGAAGCAGGGCGCCGCCATGTTAGGGCTGTTGCGCATGCGCAGTGCCCCAACCCAGCGCGGGAGGACCAGATAGTTCGCGCATGCGCGAGATGAGCATGCCAGCCCCCAGGGTGCATAGGGGCAGAGACACCTGACGCCAGGGAACCAATAGGGCTGAGGGATTTGCCTGGGGAGAGATTGCTACATTTCGCGGGGTTTTGCAGCCACGCAGGCACTCAGGATCCGGACCAGCTAGGGGTAGGAGGTGGATGCAGGGGTGAGTGACCCTCTGCATTAGGCCAGCAGCCCCCAAGGTCCCAGTTAGGTCCTGAGCCATCTATTAGCTTGTGGAGCTTAGGGACAGGCCCTAGATAGGGACACTGCCCCATTTATTGGTTGAATAGACAGGGACACAGTGTTGAAGCTGTGCGGCCCTGTGAGGTGGGTTCTGGGCTCAGAACACCACCAAAGACCCTGCGACAAGGAGTGACATTGTCGCGCTGGACTTTCAACCCGCGCGGTGTGGAGGACCCCGTCGGATCGTGTGGATTTATATCGCGGTACCCGTGGCTGGAGCCCGGGCAGGTAACCTGCAACTCACGTGCACCAACCAGGCCTATCACCAAACATAGTGGCTGCGCAGTCACACACACACATGTACAGTGGTATTTGACTTCGAGAACACGAGACATTTGGGTGGGGGTTACTGGACACAGGGTGGGGTCACATTGTGGGTGGTTAGCGTCCGCCGTGACGCCTAGAGGTGATAGCGTCCGCCGTGACGCCTAGAGGTGATAGTGTCCGCCGTGACGCCTAAAGGTGGTAGCGTCCGCCGTGACGCATAGTGTGGTTAGCGTCCGCCGTGGCGCATGATGCTGTTATGCTGTTTTGATGTTATGCTGTTACGTGATTTGTGTGTTTCCATGCAGTAAAGCCCGTCCTGTTTTATATTCGGTAGTGTTGTGTGGTTGTTCCTGTGAGGGCCTCCTCCCACTCCGTTGGGATCCCTCCCAGGTGGAGGCGTTGCACCTAGAGATGTATGATAAAGATGTACCCCAGGTTCCCCAAGCGGAGGCTTAGGCTCCTGAGAGCCACACAGGTTGCACAGCAAGTAGTAGCGGCGGTAGTCATAGGGAACACCCGTTACATTTGGAGGCGCTGCTGAGATTCAGACCTGGGGTGCCCGAACTCAGTAAAAATGTCGTTAGGTTACACGTTACCTTCCCGCCAAGAGGTGTACACGTGGGCGGTAAAAAGGCAAGTCCCGCCCTCACAAACCCTTGCTGTAGGACAAGTTCCCGCCAATGCCTCATCCTATGAACTATGTTTAATCCTAATGCAGTACCCAGGCTTAGAAGATGCCAGAATCTTGGGTCGCCGCTCCGACCCCGACGGGTCATGGTGCACCGTATTAATCACTGGGGGATGTGAATTGTCGCCACAGCAAGGCCCATCCAACTTGCGTTTCCACGGGGCCCTCAGCTCAGGGTGTCCTGTTATATATCCTGAAATGCCGATAAAACCCGAACCCTGTAGCCCCAGAACAGACCTGCTAGAGACTAGTATGCGCATGTCCCTGTCCCCACCAGAAAGTGTATGCGGGGATGAGGCCAGTGTATTATCCTGTGCTAATTGTCGCTCAAGCAGACGGAGCTCCAGCCCCAGTAGAATGGGAGAAATCCAATTACTAGCCCAGGCCATCCAACAACTGGGTAGGCCCAAGCACGAATCCCCTTCCCCTCAGCCATATCGCAAGTTAAAGCTCTTTTCAGGGGTAAACCCTACTCCCACTGGTGAAGAGGCTTTTGATGTTTGGAAGGAATATGCTTCACAGGTACTGGAAGAGTGGACCTGTCCTGATGAGGTGAAAAGACAACGAATCATGGAGTGCCTGCGCCCGCCTGCGTCCACTACCATCAAGATGTATAAAGATCAGCATACTGAGGTTACCGCACATCAGATGATGGAGTCGCTTACCCGGGCATATGGTAAAGAAGATGATGTGAGTGAGTTATGGACTAAGTATTACAATCTCCGCCAGAAAGAGGGGGAAGACCTATCCGAGTTCATACAACGGATCCAATTGCTCTTGTGGGAGCTACGTTCCCGCCAAGTCATCAAGGCCTCAGAAGTAAATGAGTATAGGCGCACTCAATTCCTGCAGGGAGCCATACCCACGCACCATATCGTGGTAATGATCAGATGCACGCTACAGAAGGGGGACCCCCCTACTCTAGAAGACCTACTGGATGAGGTGAAGGGTCATGAGGCCTATACTAGGTTGCATACGCCCAAGAAGGCCAAAGACCCTCGCAAGGATGAGACCAAGGAAGCAACAGTGCCCAAAGCAAAGGGAAGCAAGAGCGGTAAGGATACGGCCAACCCGGAGGTGCCTAGGTCCGCTCCCAGGTCACTTGACGGTCCGGGTCCCCGCCCAGACTTCCGTTGCTTCAACTGTGGCGAGCAGGGCCATGTTGCGAGGAACTGTTCGAACCCCACTAAGGCCCAGACCTACACAGTGACCGTGCGGAAGGCAATCTCGTCCCTATCAACCGTACCCGAGGATGTTGCCGAGGAGTCGGGGAGGCCTTCCACGGAGGAGACGCCCCCGGCCGATGCTTACTGCCGAGTAGGGCCCACCGCTGTAATAAGAGTCGTCGTGGAGGGAATATACTCTTCAGCACTTCTGGACACTGGATCACAAGTGACCATCATTTACCGTCCATTCTACGACCAGCACCTCAGCCATCTTCCCTTGCAGTCAGCCGAAAAGATGAAGTTATGGGGACTGAGTAAAGATGATTATCCCATAGACGGAATAGTGGCGGTCAAGCTGGATATCTTGCAGTTGAACACTAACAAGTCGCATCCCATGCTGGTGGAAGCTTTGGTCTGTCCGGAGGCTCGAGAACATCCCAGTGCCCCCATCATACTAGGCACGAATGCAGATATTGTGAGGTCGGTGATTCGCTCATTCCTACAAGAAGCCGGTGAGCTACCGTTGTCATCCCTGAATATAGCCCCTGGCCTGCGGGAAGAATGCTATAGGGTGGCGTATGAGGAACAGTATGGTGAAATCTTTAATCAAGAGCGAGGGTTATTGCAGATTCCACCAGGGGGAGTGAGGCACGTGACAGCGCTGATCAAGTACCCCAGTCGGCACGAACACGACCGATACTTCTCGCTAGAGACCCTCCCCGAGTCTGAGAATCAGTGGGGATACCGAATGATACCTGAAGTACGGGATTGGCCATCTACCGTCCCCAGGAAGATTACTGTGTCTATCCAGAACATGTCTCTCCATACCGTGCCGCTAGAAGTAGGACAAAGGTTGGGTAGAATTTATCCTGTGGATCCTGTAGACGACCCAGTGACCGTTCACACTGCCCGTGTGGGAGAAGAGGCCGAGGCACTACAATTCGACTTCGGAGAGTCTCCCCTGGAAGAAGCATGGAAAGAGAAGCTATGTGCTCAGTTGAGAGAGAGACGAGATGTGTTCTCTACTAGTGAGATGGACGTGGGATGCAGCAGAAGCGCTCAGCACACGATTCGTCTGAATGATGACACGCCATTTAGGGAAAGGTCGCGCCGCTTAGCTCCCAGAGATGTGGAGGATGTGCGGGGTGTCCTGAACGAGATGGAAACGGCCGGCATAGTGACCGGATCTCGGAGTCCCTATGCCTCACCGATTGTGGTGGTACGAAAGAAGAATGGGTCTGTTCGATTGTGCGTGGACTACAGAACATTGAACAGACGTACTGTGCCTGACCAATACACGCTACCCCGAATAGAGGAGATTCTCAACGCACTGTCCGGAAGCCAGTGGTTTAGCGTGTTGGACCTTCGATCTGGGTATTACCAGGTTCCGATGAGCCCTACTGATCAAGAAAAGACGGCGTTCGTCTGTCCCCAGGGATTTTATCAGTTCACTCGGATGCCCCAAGGTATCTGTGGCGCTCCAGCCACTTTCCAACGGCTTATGGAAAAGACGATTGGAGATATGTGTCCGCGTGAGTGTTTGGTCTATCTAGATGACATAATTGTGTTCGGAGCCACCCTTGAAGAACACGAGACTAGGCTGATGAAAGTATTGGATCGCTTAGGGAAAGAAGGCCTGAAGCTCTCATTGGATAAGTGCCGCTTCTGTCGAACATCGGTCACTTATGTGGGTCATATCGTGTCCGCAGACGGAGTGGCCACCGACCCGGCCAAGGTGGAGGCGGTGGTGAATTGGCCAAGACCCGAGAATGTGATGGAGCTGAGGTCATTTCTCGGGTTCTGTGGATATTATAGAAGATTCGTGGATGGATACTCCAAGAAGGCAGCTGTGCTGAACGATCTGCTGAAGGTCTATCCAGAGGAACCCAAGCAGAAGAGGACCCCCCCAAGGACCCCCTTCGGGGATCGGTGGACGCCGGCTTGTGAGGAAGCATTTAAGAGGCTGAAGAATAGTTTAACAGAGGCTCCCGTTCTAGCATATGCTGACCCGGAAAAGCCTTACATTCTGCACGTGGATGCCAGCCTCAACGGATTGGGAGCTGTGCTACACCAGAAGTACCCCACTGGGCTTCGTCCTGTGGCATATGCAAGTAGAAGTTTGACTCCCAGTGAAAAGAATTATCCAGTTCACAAATTGGAGTTCCTCGCCCTCAAATGGGCCATATCGGACAAGCTACATGATTACCTATATGGGGTCACCTTCGAGGTCCGAACAGACAACAATCCGCTGACCTATGTACAAACCACGGCCAAGTTAGATGCGACCGGTCACAGATGGTTGGCCACCCTTGCCAATTACCAGTTTTCTATGAAATATAAGCCTGGACCTCTCAATATAGGAGCCGATGCTCTATCTAGGAGATCGGGACTGGGCGAGACCGCCGACGATGGCCCGTGGGAAGAAATTCCAGGACCAGGAATGAGAGCTATGTGTTCCACTGCTGCTATTGTAAACGACCGAGTGGCATTCTCCGAGCTACGAGTAGTGGATTCTTTAGGGTGTCGACCTCAAGCCCTTCCAGAAGCTTACTGCCACCCCGATGGCATGGGTCTAACACAAGACGTTATCTTCACAGTGAAGGAACTGGTACTAGCGCAGACACATGATCCTGCGGCTAAGGCTGTCCGAGAGGCCCTACACAAAAATGACTCTTCACTGGTGAAACGGGCTCCTCGCGAGGATGTGAGTCTTCTCATGAGAGAATGGGATAAGTTTGAGATGAATAACGGCCTACTCTATAGGGTTGTTCAATTCCACAATCATCCTGACCGTCGACAACTATTTCTACCTCGGCGTATGCAAGGCCTCGTTTTAAGATCACTACATGATGATCATGGACATTTGGGGGTGGATAAGACCTTGGGTTTAGTGCGAGACCGGTTCTTCTGGCCTAGAATGCGGGAGTCAATTGAACAACACTGCAGAAAATGTCTACGGTGCATTCATAGGAAGACCCTTCCCACCCGTGCTGCTCCAATGGGCCATCTCAAAAGTGCTGGGCCTATGGATTTAGTTTGTATGGACTTTTTATGCATAGAGCCAGATTCAAAGGGTATAGGAAATGTGCTAGTAGTGACAGATCACTACACTCGATACGCTCAAGCCTTCCCCACGAAGGACCAGAAGGCTACCACAGTGGCTAAAGTGCTGTGGGAGAAGTATTTTGTGCATTATGGTCTGCCCAGCAGGATGCACTCTGACCAGGGACGGGATTTTGAGAGCAAGCTGATCAAAGAGTTACTAACACTGTTGAACATTCAAAAGTCCAGGACTACTCCCTACCACCCAGAGGGAGATGCGCTCCCTGAAAGATTTAATCGGACATTGCTGGACATGCTAGGCACTCTGAAAAATTCCCAAAAAGGAGAATGGAGTAAACATGTTGAGGCCTTGGTGCATGCCTACAATTGCACTAGGCACGAGTCCACCGGATACACCCCATACTTCATGATGTTCGGGAGAGAAGCCAGACTGCCAATCGACATCCGCCTACGGGTATCTACCGACGGGATACCCAACATGGCTCATTATCGATATGTGCAGAGACTCCAGGACAGTCTGCACCGTGCCTATCAGTTAGCTGAAAGAGCCACCGCTCGACTGAATGCCAATAATAAAAGACGGTACGACCACAAAGTACGCTATAGAGCGCTCCAACCGGGAGACGCAGTTCTCCTACGCAACTTAGGGATTCCAGGCAAGCACAAGTTAGCTGATCGCTGGAGAGAGGGGCCTTTTCAAGTAGAGTCCCAAATGCCGGGCCTCCCTGTTTATCGCATACGTGACGTGAATGGCAGAGTAAAAGTCTGGCACCGAAACCACTTGTTACCTATCTCCCAACTGGGAGAAAGTGAACCCGAAACAGAAACAGTAATGAACGACAGTGAGCCTGAAGAGTCTATTGAGAATCCAGGGCCCACAGATGAGACAATTCAGGATCCTTTGGAGGGAACATCCAACAGAGACTGGTGGGCACCTCCCGAAGGAGCAACAAGTAAGGGGCCGGTTGACAAAGTACCTTCATCAGAATTTTCACCAAGTAATCAATCATTAGATCCTACCATTCCGAGTTTTGTGCCTCAAAGAGACAATGTTCAGTTGCAAGGAGACTTTCCCCAAACTGGTTCACCCTCTGCCAGAGAGTCTAGGCCTCAAGCCTACGATGGTCTGTCTCAAGAGGAAGAAATGGAGACTGAGACTCGCAGGAGTCAGCGAGTGAGACGCCCTCCCACTAGAGTGGCTTATGATTTATTAGGGGCACCTCACTATGAGTCTCAGCAGCAAGCTAAAGCCAAGCTAGCCTCAGTTATAAATATGTTTGTTGAACTGTACAATCTCGTTTAGAGTAATCGTTAAGTTGTACTTTAACACTGCAATTTTATTATATAATTTTTGTACATGTTGGAAGGTTATGTGGTTCAAGCGAGGACGTTGGAGTTCTCACCAGGGGGAGGATGTAGCCATGTTCCCCCCTGTCATGGCTGACCCCCTCCTCCCTTTCGGCAGACGCTGTGTGCGAGGGAGTGAGGGGGGGCCGCGCGCGCGAAGGAGCGATCCCTGGTAGCTAGGGACGCGAGCGGCGAGCAGGCCGGTTGCCGGGGACACGATCGGGCCGTCGCTAAGGCCACGATCGCGTTGCTACCGGCCCGGCGGCTCGGGAAGCAGGGCGCCGCCATGTTAGGGCTGTTGCGCATGCGCAGTGCCCCAACCCAGCGCGGGAGGACCAGATAGTTCGCGCATGCGCGAGATGAGCATGCCAGCCCCCAGGGTGCATAGGGGCAGAGACACCTGACGCCAGGGAACCAATAGGGCTGAGGGATTTGCCTGGGGAGAGATTGCTACATTTCGCGGGGTTTTGCAGCCACGCAGGCACTCAGGATCCGGACCAGCTAGGGGTAGGAGGTGGATGCAGGGGTGAGTGACCCTCTGCATTAGGCCAGCAGCCCCCAAGGTCCCAGTTAGGTCCTGAGCCATCTATTAGCTTGTGGAGCTTAGGGACAGGCCCTAGATAGGGACACTGCCCCATTTATTGGTTGAATAGACAGGGACACAGTGTTGAAGCTGTGCGGCCCTGTGAGGTGGGTTCTGGGCTCAGAACACCACCCAAGACCCTGCGACAAGGAGTGACATTGTCGCGCTGGACTTTCAACCCGCGCGGTGTGGAGGACCCCGTCGGATCGTGTGGATTTATATCGCGGTACCCGTGGCTGGAGCCCGGGCAGGTAACCTGCAACTCACGTGCACCAACCAGGCCTATCACCAAACATAGTGGCTGCGCAGTCACACATACACATGTACAGTGGTATTTGACTTCGAGAACACGAGACATTTGGGTGGGGGTTACTGGACACAGGGTGGGGTCACATTGTGGGTGGTTAGCGTCCGCCGTGACGCCTAGAGGTAATAGCGTCCGCCGTGACGCCTAGTGTGGTTAGCGTCCGCCGTGGCGCATGATGCTGTTATGCTGTTTTGATGTTATGCTGTTACGTGATTTGTGTGTTTCCATGCAGTAAAGCCCGTCCTGTTTTATATTCGGTAGTGTTGTGTGGTTGTTCCTGTGAGGGCCTCCTCCCACTCCGTTGGGATCCCTCCCAGGTGGAGGCGTTGCACCTAGAGATGTATGATAAAGATGTACCCCAGGTTCCCCAAGCAGAGGCTTAGGCTCCTGAGAGCCACACAGGTTGCACAGCAAGTAGTAGCGGCGGTAGTCATAGGGAACACCCGTTACATATATATCTACTATATATATATATATATATATATATATATATATATATATATATATATATATATATATATACACACCACACATACACACACATATATATACACACACACACACCCTGCAGCCCGTTTTTCACACACACACACCCTGCAGCCCGTTTTTCACACACACACACCCTGCAGCCCGTTTTTCACACACACACACACACACACACACACACACACACACACACACACACACACACACACACACACACACACACACACACACACACACACACACACACACACACACACACACACACACACACACACACACACACACACACACACCTTGGTGCTGTAGTTGCAATGCCGGGCAGGCTGCAGCCCCATTGGATGGGAGCGGTCACGTGACCGCTCCTCTGCTTCCCCTCAGAGGTTTTTTTTTTTTTTTTTAAATGAGCTAGCAGCCCTTGTTTCCCGCTGCTGGCGGCCCTGATCGCGGCGCCCCTCTAGCCAAGCCGCGGCGCACCAGGGCGCCGCGGCGCACAGATTGGGAAACACTGCTGTACCTGATTTGGCAGTCTGTGGTAGCAGACGTGAAGGTTTTGATAGCTGTGAAGCGTGGCCCCAGAGCAGGTTGAGGATTAGAGGATTAGGTGTTGCAAAAGCAAAGCGTGAGGGGTGGGACAGTGTGGAAGTATTAGGGCATTGGTGTTGGACGCAGGCCAATGAGAGGTGTGCGGGGGCGGGCATTGGACGCAGGCCAATGAGTCAGTGAGGGGTGGGACGCAAGCCAATGAGAGGTGTGCGGGGGCGGGCATTGGACGCAGGCCAATGAGAGTCAGTGAGGGGTGGGACGCAGGCCAATGAGAGGTGTGCGGGGGCGGGCATTGGACGCAGGCCAATGAGAGTCAGTGAGGGGTGGGACAGTGTGGCATTGGTGTTGGACGTAGGCCAATGAGAGGTGTGCGGGGGCGGGCATGGCCTGAGCAGGAGTGACAGGCCCAAGGTCCAATGCGATTGACCCTTGGGACGCAGACATACAGTGATTTCACAAATATATAGTAGATTATGACATTTTTTGGTCAAATGATACAAGCTTTTTCCCTTGTTACCAAGTTTGTTGTATTTGTAGTTCTTTTCCTCAGCCCCTGCGGTATCTTATATTCCCCACCTTTTAGGTGCGATAGTTGAAGAGATAATTATTCATCAGGTGGAGGTAATTATGTTTATACTATGCTACCATTGGTTAAAACACAGGGGTCTGATGGTATTTTAATGCGGCCTGTTTTGTGTTGTGTACTCTTTGATAAAGCGCGGTCCTCCATGCGAAACGCGTAAGAGTGGATCTCTTTGCTGTTATGTGCCATTAAAGCTTTTGCACTGATCTACGAAGCGTCCCGGTCTGCATGTTTTTCACAAGGCAGCTGCACCGCCTCACCAACCTTGTAGAAGATCCGCTGTGCGCGAAAGAAAAGCACACGGCATCTGTCCATGCTTGTCTTGGGGTGACAAGATCCCCCTGACTCCCGGAAATCCGTTACCTGGTGAGATCCATCAGTGGAGCAAAGGTCTGGTGGACAGAGGATCCTTGTTGTAATGTACCACAGTTCGTGTTAATGCACCTGATGCAGGGATATTGCTGGGTAAATTCAGGCCCGATAAGAGAACCCCTGCTTCTTAGAACGGGTGCATCTATTCACTGTGGCCATAGATAGTATTCCTAATTGTCATTGCTGAACGTGTTCACTTATTGCTGTAAGAAGAATTGTAACCGCCACCCCTTTTTTCTCTTAACTTAGTCTATAGAGAATAATTTTTATAACTGCTGTTTCTTTCTGATCAGCACCAGACTTACGATGCACAAGTCCGTGCGTATAGTGCCCGCGACGGGCGCCGCCGCCCAAAAACAAATACATTGCCGTCGCCGCGTGCGCTTATAGTAAGACGGAGCGACGTCGCAGACTTTGGAAGCCGAGAATATTTGATTTTTCATGGGCTGTCGCCTCATGTGACAGCCCCTGAACACATCAAATGTCGGAAGCCAGCGATGCCGCCGCAAAGCGAAATATAACTTTCGCTAGCGGCGCCGTCACGTCGCGGTCACTATACGCGCGGCCTAAGCTAGAGCCTAGTACCACAGCTTTTACATTCCAGAAATGTCTGACATTAAAATGGTGGCTATTTTCAATAAGCCCGTCAAATATTTATTTTGAATCATTTTTTCCCTAATAGAAAAATGACAGGATTGCTTAAAATAGCATAGCAAACAGAATAATGAATGTCTGAAATAAGTAGGATCAAATCTGAATTGTGCATATCCCAATTTTGGGAGTCCAACATGGATTTTTCTTTACTGAAGCTACATGAAGATGACTTTGGACTCAGTTGGGACATTAAAAACATTCCCTTATACACAGTTAATTGTCTCAGGGCTAGATGCCTTTGGGGAGATGTACAGACATGTTTATTTTGCCAAGGAAGGCTGAGAAGACTAAAATAGCTTGTGAAAAAAGAAGCCAATACGATTATTGTCCACAAATATACATGAACATATAGAAAAAACAAAAAGCAGATAATTAGGAGCGTTTCCTTGCTGCAAAACTGGTACACATGTATGCTAAAAAGTACCAGATTGATTCCAAAAGGCCAACCCTTCTCACGAGATTTCAACCCTGGAAAGAATGGCCACATTGTCTGTCCAGACACAAGAACATGATCTTTCTGGGATTTTGTGTGTTTAACAACTGTAATTTTCAGCTGGTATCAGTTGTTTGGAGGTTAGTGGCCCTTCTCCCCAGGGTTTAAGCTCGCCCCTCCCCACTTTCTAAGTTAGCAGGTCTTAGGCTAAGGCCCCGCTCCCAGAGTCAGCGCACCTGCGCTGCTGACAGGCGGTGCGCTGAGATACACAGACCGCGATCTGCGGTCTGTAGGGAGCGGGAGCCGGAGGTGGGAGGTTTGATCGGGAGGTGGGCGGGAGGTGGGCGGTTTGACAGGGAGGGGGGGCGTGGCTTGAGCGGAGGGACCCGCTACTCTCCCCCCCCTCCCTCCACGGACTCGGGCTGGAGCTGGAAGGTAAGTTTAAACACACACACGCAGGCACTCATTCATACACGCGCACACACACACACAGGCAGGCACTCACGCACTCATACACACACACACGCGCGCACACACAGGCAGGCACTCACGCACTCAGACACACACACACACACAGACAGAGGCAGGCACTCGGGCACACACACACACACACAGACAGGCACTCACGCACCCAGACACATACACACACAGACAGGCACACACTCAGACACACACACAGAGAAAGGCACTCACCTGCTTTCACTCCACACTCCTCCCCGCTCCCCGAAGCCTCTCCTCCTCCCGAAGCCTCCCCTCCCCATTGGCTCACAGCCACACACGTCACGCGTCAACGCTAGGAAACACCATTCTCTGGTGTCTCCAGCGGCTGACGCGCTACAGCGTGTAGTGCTCTGTGCAGCCAGGGGGGACTGGGACCGGCTCGCGAGGATTCCCCTGCTGGTGGGGAACTCGCGACCCGCCGCCCGCGCCAACGAGCGCAGCGGGACCGAGGCCTAAATCATGTTCCTGTGTTTGGACAGACCCAATGTGGCCATTCTCCCTCCAAATACAGGTAAATTAGTATTTTATCATCAGGTAGTGTTAAGACCTTCTCACTGGTCATGCCTTGACGTGGCTTCCAGGCTTATAACGCTTTGGCCAAAAAGTTTAACTAAATGACCCTTACTCACGAGAATATGCAAGTATTTCACGGTGTATTTGTGTCACATTGGATGTAACTTTTGGGCTTTTCTGTCTTTTGTTATTTTTTAGAGGTTTGAAGCAAGGGGTCTCCAGAACTGAACTGCATTCATTTCAGCTCTGGGGATCCCCCGCTTCCCCAGATACTTACCTCGGAAGGGGGTAGCAATCTAGTCAGGGCTATCAATATGGCAGCTTTAAATGGCCTGCCTCCTGCGGGCCAATAGAAAGCCGTGATGTCATAACCGGCGGCTTCCTATTGGCCCATGTGACGCGGGACATTTAAACTGCTCAGCGATACTGGCTCCCCCTTCTGAGGCGTGTATCTCAGGAAGCAGGGGGTCCCCGGAGCTGAAATCAACACAGCTCAGCTCCGGAGACATCCTGCTTCGAAACTAATTTTTTTTTAAAAACGTAAAAAAGGTGTCACCAGCCCAGGTATGCTCCTTTAAAGTTTGTATTTGCATCTACTGCCATGCTTTAGGTTTATGTGATACAAAAAAAAGTGATACAAAAAAGGCGCTCCTACAGCTTGGTCAAGTGATACAAAGGGCTTGTGCAAATAATATTCTCCACAATATTATAGTGAATACATTAACAATACATGGTGCATATAGTGGTTGAACAAATAAAGCTGTAACTCGCTGCTCAAACCTTCTGGTAGGGACTGTCTCCGTTGGTCCCAGAAAGGCCGAAAGGTTCTTCAAATTCCAGGGGGGAGCATGGGAGATAGTCAGCAAAAAGACAATAAAAAACATCCATGTGCAGGTGTTCAGAAGAGCTTACAATCTAATTGGTGCATCTCATCTGAATGTATATAACTCACAACATTGCCACAGTTTGAGTCGTGCATTACATGTATTCACACTGTAAGTAGGCACAGCATATGAGCCAAGACAACAGCTTATCACATTTTGACCAAAACACCTGCACTTAGTCTGCAAAAAAGAAGACAATCAAAAACATCCATCTCCCAGGCTCCCCCTGGAATTTGAAGAACATTTCATGCTTTGGGATTAGCCAGCATGCATTGGGTAAGGAACTTTCATATTCATAGAAACATTTCCAATTCACACCTAGAACCACAAAAGTTTAAGCTTTAGCGCACCTCACCACATTCATTCTCCCCAAAGGCGGACGCCTGATGGGGCTCTCCCGTCAACACAGGACCAGCGTGCCACGGGTTAACATTTGCTTGTACTTTGTGGAACGTCAACCGCACCCACTGGAATGCTAATGAGCCAAGACAAAGACCTTTGTATTCATTCATTTTTCACAAAATGGCTCCTCTTCCTTGAAAGGTTAGAGACCCCTGGCCCAGGGCCTTCCAAGATCTTAAGACAGCCCTGACCATAACCACCATAATATACATGTTTGGTGCTGGATGGCCGCCTGGATGTTGATGCAATCCCAACTACGTTTCCCCTTCGTATATATTCACATATGTAGTGCTGTTTGTCTGGTTGGGAACACCGTGGATGATTGTGTGGTGCTCATTGTTATGCTGTTCATTCATAGGAACGTCTGAGCTATATACACCTTACTTTTTCTAGATTTTTATGTGGTGGCACCTACAGGGTTTTGATGGGAAAAATCTCTTTGAGGGTAACGAAAATGCATAACGGAAGTTACGTCATGGGCAACTGCTGGGCGCGCATGCGCAGAGGCGGCCACACCACACACACACCACTGTTATTAGAGGAATTCCCAGCGAGTATAAATATAGAAGAACAAAAAGCAAAATATTTTTAGAAATGTACCAAAAATAAAACGGGGGGTGTGCCGAGCACACGCGTTCTCAGTCAAACTTCTTTGGGTTTTGTCACTGAAATTGTGTTTTGATTTTAATGATTTACATAGAAAGAAAGACTTGAGTATAACGGCATTTAGATACTTTACAATCCAATAAATGTATCTTACGTTAGTTATCATAAGTCAATTATATAATGTATTCCAAGTGATACTATGGAAATTTCAACACAAAAATAAATAAATTACACTCATCTCTTTCACTGAATTAAAAACATCACCATCACAAATACAATTTCAGTGACAAAACACAAAGAAATTTCACTTACAATGCGCGTGCTCAGTACACACAACTTTTTCTTGTACCTGGTTGTTCCCTGCATTGTGTATTGTGTCATTTGATATGTGACACGTCACTGGTTGTGTTGTTATCTCAGTGATTCCCAACCTTTTTTTTGGAGGAATCCTTGAAGTATTTCGTAAAATTTCGGGGAACCCCTATCTGGATGACACATTAGGTTCGACAGGGGTAAATCACAAAATAGACGTGTAAAGCAGCAGGGTTAATAAATAACTCCTACTTTTGAATAAACAGTATATATTGTGTAATGATTTTGGTTTAATATAATTGTTTTAGTTTTTATAAAGTTAACGAAAAAACAAGTTACATTTTAATGTTTTATAAGAAGTTTAAAAAAAATAACATTGATTCTAATGGTCTCCTAATTTAGTGTGAAACTTGTGCTTGCTTTTTGAACACAGCAACTTAATCCTTGGTCGCAGTTTTGACACGCACACACGGAGTTCTTCTTCCACAGGCAACAGCCTAGGCCTCGGTTTGGTTTTTATATTCGTTAAACACGAAAACGCGTGCTCACACAGGTACGACGTTGAGAATTGTAGCAATATGTTTATAGCTTTCTGGGAGATGGCGGGAAACTCTGTTTTCATTGATATCCAAAACGCATCTAATGCCAGTACATCAAATTGAATTCTTAGTGGGCGATCACAAGTCAGGTCAATCAATTGTTCTTCTTCCCGAAGGCTGAGTGTATTTTCTGAGCTGCTTGAATAGTTCGTGAAAGGGTTCCTGACCCAATCATACTCTTCCGATGACAAAGAAGGGAAGTATTTGACAAGCTTTTCAGCCAGAGATTCCATATGGACGTAAATCAGGGGCATAATGGTTTCACGGTGGTTGTCCATTGTATTGCTCTGCAGCCGAGAAAAGTGGGGGAACATTTCATAGTTTCCTTCTGAAAGATGTTCTTTCCAAACACCAATTTTATTTTTGAACGCTACAAGTTGGTCCGTACACGTCAAAATATTTTCCTTGGGACCTTGCATGTTGGTGTTCAACGTATTGAGGTGTTCAGAAATATCTGCCAGGTATGCTAGTTTCAGCAGCCACGATTCGTCTTCAAGATAGTTAGAAAAAATACTTTCATTGTTTTCTCCGAAGTAAATCTGGAGCTGCTCTCGTAGTTCAAATACGCGCGTCAACACTTTCCCCCGTGAAAGCCACCTATCTTCGGTGTGTAGAAGAAGAGTCACGTGGTCTTCTCCCATGTTCTCACAAATGTCTGCAAACATGCGGGACTGCCATGGGCGCTGCTTAATAAAGTTAACCATGTCAACAGCTGTATCAAGAACCTGTTTCAAATCTCCTCCAGTCGTTTCAGAAACAAGAACTTCCCTACGAAGAAAGCGGTGGGTCGTAATAACATCTGGATTTTTTTCTTTGACAAGAGTAACAAATCCCTTCATTGAGTCAATCATTGAGGGGGCGCCATCTGTGCATATTCCAACACAGCGATCCAACGACAAACCCAGAGACTCTAAATAAGACGACAACACGTCGCACACATCTTGCCCACGACAAGTTTGCCCAAGTTCCTTGCAACAAAGAAAGTTTTCAACGATTTCTCCGTTGTACTCAAATCTGGCAAACGCCAACAGCTGAGCTTTCCCTGTTATGTCTGTGGACTCGTCGACTTGGATGGCGAAATTGCAATTTTTAAGCGTTTCAGACAGAACCTCTTCAATGTCTCGTGACATGTCATCTACACACCTACTAATAGTACTATTAGACACGGGAATCTTCGCTATTTGACGTGCAGCTTCTTTGCCTAGCATTGTCTTTGCTAGGATTTTAAAGGCAGGCATTATTAGATTCTCAACGGTAGTGTGACATATCATTTTTTGTGCAACAAGCTCAGCTAAAAAGTAGCTGGCTTCTCGAGCTCTCTCATTAAAAGTGACTTTTTTCTCAAAAATCTTATGATATTTCTTTGTAATTTCCCGTCCGTCGGTACTTGAACTTGGCTGATCCATATCCTTACTAAGCTCACTTTCAACATCACCGGCACTTTTCTCGTCATCTTCTTCAGATACACGAGATCTCTTCACATATTTCCACATGGTCTGAAATGTATGAAAGAACTCTGCTAAAGATCAGGGATAACTTGGCAGAGGGTATGAGTCCAGAGCCGATGCTCCAAAAAGGTACAGAGATAGGACCGCTGATAAAGTCTTGTAACATCGAAGGTGCTGTACGGTAGGAGGAATGAATAAGGAGAACTAAAGAATCCGCCCGCCTGTAAAGGCCAACGGGTGGGAGGTTGACGGAAATGAGGGGGGAAGAGACACTGCTAGAGCCCCACTCGTCAGCACCATGCAAGCGGAACAAAACCTCCCCCAGACCACTCCAAAGTCCTTAACTCTCCCACTGGCCTGCGGGTCCCCGGAGATGTGTAAGATCCGTAACACATACACCAATAGAACTCACGTTCCTGAAAACCCTCCGTAGTCTTCCACCGAATGAATCACATTGATGGGTAGTCCCCCCGTGGTGCTTGCTCCAGCCGGCAGGTCAACAGCAATAGAAAAGGATGCTGGTCTCTCCCATCAGCCGCCCGGTCTCGGCTCCTCAGACTCGTCGCCGCTCTGCGTCTCCTGATGACGTAACTTATGGCTTGTCCTTGCTACGGGGTCCTCGCTTTGCCACAACCGCCTTCCTACGTGTTAAAACCTTAATAATTATCTTTTTTTTTAACTCGCACGCTTTTTAAAAATTCCAGCGCAGGCCGGCACAACTTGTGAAGGGAGAAGGGCCAAACTGCTCCAAAACAGATTCGGGCCGCACGGGTAAACTCATCCTCTCTCCCCCAGCATCTCACATTTCTTTCCCCCCCCCCCCGCGTCTCACATCACCGCCCCCTGCATCTCGCGTCTCACATCACCGCCCCTGCATCTCGCGTCTCACATCACCGCCCCCTGCATCTCACATCACTCCCCCTCTGCATCTCGCGTCTCACATCACGCCCCCCCTCCCCCTGCATCTCGTGTCTCACATCACTCCCCCCCTGCATCTCGCGTATCACATCACTCCCCCCCTGCATCTCGCGTATCACATCACTCCCCCCCTGCATCTCGCGTATCACATCACTCCCCCCCTGCATCTCGCGTATCACATCACTCCCCCCCTGCATCTCGCGTATCACATCACTCCCCCCCTGCATCTCGCGTATCACATCACTCCCCCCCATGCATCTCGCGTCTCACATCACCCCCCGCATCTCGCGTCTCACATCACCGCCCCCTGCATCTCGCGTCTCACATCACCCCCCCTGCATCTCACATCACCCCCCCTGCATCTCGCGTATCACATCACCCCCCCCCTGCATCTCGCGTCTCACATCACTCCCCCCCTGCATCTCGCGTCTCACATCACTCCCCCCTGCATCTCGCGTCTCACATCACTCCCCCCCCGCATCTCGTGTCTCACATCACTCCCCCCCTGCATCTCGCGTATCACATCACTCCCCCCCTGCATCTCGCGTATCACATCACTCCCCCCCTGCATCTCGCGTATCACATCACTCCCCCCCTGCATCTCGCGTATCACATCACTCCCCCCCATGCATCTCGCGTCTCACATCACCCCCCGCATCTCGCGTCTCACATCACCGCCCCCTGCATCTCGCGTCTCACATCACCCCCCCTGCATCTCACATCACCCCCCCTGCATCTCGCGTATCACATCACTCCCCCCCTGCATCTCGCGTATCACATCACTCCCCCCCTGCATCTCGCGTATCACATCACTCCCCCCCATGCATCTCGCGTCTCACATCACCCCCCGCATCTCGCGTCTCACATCACCCCCCCTGCATCTCACATCACCCCCCCTGCATCTCGCGTATCACATCACCCCCCCCCCTGCATCTCGCGTCTCACATCACCCCCCCCCCTGCATCTCGCGTCCCACTTCACTCCCCCCCTGCATCTCGCGTCTCACATCACTCCCCCCTGCATCTCACATCACCCCCCCTGCATCTCGCGTATCACATCACCCCCCCCCCTGCATCTCGCGTCTCACATCACCGCCCCCTGCATCTCGCGTCTCACATCACCCCCCCTGCATCTCGCGTATCACATCACTCCCCCCCTGCATCTCGCGTATCACATCACTCCCCCCCTGCATCTCGCGTCTCACATCACTCCCCCCTGCATCTCGCGTCTCACATCACTCCCCCCCCGCATCTCGTGTCTCACATCACTCCCCCCCTGCATCTCGCGTATCACATCACTCCCCCCCTGCATCTCGCGTATCACATCACTCCCCCCCTGCATCTCGCGTATCACATCACTCCCCCCCCGCATCTCGCGTATCACATCACTCCCCCCCTGCATCTCGCGTATCACATCACTCCCCCCCCGCATCTCGCGTATCACATCACCCCCCCCCCTGCATCTCGCGTCTCACATCACCGCCCCCTGCATCTCGCGTCTCACATCACCCCCCCTGCATCTCACATCACCCCCCCTGCATCTCGCGTATCACATCACCCCCCCCCTGCATCTCGCGTCTCACATCACTCCCCCCCTGCATCTCGCGTCTCACATCACTCCCCCCTGCATCTCGCGTCTCACATCACTCCCCCCCCGCATCTCGTGTCTCACATCACTCCCCCCCTGCATCTCGCGTATCACATCACTCCCCCCCTGCATCTCGCGTATCACATCACTCCCCCCCTGCATCTCGCGTATCACATCACTCCCCCCCTGCATCTCGCGTATCACATCACTCCCCCCCATGCATCTCGCGTCTCACATCACCCCCGCATCTCGCGTCTCACATCACCGCCCCCTGCATCTCGCGTCTCACATCACCCCCCCTGCATCTCACATCACCCCCCCTGCATCTCGCGTATCACATCACTCCCCCCCTGCATCTCGCGTATCACATCACTCCCCCCCTGCATCTCGCGTATCACATCACTCCCCCCCATGCATCTCGCGTCTCACATCACCCCCCGCATCTCGCGTCTCACATCACCGCCCCCTGCATCTCGCGTCTCACATCACCCCCCCTGCATCTCACATCACCCCCCCTGCATCTCGCGTATCACATCACCCCCCCCCCTGCATCTCGCGTCTCACATCACCCCCCGCATCTCGCGTCTCACATCACCGCCCCCTGCATCTCGCGTCTCACATCACCCCCCCTGCATCTCACATCACCCCCCCTGCATCTCGCGTATCACATCACCCCCCCCCCTGCATCTCGCGTCTCACATCACCCCCCCTGCATCTCACATCACCCCCCCTGCATCTCGCGTATCACATCACCCCCCCCCCTGCATCTCGCGTCCCACTTCACTCCCCCCCTGCATCTCGCGTCTCACATCACTCCCCCCTGCATCTCACATCACCCCCCCTGCATCTCGCGTATCACATCACCCCCCCCCCTGCATCTCGCATCTCACATCACCCCCTGCATCTCGCGTATCACATCACTCCCCCCCTGCATCTCGCGTCTCACATCACTCCCCCTGCATCTCGCGTATCACATCACTCCCCCCCTGCATCTCGCGTCTCACATCACTCCCCCCCTGCATCTCGCGTCTCACATCACTCCCCCCTGCATCTCGCGTCTCACATCACTCCCCCCCCGCATCTCGTGTCTCACATCACTCCCCCCCTGCATCTCGCGTCCCACTTCACTCCCCCCCCGCATCTCGCGTATCACATCACTCCCCCCCTGCATCTCGCGTCTCACATCACTCCCCCCTGCATCTCGCGTCTCACATCACTCCCCCCCCGCATCTCGTGTCTCACATCACTCCCCCCCTGCATCTCGCGTATCACATCACTCCCCCCCTGCATCTCGCGTATCACATCACTCCCCCCCTGCATCTCGCGTATCACATCACTCCCCCCCTGCATCTCGCGTATCACATCACTCCCCCCCTGCATCTCGCGTATCACATCACTCCCCCCCATGCATCTCGCGTCTCACATCACTCCCCCCCTGCATCTCGCGTCTCACATCACCGCCCCCTGCATCTCGCGTCTCACATCACCCCCCCTGCATCTCACATCACCCCCCCTGCATCTCGCGTATCACATCACCCCCCCCCTGCATCTCGCGTCTCACATCACTCCCCCCCTGCATCTCGCGTCTCACATCACTCCCCCCCTGCATCTCGCGTATCACATCACACCCCCCCTGCATCTCGCGTATCACATCACTCCCCCCCTGCATCTCGCGTATCACATCACTCCCCCCCTGCATCTCGCGTATCACATCACTCCCCCCCATGCATCTCGCGTCTCACATCACTCCCCCCCTGCATCTCGCGTCTCACATCACCGCCCCCTGCATCTCGCGTCTCACATCACCCCCCCTGCATCTCACATCACCCCCCCTGCATCTCGCGTCTCACATCACCCCCCTGCATCTCGCGTCTCACATCACTCCCCCCGCATCTCGCATCTCACATCACCGCCCCCCACATCTCGCGTCTCACATTACCCCCCGCATCTCGCGTCTCACATCACTCCCCCCGCATCTCGCATCTCACATCACCGCCCCCTGCATCTCGCGTCTCACATCACGCCCCCCCTGCATCTCACATCACCTCCCCGCATCTCACATCACCGCCCCCTGCATCTCGCGTCTCACATCACCTCCCCGCATCTCGCGTCTCACATCACGCCCCCCTGCATCTCACATCACCGCCCCCTGCATCTCACATCACCGCCCCCTGCATCTCGCGTCTCACATCACCCCCCCCCCTGCATCTCGCGTATCACATCACTCCCCCCCCTGCATCTCGCGTCTCACATCACCCCCCCCCTGCATCTCGCGTATCACATCACTCCCCCCCCTGCATCTTGCATCTCACATCACTCCCCCCCCTGCATCTCGCGTCTCACATCACCCCCCCGCATCTCACATCACTCCCCCCCCACATCTCGCGTATCACATCACTCCCCCCCCCTGCATCTCGCGTCTCACATCACTCCCCCCCGCATCTCGCGTCTCACATCACCGCCCCCTGCATCTCGCGTCTCACATCACGCCCCCCCCCTGCATCTCGCGTCTCACATCACCCCCCCGCATCTCGCGTCTCACACCACTCCCCCCCCCTGCATCTCGCGTCTCACATCACACCCCCCCCTGCATCTCGCTTCTCACATCACCCCCCCACATCTCGCGTCTCACATCACGCCACCCCCCCTGCATCTCACATCACGCCACCCCCTGCATCTCGCGTCTCACATCACCCCCCCCATGCATCTCGCGTATCACATCACTCCCCCCCCCTGCATCTCGCGTCTCACATCACGCCCCCACATCTCGCGTCTCACATCACGCCACCCCCCTGCATCTCACATCACCCCCCCCCCCGCATCTCGCGTCTCACATCACTCCCCCCCTGCATCTCGCGTCTCACATCACGCCACCCCCCTGCATCTCACATCACCCCCCCCCCCGCATCTCGCGTCTCACATCACTCCCCCCCTGCATCTCGCGTATCACATCACCCCCCCCCCTGCATCTCGCGTCTCACATCACTCCCCCCCCCTGCATCTCGCGTATCACATCACTCCCCCCCCTGCATCTCGCGTCTCACATCACGCCCCGCCCCTGCATCTCGCGTCTCACATCTCGCGTCTCACATCACCCCCCCGCATCTCGCGTCTCACATCACGCCACCCCCCGCATCTCACATCACTCCCCCCCTGCATCTCGCGTCTCACATCACGCCACCCCCTGCATCTCGCGTCTCACATCACCCCCCCCATGCATCTCGCGTATCACATCACTCCCCCCCTGCATCTCGCGTCTCACATCACTCCGCCCCCTGCATCTCGCGTCTCACATCACTCCCCCCCCTGAATCTCGCGTCTCACATCACTCCCCCCCTGCATCTCGCGTCTCACATCACTCCCCCCCCTGCATCTCGCGTCTCACATCACCCCCCCCGCATCTCGCGTCTCATCACCCCCCCCCTGCATCTCGCGTATCACATCACTCCCCCCCTGCATCTCGCGTCTCACATCACCCCCCCTGCATCTCGCGTATCACTTCCCCCCCTGCATCTCGCGTATCACATCCCCCCCTGCATCTCGCGTCTCACATCGCTCCCCCCCCGCATCTCGCGTCTCACATCGCTCCCCCCCCCCGCATCTCGCGTCTCACATCGCTCCCCCCCGCATCTCGCATCGCTCCCCCTGCATCTCACATCGCTCCCCCCTACATCTAATATCACCCCCTGCATCTAATATCACCCCCTGCATCTCACATCACCCCCCTGCATCTCACATCGCTCCCCCCCTGCATCTCACATCGCTCCCCCCCTGCATCTCACATCGCTCCCCCCCTCCATCTCACATCGCTCCCCCCCTCCATCTCACATCGCTCCCCCCCTCCATCTCACATCGCTCCCCCCCTCCATCTCACATCGCTCCCCCCCTCCATCTCACATCGCTCCCCCCCTCCATCTCACATCGCTCCCCCCCTCCATCTCACATCGCTCCCCCCCTCCATCTCACATCGCTCCCCCCCTCCATCTCACATCGCTCCCCCCCTCCATCTCACATCGCTCCCCCCCTCCATCTCACATCGCTCCCCCCCTCCATCTCACATCGCTCCCCCCCTCCATCTCACATCGCTCCCCCCCTCCATCTCACATCGCTCCCCCCCTCCATCTCACATCGCTCCCCCCCTCCATCTCACATCGCTCCCCCCTTCCATCTCACATCGCTCCCCCCCTCCATCTCACATCGCTCCCCCCCTCCATCTCACATCGCTCCCCCCCTCCATCTCACATCGCTCCCTAATATCACCCCCCTGCATCTAATATCACCCCCCTGCATCTAATATCACCCCCTACATCTCACATCGCTCCCCCCCTGCATCTAATATCACCCCCTGCATCTCGCATCGCTCCCCCCCTACATCTCACATCGCTCCCCCCCTGCATCTAATATCACCCCCTGCATCTCGCATCGCTCCCCCCTGCATCTAATATCACCCCTGCATCTCACATCGCTCCCCCCCTACATCTCACATCGCTCCCCCCCTGCATCTAATATCACCCCCTGCATCTCACATCGCTCCCCCCCTACATCTCACATCGCTCCCCCCCTGCATCTAATATCACCCCCTGCATCTCACATCGCTCCCCCCTGCATCTCACATCGCTCCCACCCTGCATCTCACATCGCTCCCCCCCTGCATCTCACATCGCTCCCCCCCTGCATCTCACATCGCTCAACCCCTGCATCTCACATCGCTCCCCCCCCTACATCTCACACCGCTCCCCCCCTGCATCTAATATCACCCCCTGCATCTAATATCACCCCCTGCATCTCGCATCGCTCCCCCCCTGCATCTCGCATCGCTCCCCCCCTGCATCTCGCATCGCTCCCCCCCTGCATCTCGCATCGCCCCCCCTGCATATAATATCACCCCCCTGCATCTCGCATCGCTCCCCCCCCTGCATCTCGCATCGCTCCGCCCCTACATCTCACATCGCCCCCCCCTACATCTCACATCGCTCCCCCCCTGCATCTAATATCACCCCCGCATCTCACATCGCTCCCCCCCTCCATCTCACATCGCTCCCCCCCTCCATCTCACATCGCTCCCCCCCTCCATCTCACATCGCTCCCCCCCTCCATCTCACATCGCTCCCCCCCTCCATCTCACATCGCTCCCCCCCTCCATCTCACATCGCTCCCCCCCTCCATCTCACATCGCTCCCCCCCTACATCTCACATCGTTCCCCCCCTACATCTCACATCGTTCCCCCCCCTGCATCTCGCATCGCTCCCCCCCTGCATCTCGCATCGCTCCCCCCCTGCATCTCGCATCGCTCCCCCCCTGCATCTCGCATCGCTCCCCCCCTGCATCTCACATCGCTCCCCCCCTGCATCTCACATCGCTCCCCCCCTGCATCTCACATCGCTCCCCCCCTGCATCTCACATCGCTCCCCCCCCTACATCTCACATCGCCCCCCCCCTGCATCTCACATCGCTCCCCCCCTGCATCTAATATCACCCCCGCATCTCACATCGCTCCCCCCCTGCATCTAATATCTCCCCCCCTGCATCTCACATCGCTCCCCCCTGCATCTCGCATCGCTCCCCCCTGCATCTCGCATCGCTCCCCCCCTGCATCTCGCATCGCTCCCCCCCTGCATCTCGCATCGCTCCCCCCCTGCATCTCGCATCGCTCCCCCCCTGCATCTAATATCACCCCCGCATCTCACATCGCTCCCCCCCTGCATCTAATATCTCCCCCCCTGCATCTCACATCGCTCCCCCCTGCATCTCGCATCGCTCCCCCCCTGCATCTCGCATCGCTCCCCCCCTGCATCTCGCATCGCTCCCCCCCTGCATCTCGCATCGCTCCCCCCCCTCCATCTCGCATCGCTCCCCCCCTCCATCTCGCATCGCTCCCCCCCTCCATCTCACATCGCTCCCCCCCTCCATCTCACATCGCTCCCCCCCTCCATCTCACATCGCTCCCCCCTGCATCTAATATCACCCCCTGCATCTAATATCACCCCCGGCATCTCACATCGCTCCCCCCCTCCATCTCACATCGCTCCCCCCCTCCATCTCACATCGCTCCCCCCCTCCATCTCACATCGCTCCCCCCCTCCATCTCACATCGCTCCCCCCCTCCATCTCACATCGCTCCCCCCCTCCATCTCACATCGCTCCCCCCCTCCATCTCACATCGCTCCCCCCCTCCATCTCACATCGCTCCCCCCCTCCATCTCACATCGCTCCCCCCCTCCATCTCACATCGCTCCACCCCTCCATCTCACATCGCTCCACCCCTCCATCTCACATCGCTCCCCCCCCTCCATCTCACATCGCTCCCTAATATCACCCCCCTGCATCTAATATCACCCCCTACATCTCACATTGCTCCCCCCCCTGCATCTAATATCACCCCCTGCATCTCGCATCGCTCCCCCCTGCATCTCGCATCGCTCCCCCCTGCATCTCGCATCGCTCCCCCCCTACATCTCACATCGCTCCCGCCCTGCATCTAATATCACCCCTGCATCTCACATCGCTCCCCCCTACATCTCACATCGCTCCCCCCCTGCATCTAATATCACCCCCTGCATCTCGCATCGCTCCCCCCTGCATCTCGCATCGCTCCCCCCTGCATCTCGCATCGCTCCCCCCCTACATCTCACATCGCTCCCCCCCTGCATCTAATATCACCCCCTGCATCTCACATCGCTCCCCCCCTACATCTCACATCGCTCCCCCCCTGCATCTAATATCACCCCCTGCATCTCGCATCGCTCCCCCCTGCATCTCGCATCGCTCCCCCCCCTGCATCTCGCATCGCTCCCCCCCCTGCATCTCGCATCGCTCCCCCCCCTGCATCTCACATCGCTCCCCCCCTGCATCTCGCATCGCTCCCCCCTGCATCTCGCATCGCTCCCCCCTGCATCTCGCATCGCTCCCCCCCTACATCTCACATCGCTCCCCCCCTGCATCTAATATCACCCCCTGCATCTCACATCGCTCCCCCCCTACATCTCACATCGCTCCCCCCCTGCATCTAATATCACCCCCTGCATCTCGCATCGCTCCCCCTGCATCTCGCATCGCTCCCCCCCCTGCATCTCGCATCGCTCCCCCCCCTGCATCTCGCATCGCTCCCCCCCCTGCATCTCGCATCGCTCCCCCCCTGCATCTCGCATCGCTCCCCCCCTGCATCTCACATCGCTCCCCCCCTGCATCTCACATCGCTCCCCCCCTGCATCTCACATCGCTCCCCCCCTGCATCTCACATCGCTCCCCCCTGCATCTCACATCACTCCCCCCTGCATCTCACATCACTCCCCCCCTGCATCTCGCATCGCCCCCCCTGCATATAATATCACCCCCCCCCCTGCATCTCGCATCGCTCCCCCCCCTGCATCTCGCATCGCTCCCCCCCTGCATCTCGCATCGCTCCCCCCCTGCATCTCGCATCGCTCCCCCCCTGCATCTCACATCACTCCCCCCCTGCATCTCGCATCGCCCCCCTGCATATAATATCACCCCCCTGCATCTCGCATCGCTCCGCCCCTACATCTCACATCGCTCCCCCCTGCATCTCACATCGCTCCCCCCCTGCATCTAATATCACTCCCTGCATCTCGCATCGCTCCCCCCCTGCATCTCGCATCGCTCCCCCCCTGCATCTCGCATCGCTCCCCCCCCTGCATCTCGCATCGCTCCCCCCCTGCATCTCGCATCGCTCCCCCCCTGCATCTCGCATCGCTCCCCCCCTGCATCTCGCATCGCTCCCCCCCTGCATCTCGCATCGCTCCCCCCCTGCATCTCGCATCGCTCCCCCCCTGCATCTCGCATCGCTCCCCCCCTGCATCTCGCATCGCTCCCCCCCTGCATCTCGCATCGCTCCCCCCTGCATCTCGCATCGCTCCCCCCCTGCATCTCGCATCGCTCCCCCCCTGCATCTCGCATCGCTCCCCCCCTGCATCTCGCATCGCTCCCCCCTTCCATCTCGCATCGCTCCCCCCCTCCATCTCGCATCGCTCCCCCCCCCTGCATCTCGCATCGCTCCCCCCCTGCATCTCGCATCGCTCCCCCCTTCCATCTCGCATCGCTCCCCCCCTGCATCTCGCATCGCTCCCCCCCTCCATCTCGCATCGCTCCCCCCCTGCATCTCGCATCGCTCCCCCCCTGCATCTCGCATCGCTCCCCCCCTGCATCTCGCATCGCTCCCCCCCTGCATCTCGCATCGCTCCCCCCCTGCATCTCGCATCGCTCCCCCCCTGCATCTCGCATCGCTCCCCCCTGCATCTCGCATCGCTCCCCCCCTGCATCTCGCATCGCTCCCCCCCTGCATCTCGCATCGCTCCCCCCCTGCATCTCGCATCGCTCCCCCCCTGCATCTCGCATCGCTCCCCCCCTGCATCTCGCATCGCTCCCCCCCTGCATCTCGCATCGCTCCCCCCCTGCATCTCGCATCGCTCCCCCCCTGCATCTCACATCGCTCCCCCCCTCCATCTCACATCGCTCCCCCCCTTCCATCTCACATCGCTCCCCCCCTCCATCTCACATCGCTCCCCCCTCCATCTCACATCGCTCCCCCCCTCCATCTCACATCGCTCCCCCCCTCCATCTCACATCGTTCCCCCCCTACATCTCACATCGTTCCCCCCCTACATCTCACATCGTTCCCCCCTACATCTCACATCGTTCCCCCCCTACATCTCACATCGCTCAACCCCTGCATCTCACATCGCTCAACCCCTGGATCTCACATCGCTCCCCCCCTGCATCTCACATCGCTCCCCCCCTGCATCTAATATCACTCCCTGCATCTCGCATCGCTCCCCCCCTACATCTCGCATCGCTCCCCCCCTGCATCTCGCATCGCTCCCCCCCTGCATCTCGCATCGCTCCCCCCCCTGCATCTCGCATCGTTCCACCCCTACATCTCACATCGTTCCCCCCCTACATCTCACATCGCTCCCCCCCTCCATCTCACATCGTTCCCCCCCTACATCTCACATCGTTCCCCCCCTACATCTCACATCGCTCCCCCCCTCCATCTCACATCGCTCCCCCCCTGCATCTAATATCACCCCCCGCATCTAATATCACCCCCCGCATCTCACATCGCTCCCCCCTGCATCTCACATCGCTCCCCCCTGCATCTCACATCGCTCCCCCCTGCATCTCACATCGCTCCCCCCTGCATCTCACATCGCTCCCCCCTGCATCTCACATCGCTCCCCCCTGCATCTCACATCGCTCCCCCCCTACATCTAATATCACTCCCTGCATCTCGCATCGCTCCCCCCCTGCATCTCACATCGCTCCCCCCCCTGCATCTCACATCGCTCCCCCCCTGCATCTCACATCGTTCCCCCCCTGCATCTCGCATCGCTCCCCCCCCTGCATCTCACATCGCTCCCCCCCTTCATCTCACATCGTTCCCCCCCTGCATCTCGCATCGCTCCCCCCCTGCATCTCACATCGCTCCCCCCCTGCATCTCGCATCGCTTCCCCTGCATCTCGCATCGCTCCCCCCCTGCATCTCACATCGCTCCCCCCTGCATCTCACATCGCTCCCCCCTACATCTCACATCGCTCCCCCCCTACATCTCACATCGCTCCCCCTTACATCTCACATCGTTCCCCCCCTACATCTCACATCGCTCCCCCCTGCATCTGACATCGCTCCCCCCTGCATCTCCCATCGCTCCCCCCCTGCATCTAATATCACTCCCTGCATCTCGCATCGCTCCCCCCCTGCATATCGCATCGCTCCCCCCCTGCATCTCACATCGCTCCCCCCCTGCATCTCACATCGCTCAACCCCTGCATCTCACATCGCTCAACCCCTGCATCTCACATCGCTCAACCCCTGCATCTCACATCGCTCCCCCCCTGCATCTCACATCGCTCCCCCCCTGCATCTAATATCCCTCCCTGCATCTCGCATCGCTCCCCCCCTGCATCTCGCATCGCTCCCCCCCTGCATCTCGCATCGCTCCCCCCCTGCATCTCGCATCGCTCCCCCCCTGCATCTCGCATCGCTCCCCCCCTGCATCTCGCATCGCTCCCCCCCTGCATCTCGCATCGCTCCCCCCCTGCATCTCGCATCGCTCCCCCCCTGCATCTCGCATCGCTCCCCCCCTGCATCTCGCATCGCTCCCCCCCTGCATCTCGCATCGCTCCCCCCCTGCATCTCGCATCGCTCCCCCCCTGCATCTCGCATCGCTCCCCCCCTGCATCTCGCATCGCTCCCCCCCTGCATCTCGCATCGCTCCCCCCCTGCATCTAATATCACCCCCTGCATCTAACATCGCTCCCCCCCTGCATCTAATATCTCCCCCCCTGCATCTCACATCGCTCCCCCCTGCATCTCGCATCGCTCCCCCCTGCATCTCGCATCGCTCCCCCCCTGCATCTCGCATCGCTCCCCCCCTGCATCTCGCATCGCTCCCCCCCTGCATCTCGCATCGCTCCCCCCCTCCATCTCACATCGCTCCCCCCCTCCATCTCACATCGCTCCCCCCCTCCATCTCACATCGCTCCCTAATATCACCCCCCTGCATCTAATATCACCCCCTACATCTCACATCGCTCCCCCCCTGCATCTAATATCACCCCCTGCATCTCGCATCGCTCCCCCCTGCATCTCGCATCGCTCCCCCCCTACATCTCACATCGCTCCCGCCCTGCATCTAATATCACCCCTGCATCTCACATCGCTCCCCCCCTACATCTCACATCGCTCCCCCCCTGCATCTAATATCACCCCCTGCATCTCGCATCGCTCCCCCCTGCATCTCGCATCGCTCCCCCCTGCATCTCGCATCGCTCCCCCCCTACATCTCACATCGCTCCCCCCCTGCATCTAATATCACCCCCTGCATCTCACATCGCTCCCCCCCTACATCTCACATCGCTCCCCCCCTGCATCTCGCATCGCCCCCTGCATATAATATCACCCCCCTGCATCTCGCATCGCTCCCCCCTGCATCTCGCATCGCTCCCCCCCTACATCTCACATCGCTCCCCCCCTGCATCTCGCATCGCCCCCTGCATATAATATCACCCCCCTGCATCTCGCATCGCTCCCCCCCCTGCATCTCGCATCGCTCCCCCCCTGCATCTCACATCGCTCCCCCCCTGCATCTCACATCGTTCCCCCCCCTACATCTCACATCGCTCCCCTCCTCCATCTCACATCGCTCCCCTCCTCCATCTCACATCGCTCCCCTCCTCCATCTCACATCGCTCCCCTCCTCCATCTCACATCGCTCCCCCCCTACATCTCACATCGTTCCCCCCCTACATCTCACATCGTTCCCCCCCTACATCTCACATCGTTCCCCCCCTACATCTCACATCGTTCCCCCCCTACATCTCACATCGTTCCCCCCCTACATCTCACATCGTCCCCCCCCTACATCTCACATCGTTCCCCCCCTACATCTCACATCGCTCCCCCCTGCATCTCACATCGCTCCCCCCTGCATCTCACATCGCTCAACCCCTGCATCTCACATCGCTCCCCCCTGCATCTGACATCGCTCCCCCCCCTCCATCTCACATCGCTCCCCCCCTCCATCTCACATCGCTCCCCCCCTGCATCTAATATCACCCCCTGCATCTAATATCACCCCCTGCATCTCGCATCGCTCCCCCCTGCATCTCGCATCGCTCCCCCCTGCATCTCGCATCGCTCCCCCCCTACATCTCGCATCGCTCCCCCCCTACATCTCGCATCGCTCCCCCACTGCATCTCACATCGCTCCCCCCCCTACATCTCACATCGCTCCCCCCCTACATCTCACATCGCTCCCCCCCTGCATCTAATATCACCCCCGCATCTCACATCGCTCCCCCCCTGCATCTCACATCGCTCCCCCCCGCATCTCACATCGCTCCCCCCCCTGCATCTAATATCACTCCCTGCATCTCGCATCGCTCCCCCCTGCATCTCGCATCGCTCCCCCCCCTGCATCTAATATCACTCCCTGCATCTCGCATCGCTCCCCCCTGCATCTCGCATCGCTCCCCCCCCCTGCATCTCGCATCGCTCCCCCCCCTGCATCTCGCATCGCTCCCCCCCCTGCATCTCGCATCGCTCCCCCCCCCTGCATCTCGCATCGCTCCCCCCCCTGCATCTCGCATCGCTCCCCCCCTGCATCTCACATCGCTCCCCCCCTGCATCTCACATCGCTCCCCCCTGAATCTCACATCACTCCCCCCCTGCATCTCGCATCGCCCCCCCTGCATATAATATCACCCCCTGCATCTCGCATCGCTCCCCCCCCTGCATCTCGCATCGCTCCCCCCCCTGCATCTCGCATCGCTCCCCCCCCTGCATC
Organism: Ascaphus truei; assembly: GCF_040206685.1. Taxonomy (NCBI): domain Eukaryota; kingdom Metazoa; phylum Chordata; class Amphibia; order Anura; family Ascaphidae; genus Ascaphus; species Ascaphus truei. The sequence goes on from NC_134486.1 coordinate 395,728,500, forward strand.
TCGCATCGCTCCCCCCCCTGCATCTCGCATCGCTCCCCCCCCTGCATCTCGCATCGCTCCCCCCCCTGCATCTCGCATCGCTCCCCCCCCTGCATCTCGCATCGCTCCCCCCCTGCATCTCGCATCGCTCCCCCCCCTGCATCTCGCATCGCTCCCCCCCTGCATCTCGCATCGCTCCGCCCCTACATCTCACATCGCTCCCCCCTGCATCTCACATCGCTCCCCCCCCTGCATCTCACATCGCTCCCCCCCTGCATCTCACATCGCTCCCCCCTGCATCTCACATCGCTCCCCCCTGCATCTCACATCGCTCCCCCCCTGCATCTAATATCACTCCCTGCATCTCGCATCGCTCCCCCCCCTGCATCTCACATCGCTCCCCCCCCTGCATCTCACATCGCTCCCCCCCTACATCTCACATCGTTCCCCCCCCTACATCTCACATCGTTCCCCCCCTACATCTCACATCGTTCCCCCCCTACATCTCACACCGTTCCCCCCCTACATCTCACACCGTTCCCCCCCTACATCTCACATCGCTCCCCCCTCCATCTCACATCGCTCCCCCCCTGCATCTCACATCGCTCCCCCCCTGCATCTCACATCGCTCCCCCCCTGCATCTCACATCGCTCCCCCCCTGCATCTCACATCGCTCCCCCCTGCATCTGACATCGCTCCCCCCCTGCATCTAATATCACTCCCTGCATCTCGCATCGTTCCCCCCCTGCATCTCGCATCGCTCCCCCCCCTGCATCTCACATCGCTCCCCCCCTACATCTCACATCGTTCCCCCCCTACATCTCACATCGTTCCCCCCCTACATCTCACATCGTTCCCCCCCTGCATCTCACATCGTTCCCCCCCTACATCTCACATCGCTCCCCCCCTCCATCTCACATCGCTCCCCCCTGCATCTCACATCGCTCCCCCCCTGCATCTCACATCGCTCCCCCCCTGCATCTCACATCGCTCCCCCCCTCCATCTCACATCGCTTCCCCCTACATCTCACATCGTTCCCCCCCCGCATCTCACATCGCTCCCCCCCCGCATCTCACATCGCTCCCCCCCGCATCTCACATCGCTCCCCCCCCGCATCTCACATCGCTCCCCCCCCGCATCTCACATCGCTCAACCCCCGCATCTCCCATCGCTCCCCCCTGCATCTCCCATCGCTCCCCCCCTGCATCTAATATCACTCCCTGCATCTCGCATCGCTCCCCCCCTGCATCTCACATCGCTCCCCCCCCTGCATCTCACATCGCTCCCCCCCGCATCTTACATCGCTCAACCCCCGCATCTCACATCGCTCCCCCCTGCATCTCCCATCGCTCCCCCCCTGCATCTAATATCACTCCCTGCATCTCGCATCGCTCCCCCCCTGCATCTCGCATCGCTCCCCCCCTGCATCTCGCATCGCTCCCCCCCTGCATCTCGCATCGCTCCCCCCCTGCATCTCGCATCGCTCCCCCCCTGCATCTCGCATCGCTCCCCCCCTGCATCTCGCATCGCTCCCCCCCTGCATCTCGCATCGCTCCCCCCCTGCATCTCGCATCGCTCCCCCCCTGCATCTCGCATCGCTCCCCCCTGCATCTCGCATCGCTCCCCCCCTGCATCTCGCATCGCTCCCCCCCTGCATCTCGCATCGCTCCCCCCTGCATCTAATATCACCCCCTGCATCTAATATCACCCCCGGCATCTCACATCGCTCCCCCCCTGCATCTCGCATCGCTCCCCCCCTACATCTCACATCGCTCCCCCCTGCATCTAATATCACCCCCGGCATCTCACATCGCTCCCCCCCTGCATCTCGCATCGCTCCCCCCCTGCATCTCGCATCGCTCCCCCCCTGCATCTCGCATCGCTCCCCCCCTGCATCTCGCATCGCTCCCCCCCTGCATCTCGCATCGCTCCCCCCCTGCATCTCGCATCGCTCCCCCCCTGCATCTCGCATCGCTCCCCCCCTGCATCTCGCATCGCTCCCCCCCTGCATCTCACATCGCTCTCCCCCTACAGCTCACATCGCTCCCCCCCTGCATTTAATATCACCCCCCTGCATCTCACATCGCTCCCCCCCTGCATCTAATATCACCCCCTGCATCTCACATCGCTCCCCCCCTGCATCTCGCATCGCTCCCCCCTGCATCTCGCATCGCTCCCCCCCTGCATTTAATATCACCCCCTGCATCTCACATCGCTCCCCCCTACATCTAATATCACCCCCTGCATCTAATATCTCCCCCCTGCATCTCGCATCGCTCCCCCCTGCATCTAATATCACCCCCCTGCATCTCGCATCGCTCCCCCCCTGCATCTCGCATCGCTCCCCCCCTGCATCTCGCATCGCCCCCCCTGCATATAATATCACCCCCCTGCATCTCGCATCGCTCCCCCCCCTGCATCTCGCATCGCTCCGCCCCTACATCTCACATCGCCCCCCCCTACATCTCACATCGCTCCCCCCCTGCATCTAATATCACCCCCGCATCTCACATCGCTCCCCCCCCTCCATCTCACATCGCTCCCCCCCTCCATCTCACATCGCTCCCCCCCTCCATCTCACATCGCTCCCCCCCTCCATCTCACATCGCTCCCCCCCTCCATCTCACATCGCTCCCCCCCTCCATCTCACATCGCTCCCCCCCTCCATCTCACATCGCTCCCCCCCTCCATCTCACATCGCTCCCCCCCTCCATCTCGCATCGCTCCCCCCCTACATCTCACATCGCTCCCCCCCTGCATCTAATATCACCCCCGCATCTCACATCGCTCCCCCCCTCCATCTCACATCGCTCCCCCCCTCCATCTCACATCGCTCCCCCCCTCCATCTCACATCGCTCCCCCCCTCCATCTCACATCGCTCCCCCCCTCCATCTCACATCGCCCCCCCCTACATCTCACATCGCTCCCCCCCTGCATCTAATATCACCCCCGCATCTCACATCGCTCCCCCCCTCCATCTCACATCGCTCCCCCCCTCCATCTCACATCGCTCCCCCCCTCCATCTCACATCGCTCCCCCCCTCCATCTCACATCGCTCCCCCCCTCCATCTCACATCGCTCCCCCCCTCCATCTCGCATCGCTCCCCCCCTCCATCTCGCATCGCTCCCCCCCCTCCATCTCGCATCGCTCCCCCCCTCCATCTCACATCGCCCCCCCCTACATCTCACATCGCTCCCCCCCCTGCATCTAATATCACCCCCGCATCTCACATCGCTCCCCCCCTCCATCTCACATCGCTCCCCCCCTCCATCTCACATCGCTCCCCCCCTCCATCTCACATCGCTCCCCCCCTCCATCTCACATCGCTCCCCCCCTCCATCTCACATCGCTCCCCCCCTCCATCTCACATCGCTCCCCCCCTACATCTCACATCGCTCCCCCCCTACATCTCACATCGTTCCCCCCCCTGCATCTCGCATCGCTCCCCCCCCTGCATCTCGCATCGCTCCCCCCCCTGCATCTCACATCGCTCCCCCCCTGCATCTCACATCGCTCCCCCCCTGCATCTCACATCGCTCCCCCCCCTGCATCTCACATCGCTCCCCCCCTGCATCTCACATCGCTCCCCCCTGCATCTCACATCACTCCCCCCTGCATCTCGCATCAGCCCCCCTGCATATAATATCACCCCCCTGCATCTCGCATCGCTCCCCCCCTGCATCTCGCATCGCTCCCCCCCTGCATCTCGCATCGCTCCCCCCCCTGCATCTCGCATCGCTCCCCCCCCTGCATCTCGCATCGCTCCCCCCCTGCATCTCACATCGCTCCCCCCCTGCATCTCACATCGCTCCCCCCCTGCATCTCACATCGCTCCCCCCTGCATCTCACATCTCTCCCCCCCTGCATCTCGCATCGCCCCCCCTGCATCTCGCATCGCCCCCCCTGCATATAATATCACCCCCCTGCATCTCGCATCGCTCCCCCCCTGCATCTCGCATCGCTCCCCCCCTGCATCTCGCATCGCTCCGCCCCTACATCTCACATCGCCCCCCCCTGCATCTCACATCGCTCCCCCCCTGCATCTAATATCACCCCCGCATCTCACATCGCCCCCCCCCTGCATCTAATATCTCCCCCCCTGCATCTCACATCGCTCCCCCCTGCATCTCGCATCGCTCCCCCCTGCATCTCGCATCGCTCCCCCCTGCATCTCGCATCGCTCCCCCCTGCATCTCGCATCGCTCCCCCCCTGCATCTCGCATCGCTCCCCCCTGCATCTAATATCACCCCCGCATCTCACATCGCTCCCCCCTGCATCTAATATCTCCCCCCCTGCATCTCGCATCGCTCCCCCCTGCATCTCGCATCGCTCCCCCCCTGCATCTCGCATCGCTCCCCCCCCTGCATCTCGCATCGCTCCCCCCCTGCATCTCGCATCGCTCCCCCCCTCCATCTCGCATCGCTCCCCCCCTCCATCTCACATCGCTCCCCCCTGCATCTAATATCACCCCCTGCATCTAATATCACCCCCGGCATCTCACATCGCTCCCCCCCTCCATCTCACATCGCTCCCCCCCTCCATCTCACATCGCTCCCCCCCCTCCATCTCACATCGCTCCCCCCCTCCATCTCACATCGCTCCCCCCCTCCATCTCACATCGCTCCCCCCCTCCATCTCACATCGCTCCCCCCCTCCATCTCACATCGCTCCCCCCCTCCATCTCACATCGCTCCCCCCCTCCATCTCACATCGCTCCCCCCCTCCATCTCACATCGCTCCACCCCTCCATCTCACATCGCTCCCCCCCCTCCATCTCACATCGCTCCTTAATATCACCCCCCTGCATCTAATATCACCCCCTACATCTCACATTGCTCCCCCCCCTGCATCTAATATCACCCCTGCATCTCGCATCGCTCCCCCCTGCATCTCGCATCGCTCCCCCCTGCATCTCGCATCGCTCCCCCCTGCATCTCGCATCGCTCCCCCCCTACATCTCACATCGCTCCCGCCCTGCATCTAATATCACCCCTGCATCTCACATCGCTCCCCCCCCTACATCTCACATCGCTCCCCCCCTGCATCTAATATCACCCCCCTGCATCTCGCATCGCTCCCCCCTGCATCTCGCATCGCTCCCCCCTGCATCTCGCATCGCTCCCCCCCTACATCTCACATCGCTCCCCCCCTGCATCTAATATCACCCCCTGCATCTCACATCGCTCCCCCCCTACATCTCACATCGCTCCCCCCCTGCATCTAATATCACCCCCCTGCATCTCGCATCGCTCCCCCCCCTGCATCTCGCATCGCTCCCCCCCCTGCATCTCACATCGCTCCCCCCCTGCATCTCACATCGCTCCCCCCCCTGCATCTCACATCGCTCCCCCCCTGCATCTCACATCACTCCCCCCCTGCATCTCGCATCGCCCCCCCTGCATATAATATCACCCCCCCCCCCTGCATCTCGCATCGCTCCCCCCCCCTGCATCTCGCATCGCTCCCCCCCCTGCATCTCGCATCGCTCCCCCCCCCCTGCATCTCGCATCGCTCCCCCCCTGCATCTAATATCACTCCCTGCATCTCGCATCGCTCCCCCCCCTGCATCTCGCATCGCTCCCCCCCTGCATCTCGCATCGCTCCCCCCCTGCATCTCGCATCGCTCCCCCCCTGCATCTCGCATCGCTCCCCCCCTGCATCTCGCATCGCTCCCCTCCTGCATCTCGCATCGCTCCCCCCCTGCATCTCGCATCGCTCCCCCCCTGCATCTCGCATCGCTCCCCCCTGCATCTCGCATCGCTCCCCCCCTGCATCTCGCATCGCTCCCCCCCTGCATCTCGCATCGCTCCCCCCCTGCATCTCGCATCGCTCCCCCCTGCATCTCGCATCGCTCCCCCCCCTGCATCTCGCATCGCTCCCCCCCTGCATCTCGCATCGCTCCCCCCCCTGCATCTCGCATCGCTCCCCCCCTGCATCTCGCATCGCTCCCCCCCTGCATCTCGCATCGCTCCCCCCTTCCATCTCGCATCGCTCCCCCCTCCATCTCACATCGCTCCCCCCCTCCATCTCACATCGCTCCCCCCCCTCCATCTCACATCGCTCCCCCCCTCCATCTCACATCGCTCCCCCCCTCCATCTCACATCGCTCCCCCCTCCATCTCACATCGCTCCCCCCCTCACATCGTTCCCCCCCTACATCTCACATCGCTCACCCCTGCATCTCACATCGCTCAACCCCTGGATCTCACATCGCTCCCCCCCTGCATCTCACATCGCTCAACCCCTGGATCTCACATCGCTCCCCCCCTGCATCTCACATCGCTCCCCCCCTGCATCTAATATCACTCCCTGCATCTCGCATCGCTCCCCCCCTGCATCTCGCATAGCTCCCCCCCTGCATCTCGCATCGCTCCCCCCCTGCATCTCGCATCGCTCCCCCCCTGCATCTCGCATCGTTCCACCCCTACATCTCACATCGTTCCCCCCCTACATCTCACATCGCTCCCCCCCTCCATCTCACATCGTTCCCCCCCTACATCTCACATCGTTCCCCCCCTACATCTCACATCGCTCCCCCCCTCCATCTCACATCGCTCCCCCCCTGCATCTAATATCACCCCCCGCATCTAATATCACCCCCCGCATCTCACATCGCTCCCCCCTGCATCTCACATCGCTCCCCCCTGCATCTCACATCGCTCCCCCCTGCATCTCACATCGCTCCCCCCCTGCATCTCACATCGCTCCCCCCTGCATCTCACATCGCTCCCCCCTGCATCTCACATCGCTCCCCCCCTACATCTAATATCACTCCCTGCATCTCGCATCGCTCCCCCCCTGCATCTCACATCGCTCCCCCCCCTGCATCTCACATCGCTCCCCCCCTGCATCTCACATCGTTCCCCCCCTGCATCTCACATCGCTCCCCCCCCCTGCATCTCACATCGCTCCCCCCTTCATCTCACATCGTTCCCCCCCTGCATCTCGCATCGCTCCCCCCTGCATCTCACATCGCTCCCCCCCTGCATCTCGCATCGCTTCCCCTGCATCTCGCATCGCTCCCCCCCCTGCATCTCACATCGCTCCCCCCCTACATCTCACATCGCTCCCCCCCTACATCTCACATCGCTCCCCCTTACATCTCACATCGTTCCCCCCCTACATCTCACATCGCTCCCCCCTGCATCTGACATCGCTCCCCCCTGCATCTCCCATCGCTCCCCCCCTGCATCTAATATCACTCCCTGCATCTCGCATCGCTCCCCCCCTGCATCTCGCATCGCTCCCCCCCTGCATCTCGCATCGCTCCCCCCCTGCATCTCGCATCGCTCCCCCCCTGCATCTCACATCGCTCCCCCCCTGCATCTCACATCGCTCAACCCCTGCATCTCACATCGCTCAACCCCTGCATCTCACATCGCTCAACCCCTGCATCTCACATCGCTCCCCCCCTGCATCTCACATCGCTCCCCCCCTGCATCTAATATCCCTCCCTGCATCTCGCATCGCTCCCCCCCTGCATCTCGCATCGCTCCCCCCCTGCATCTCGCATCGCTCCCCCCCTGCATCTCGCATCGCTCCCCCCC